>NC_135880.1:193515960-193949044 GCF_964194155.1 Cetorhinus maximus
GTTGTCCTGCAGTCGGTGCATTGTGACACTTTCACCTGCAGTCGGTGCAGTGTGAGGATCTGCCTGCAGTCGGTGCAGTGTGACACTTTGTCCTGCAGTCGGCGCAGTGTGACACTTTGTCCTGCAGTCGGTGCAGCGCGACACTTTGTCCCGCAATTCCTGCAGCGTGACACTTTTTCCTGCAGACGATGCAGTGTGACACTTTGTCCTGCATTCGGTGCAGTGTGACACTTTGTCCTGCAATCGGTGCAGGGTGACACTTTGTCCCGCATTTGCTGCAGTGTGACACTTTTTCCTGCAGTCGACGCAGGGTGACACTTTGTCCCTCAGTCGGTGCAGTGTGACACTTTGTCCTGCAGTTGGTGCAGTGTGACACCTTGTCCCTCAGTCGGTGCAGTGTGACACTTTGTCCTGCAGTCGGTGCAGTGTGACACCTTGTCCCGCAGTCGGTGCAGTGTGACACTTTGTCCTGCAGTCGGTGCAGTGTGACACCTTGTCCTGCAATCGGTGCAGTGTGACGATCTGCCCTGCAGTCGCTGCAGTGTGACACTTTGACCTGCAGTCGGTGCAGTTTGACACTTTGACCTGCAGTCGGTACAGTTTGACACTTTGTCCTGCAGTCGGTGTAGTGTGACACTTTGTCCCGCAGTCGGTGTAGTGTGACACTTTGTCCCGCAGTCGGTGCAGTGTGACACTTTGTCCTGCTGTCGGTGCTGTGTGACACTTTGTCCTGCTGTTGGTGCCATGTGACACTTTGTCCTGCAGTCGGTGCAGTGTGACACTTTGTCCTGCAGTCGGTGCAGTGTGACACTTTGTCCTGCAGTCCGTGCAGTTTGATACTTTATCCTGCAGTCGGTGCAGTTTGACACTTTGTCCTGCAGTCTGTGCAGTGTGACACTTTGTCCTGCAGTCGGTGCAGTGTGGCACTTTGTCCCAAATTCAGTCCAGTATGACACTTTGTCCTGCAGTGTGCAGTGTGACAGTCTGTGCTGTAGTCGGTGCAGTGTGCCACTTTCTCCCGCCGTCAGTGCAGTGTGACACTTTCTCCCGCCTTCAGTGCAGTTTGACAATTTGTCCTGCAGTCGGTGCATGTGACACTTTCTGCTGCAATCGGTGCGGTGTGACACTTTGTCCCTCAGTCAGTGCAGTGTAACAATTTGTCCCTCAGTCTGTGCAGTGTGACGCTTGGTCCTGTAGTCAGTGCAGTGTGATACTTTGTCCTGCAGTCGGTGCCGTGTGACAATTTGTCCTGTAGTCAGTGCATTGAGACACTTTGTCCCGCCGTCAGGGCAGTTTGATATTTTGTCCTGCAGTCGGTGCAGTGTGACACTTTCTCCTGCAGTCGGTGAAGTGTGACACCTTGTCCCTCAGTCGGTGCAGTGTGACACTTTCTCCTGCAGTCGGTGCATGTGACACTTTCTCCTGCAGTCGGTGCAGTGTGACACTTTGTCCCTCAGTCGGTGCAGTGTGACACTTTGTCCTGCAGTCGGTGCTGTGTGGGCCTTTGTACCTCAGTCGGTGCAGTGTGACACTTTGTCCTGCAGTCGGTGCAGTGTGACGATCTGCCCTGCAATCGGTACAGTTTGACACTTTGTCCTGCAGTCGGTGCAGTGTGAAGATCTGCCCTGCAGTCGGTGCAGTGTGACACTTTGTCCTGCAGTCGGAGCAGTGTGACACTTTATCCTGCAGTCCGCGCAGTTTGACACTTTATCCTGCAGTCGGTGCAGTGTGGCTCTTTGTCCCAAATTCAGTCCAGTATGACACTTTGTCCTGCAGTGTGCAGTGTGACAGTCTGTGCTGTAGTCGGTGCAGTTTGCCACTTTCTCCCGCCGTCAGTGCAGTGTGACACTTTCTCCCGCCTTCAGTGCAGTTTGACATTTTGTCCTGCAGTCGGTGCAGTGTGACACTTTGTCCTGCAGTCGGTGCAGTGTGACACTTTGTCCTGCAGTCGGTGCAGTGTGACACTTTGTCCTGCAATCGGTGCAGTTTGACTCTTTGTCCTGCAGTCGGTGCAGTGTGACACTTTGTCCTGCTGTCGGTGCCGTGTGGCACTTTGTCCTGCAGACGGTGCAGTGTGACACTTAGTCCTACAGTCGGTGCAGTGTGAGCCTTTCTCCTGCAGTCGGTGCATGTGACACTTTCTCCTGCAGTCGGTGCATGTGACACTTTCTCCTGCAGTCGGTGCAGTGAGACACTTTGTCCTTCAGTCGGTGCAGTGTGACACTTTGTCCTGCAGTTGGTGCAGTGTGACACCTTGTCCCTCAGTCGGTGCAGTGTGACACTTTGTCCTGCATTCGGTGCAGTGTGACACTTTGTCCTGCAGTCGGTGCAGTGTGACACTTTCTCCTGCAGTCGGTGCAGTGTAACACTTTGCCCTGCAGTCGGTGCAGTGTGATACTTTGTCCTGCAGTCGGTGCAGTTTGACACTTTGACCTGCAGTCGGTACAGTTTGACACTTTGTCCTGCAGTCGGTGCAGTGTGACACTTTGTCCCGCAGTCGGTGTAGTGTGACACTTTGTCCCGCAGTCGGTGCAGTGTGACACTTTGTCCTGCTGTCGGTGCTGTGTGACACTTTGTCCTGCTGTTGGTGCCATGTGACACTTTGTCCTGCAGTCGGTGCAGTGTGACACTTTGTCCTGCAGTCGGTGCAGTGTGACACTTTGTCCTGCAGTCCGTGCAGTTTGACACTTTATCCTGCAGTCGGTGCAGTTTGACACTTTGTCCTGCAGTCTGTGCAGTGTGACACTTTGTCCTGCAGTCGGTGCAGTGTGGCACTTTGTCCCAAATTCAGTCCAGTATGACACTTTGTCCTGCAGTGTGCAGTGTGACAGTCTGTGCTGTAGTCGGTGCAGTGTGCCACTTTCTCCCGCCGTCAGTGCAGTGTGACACTTTCTCCCGCCTTCAGTGCAGTTTGACAATTTGTCCTGCAGTCGGTGCATGTGACACTTTCTCCTGCAGTCGGTGCAGTGTGACACTTTGTCCCTCAGTCAGTGCAGTGTAACAATTTGTCCCTCAGTCTGTGCAGTGTGACGCTTGGTCCTGTAGTCAGTGCAGTGTGATACTTTGTCCTGCAGTCGGTGCCGTGTGACAATTTGTCCTGTAGTCAGTGCATTGAGACACTTTGTCCCGCCGTCAGGGCAGTTTGATATTTTGTCCTGCAGTCGGTGCAGTGTGACACTTTCTCCTGCAGTCGGTGAAGTGTGACACCTTGTCCCTCAGTCGGTGCAGTGTGACACTTTGTCCTGCAGTCGGTGCAGTGTGACACTTTCTCCTGCAGTCGGTGCATGTGACACTTTCTCCTGCAGTCGGTGCAGTGTGACACTTTGTCCCTCAGTCGGTGCAGTGTGACACTTTGTCCTGCAGTTGGTGCAGTGTGACACCTTGTCCCTCAGTCGGTGCAGTGTGACACTTTGTCCTGCAGTCGGTGCAGTGTGACACTTTGTCCTGCAGTCGGTGCAGTGTGACACTTTGTCCTGCAATCGGTGCAGTGCGACACTTTGTCCTGCAGTCGGTGCAGTTTGACTCTTTGTCCTGCAGTCGGTGCAGTGTGACACTTTGTCCTGCTGTCGGTGCCGTGTGGCACTTTGTCCTGCAGACGGTGCAGTGTGACACTTAGTCCTACAGTCGGTGCAGTGTGACACTTTGTCCTGCAGTCGGTGCAGTGTAACAATTTGTCCTGCAGTCGGTGCAGTATGACACATTGTCCTGCAGTCGGTGCAGTGTGACACTTTGTCCTGCAGTCGGTGCAGTATGACACTTAGTCCCACAGTCGGTGCAGTGTGAGCCTTTCTCCTGCAGTCGGTGCATGTGACACTTTCTCCTGCAGTCGGTGCATGTGACACTTTCTCCTGCAGTCGGTGCAGTGAGACACTTTGTCCTTCAGTCGGTGCAGTGTGACACTTTGTCCTGCAGTTGGTGCAGTGTGACACCTTGTCCCTCAGTCGGTGCAGTGTGACACTTTGTCCTGCGGTCGGTGCAGTGTGACACTTTGTCCTGCTGTCGGTGCAGTGTGACACTTTCTCCTGCAGTCGGTGCAGTTTGACACTTTGTCCTACAGTCGGCGCAGTGTGACACTTTGTCCTGCGGTCGGTGCAGTGCGACACTTTGTCCCGCAGTCGGTACAGTGTGACACTATGACCCTCAGTGGTGCAGTGTGACGATCTGCCCTGCAGTTGGTGCAGTGTGACACTTTGTCCTGCAGTCGGTGCAGTGTGACACTTTGTCCTGCAGTCGGTGCTGTGTGGGCCTTTGTACCTCAGTCGGTGCAGTGTGACACTTTGTCCTGCAGTCGGTGCAGTGTGACGATCTGCCCTGCAATCGGTACAGTTTGACACTTTGTCCTGCAGTCGGTGCAGTGTGAAGATCTGCCCTGCAGTCGGTGCAGTGTGACACTTTGTCCTGCAGTCGGAGCAGTGTGACACTTTATCCTGCAGTCCGTGCAGTTTGACACTTTATCCTGCAGTCGGTGCAGTGTGGCACTTTGTCCCAAATTCAGTCCAGTATGACACTTTGTCCTGCAGTGTGCAGTGTGACACTTTGTCCTGTAGTCGGTGCATGTGACACTTTCTCCTGCAGTCGGTGCAGTGTGACACTTTCTCCCGCCTTCAGTGCAGTTTGACAATTTGTCCTGCAGTCGGTGCATGTGACACTTTCTCCTGCAGTCGGTGCAGTGTGACACTTTGTCCCTCAGTCAGTGCAGTGTAACAATTTGTCCCTCAGTCTGTGCAGTGTGACGCTTGGTCCTGTAGTCAGTGCAGTGTGATACTTTGTCCTGCAGTCGGTGCCGTGTGACAATTTGTCCTGTAGTCAGTGCATTGAGACACTTTGTCCCGCCGTCAGGGCAGTTTGATATTTTGTCCTGCAGTCGGTGCAGTGTGACACTTTCTCCTGCAGTCGGTGCAGTGTGACACTTTGTCCCTCAGTCGGTGCAGTGTGACACTTTGTCCTGCTGTTGGTGCAGTGTGACACCTTGTCCCTCAGTCGGTGCAGTGTGACACTTTGTCCTGCAGTCGGTGCAGTGTGACACTTTCTCCTGCAGTCGGTGCATGTGACACTTTCTCCTGCAGTCGGTGCAGTGTGACACTTTGTCCCTCAGTCGATGCAGTGTGACACTTTGTCCTGCAGTTGGTGCAGTGTGACACTTTCTCCTGCAGTCGGTGCAGTGTGACACTTTGTCCAGCAGTCGGTGCAGTGTGACACTTTGTCCCTCAGTCGGTGTAGTGTGACACTCTGTCCTGCAGTCCGTGCAGTGGTACACTCTGTCCCGCAATTGCTGCAGTGTGACACCTTGTCCCGCTGTCCGTGCAGTGTGACACTTTGACCCTCAGTCGGTGCAGTGTGACGATCTGCCCTGCAGTCGGTACAGTGTGACACTTTGTCCTGCAGTCGGTGCAGTGTTACAATTTTCCTGCAGTCGGTGCTGTGTGACCCTTTGTCCCTCAGTCGGTGCATTGTGACACTTTGTCCTGCAGTCGGTGCAATGTGACACTTTCTCCTGCAGTCGGTGCAGTGCGACAATTTGTCCCCCAATTGCAGCAGCGTGACACTTTTTCCTGCAGTCGGTGCAGTGTGACACTTTGTCCCTCAGTCGGTGCAGTGTGACACTTTGTCCTGCAGTTGGTGCAGTTTGACACTTTGTCCTGCAGTCGGTGCAGTGTGACACTTTGTCCTGCAGTCGGTGCAGTGTGACACTTTGTCCCTCAGTCGGTGCAGTGTGACACTTTGTCCTGCTGTTGGTGCTGTGTGACACCTTGTCCCTCAGTCGGTGCAGTGTGACACTTTGTCCTGCAGTTGGCACAGTGTGACACTTTGTCCTGCAGTCGGTGCAGTGTGACGCTTTGTCCTGCAGTCGGTGCAGTGTGACACTTTGTCCCTCTGTCGGTGCAGTGTGACACTTTGTCCTGCAGTCGGTGTAGTGTGACACTTTGTCCTGCAGTCCGTGCAGTGGTACACTCTGTCCCGCAATTGCTGCAGTGTGACACCTTGTCCCGCTGTCCGTGCAGTGTGACACTTTGACCCTCAGTCGGTGCAGTGTGACGATCTGCCCTGCAGTCGGTACAGTGTGACACTTTGTCCTGCAGTCGGTGCAGTGTGACAATTTGTCCTGCAGTCGGTGCTATGTGACCCTTTGTCCCTCAGTCGGTGCATTGTGACACTTTGTCCTGCAGTCGGTGCAATGTGACACTTTCTCCTGCAGTCGGTGCAGTGCGACAATTTGTCCCCCAATTGCAGCAGCGTGACACTTTTTCCTGCAGTCGGTGCAGTGTGACATTTTGTCCTGCAGTCGGGGCAGTGTGACACTATGTCCTGCAATCGGAGCAGTGCGACACATTGTCCCGCATTTGCTGCAGTGTGACACTTTTTACTGCAGTTGGCGTAGTGTGACACTTTTTCCTGCAGTCGGCACAGTGTGACACCTTGTCCTGCAGATCGTGCAGTGTGACACTTTGTCCTGCAGTCGGTGCAGTGTGACACTTTGTACTGCAGTTGGCGCAGTGTGACACTTTGTCCCGCAGTCGGTGCAGTGTTACACTTTGTCCTGCAGTCGTTGCAGTTTGACACTTTGTCCTGCAGTCGGTGCAGTTTGACTCTTTGTCCTGCAGTCGGTGCAGTGTGACACTTTGTCCTGCTGTCGGTGCCGTGTGGCACTTTGTCCTGCAGACGGTGCAGTGTGACACTTAGTCCTACAGTCGGTGCAGTGTGAGCCTTTCTCCTGCAGTCGGTGCATGTGACACTTTCTCCTGCAGTCGGTGCAGTGAGACACTTTGTCCTTCAGTCGGTGCAGTGTGACACTTTGTCCTGCAGTTGGTGCAGTGTGACACCTTGTCCCTCAGTCGGTGCAGTGTGACACTTTGTCCTGCAGTCGGTGCAGTGTGACACTTTGTCCTGCAGTCGGTGCCGTGTGAGCCTTTGTCCTGCAGACGGTGCAGTGTGACACTTTCTCCTGCAGTCGGTGCATGTGACACTTTCTCCTGCAGTCGGTGCATGTGACACTTTCTCCTGCAGTCGGTGCAGTGAGACACTTTGTCCTTCAGTCGGTGCAGTGTGACACTTTGTCCTGCAGTTGGTGCAGTGTGACACCTTGTCCCTCAGTCGGTGCAGTGTGACACTTTGTCCTGCAGTCGGTGCAGTGTGACACTTTGTCCTGCAGTCGGTGCAGTGTGACACTTTGTCCCTCAGTCGATGCAGTGTGACACTTTGTCCTGCAGTTGGTGCAGTGTGACACCTTGTCCCTCAGTCGGTGCAGTGTGACACTTTCTCCTGCAGTCGGTGCATGTGACACTTTCTCCTGCAGTCGGTGCAGTGTGACACTTTGTCCCTCAGTCGATGCAGTGTGACACTTTGTCCTGCAGTTGGTGCAGTGTGACACCTTGTCCCTCAGTCGGTGCAGTGTGACACTTTGTCCTGCAGTTGGCACAGTGTGACACTTTGTCCTGCAGTCGGTGCAGTGTGACGCTTTGTCCTGCAGTCGGTGCAGTGTGACACTTAGTCCCTCTGTCGGTGCAGTGTGACACTTTGTCCTGCAGTCGGTGTAGTGTGACACTTTGTCCTGCAGTCCGTGCAGTGGTACACTCTGTCCCGCAATTGCTGCAGTGTGACACCTTGTCCCGCTGTCCGTGCAGTGTGACACTTTGACCCTCAGTCGGTGCAGTGTGACGATCTGCCCTGCAGTCGGTACAGTGTGACACTTTGTCCTGCAGTCGGTGCAGTGTGACACTTTCTCCTGCAGTCGGTGCAGTGTAACACTTTGCCCTGCAGTCGGTGCAGTGTGACACTTTGACCTGCAGTCGGTGCAGTTTGACACTTTGACCTGCAGTCGGTACAGTTTGACACTTTGTCCTGCAGTCGGTGTAGTGTGACACTTTGTCCCGCAGTCGGTGTAGTGTGACACTTTGTCCCGCAGTCGGTGCAGTGTGACACTTTGTCCTGCTGTCGGTGCTGTGTGACACTTTGTCCTGCTGTTGGTGCCATGTGACACTTTGTCCTGCAGTCGGTGCAGTGTGACACTTTGTCCTGCAGTCCGTGCAGTTTGACACTTTATCCTGCAGTCGGTGCAGTTTGACACTTTGTCCTGCAGTCTGTGCAGTGTGACACTTTGTCCTGCAGTCGGTGCAGTGTGGCACTTTGTCCCAAATTCAGTCCAGTATGACACTTTGTCCTGCAGTGTGCAGTGTGACACCTTGTCCCTCAGTCGGTGCAGTGTGACACTTTGTCCTGCAGTCGGTGCAGTGTGACACTTTGTCCTGCAGTCGGTGCAGTGTGACACTTTGTCCTGCAATCGGTGCAGTGCGACACTTTGTCCTGCAGTCGGTGCAGTTTGACTCTTTGTCCTGCAGTCGGTGCAGTGTGACACTTTGTCCTGCTGTCGGTGCCGTGTGGCACTTTGTCCTGCAGACGGTGCAGTGTGACACTTAGTCCTACAGTCGGTGCAGTGTGACACTTTGTCCTGCAGTCGGTGCAGTGTAACAATTTGTCCTGCAGTCGGTGCAGTATGACACATTGTCCTGCAGTCGGTGCAGTGTGACACTTTGTCCTGCAGTCGGTGCAGTATGACACTTAGTCCCACAGTCGGTGCAGTGTGAGCCTTTCTCCTGCAGTCGGTGCATGTGACACTTTCTCCTGCAGTCGGTGCATGTGACACTTTCTCCTGCAGTCGGTGCAGTGAGACACTTTGTCCTTCAGTCGGTGCAGTGTGACACTTTGTCCTGCAGTTGGTGCAGTGTGACACCTTGTCCCTCAGTCGGTGCAGTGTGACACTTTGTCCTGCGGTCGGTGCAGTGTGACACTTTGTCCTGCTGTCGGTGCAGTGTGACACTTTCTCCTGCAGTCGGTGCAGTTTGACACTTTGTCCTACAGTCGGCGCAGTGTGACACTTTGTCCTGCGGTCGGTGCAGTGCGACACTTTGTCCCGCAGTCGGTACAGTGTGACACTATGACCCTCAGTGGTGCAGTGTGACGATCTGCCCTGCAGTTGGTGCAGTGTGACACTTTGTCCTGCAGTCGGTGCAGTGTGACACTTTGTCCTGCAGTCGGTGCTGTGTGGGCCTTTGTACCTCAGTCGGTGCAGTGTGACACTTTGTCCTGCAGTCGGTGCAGTGTGACGATCTGCCCTGCAATCGGTACAGTTTGACACTTTGTCCTGCAGTCGGTGCAGTGTGAAGATCTGCCCTGCAGTCGGTGCAGTGTGACACTTTGTCCTGCAGTCGGAGCAGTGTGACACTTTATCCTGCAGTCCGTGCAGTTTGACACTTTATCCTGCAGTCGGTGCAGTGTGGCACTTTGTCCCAAATTCAGTCCAGTATGACACTTTGTCCTGCAGTGTGCAGTGTGACACTTTGTCCTGTAGTCGGTGCATGTGACACTTTCTCCTGCAGTCGGTGCAGTGTGACACTTTCTCCCGCCTTCAGTGCAGTTTGACAATTTGTCCTGCAGTCGGTGCATGTGACACTTTCTCCTGCAGTCGGTGCAGTGTGACACTTTGTCCCTCAGTCAGTGCAGTGTAACAATTTGTCCCTCAGTCTGTGCAGTGTGACGCTTGGTCCTGTAGTCAGTGCAGTGTGATACTTTGTCCTGCAGTCGGTGCCGTGTGACAATTTGTCCTGTAGTCAGTGCATTGAGACACTTTGTCCCGCCGTCAGGGCAGTTTGATATTTTGTCCTGCAGTCGGTGCAGTGTGACACTTTCTCCTGCAGTCGGTGCAGTGTGACACTTTGTCCCTCAGTCGGTGCAGTGTGACACTTTGTCCTGCTGTTGGTGCAGTGTGACACCTTGTCCCTCAGTCGGTGCAGTGTGACACTTTGTCCTGCAGTCGGTGCAGTGTGACACTTTCTCCTGCAGTCGGTGCATGTGACACTTTCTCCTGCAGTCGGTGCAGTGTGACACTTTGTCCCTCAGTCGATGCAGTGTGACACTTTGTCCTGCAGTTGGTGCAGTGTGACACTTTCTCCTGCAGTCGGTGCAGTGTGACACTTTGTCCAGCAGTCGGTGCAGTGTGACACTTTGTCCCTCAGTCGGTGTAGTGTGACACTCTGTCCTGCAGTCCGTGCAGTGGTACACTCTGTCCCGCAATTGCTGCAGTGTGACACCTTGTCCCGCTGTCCGTGCAGTGTGACACTTTGACCCTCAGTCGGTGCAGTGTGACGATCTGCCCTGCAGTCGGTACAGTGTGACACTTTGTCCTGCAGTCGGTGCAGTGTTACAATTTTCCTGCAGTCGGTGCTGTGTGACCCTTTGTCCCTCAGTCGGTGCATTGTGACACTTTGTCCTGCAGTCGGTGCAATGTGACACTTTCTCCTGCAGTCGGTGCAGTGCGACAATTTGTCCCCCAATTGCAGCAGCGTGACACTTTTTCCTGCAGTCGGTGCAGTGTGACACTTTGTCCCTCAGTCGGTGCAGTGTGACACTTTGTCCTGCAGTTGGTGCAGTTTGACACTTTGTCCTGCAGTCGGTGCAGTGTGACACTTTGTCCTGCAGTCGGTGCAGTGTGACACTTTGTCCCTCAGTCGGTGCAGTGTGACACTTTGTCCTGCTGTTGGTGCTGTGTGACACCTTGTCCCTCAGTCGGTGCAGTGTGACACTTTGTCCTGCAGTTGGCACAGTGTGACACTTTGTCCTGCAGTCGGTGCAGTGTGACGCTTTGTCCTGCAGTCGGTGCAGTGTGACACTTTGTCCCTCTGTCGGTGCAGTGTGACACTTTGTCCTGCAGTCGGTGTAGTGTGACACTTTGTCCTGCAGTCCGTGCAGTGGTACACTCTGTCCCGCAATTGCTGCAGTGTGACACCTTGTCCCGCTGTCCGTGCAGTGTGACACTTTGACCCTCAGTCGGTGCAGTGTGACGATCTGCCCTGCAGTCGGTACAGTGTGACACTTTGTCCTGCAGTCGGTGCAGTGTGACAATTTGTCCTGCAGTCGGTGCTATGTGACCCTTTGTCCCTCAGTCGGTGCATTGTGACACTTTGTCCTGCAGTCGGTGCAATGTGACACTTTCTCCTGCAGTCGGTGCAGTGCGACAATTTGTCCCCCAATTGCAGCAGCGTGACACTTTTTCCTGCAGTCGGTGCAGTGTGACATTTTGTCCTGCAGTCGGGGCAGTGTGACACTATGTCCTGCAATCGGAGCAGTGCGACACATTGTCCCGCATTTGCTGCAGTGTGACACTTTTTACTGCAGTTGGCGTAGTGTGACACTTTTTCCTGCAGTCGGCACAGTGTGACACCTTGTCCTGCAGATCGTGCAGTGTGACACTTTGTCCTGCAGTCGGTGCAGTGTGACACTTTGTACTGCAGTTGGCGCAGTGTGACACTTTGTCCCGCAGTCGGTGCAGTGTTACACTTTGTCCTGCAGTCGTTGCAGTTTGACACTTTGTCCTGCAGTCGGTGCAGTTTGACTCTTTGTCCTGCAGTCGGTGCAGTGTGACACTTTGTCCTGCTGTCGGTGCCGTGTGGCACTTTGTCCTGCAGACGGTGCAGTGTGACACTTAGTCCTACAGTCGGTGCAGTGTGAGCCTTTCTCCTGCAGTCGGTGCATGTGACACTTTCTCCTGCAGTCGGTGCAGTGAGACACTTTGTCCTTCAGTCGGTGCAGTGTGACACTTTGTCCTGCAGTTGGTGCAGTGTGACACCTTGTCCCTCAGTCGGTGCAGTGTGACACTTTGTCCTGCAGTCGGTGCAGTGTGACACTTTGTCCTGCAGTCGGTGCCGTGTGAGCCTTTGTCCTGCAGACGGTGCAGTGTGACACTTTCTCCTGCAGTCGGTGCATGTGACACTTTCTCCTGCAGTCGGTGCATGTGACACTTTCTCCTGCAGTCGGTGCAGTGAGACACTTTGTCCTTCAGTCGGTGCAGTGTGACACTTTGTCCTGCAGTTGGTGCAGTGTGACACCTTGTCCCTCAGTCGGTGCAGTGTGACACTTTGTCCTGCAGTCGGTGCAGTGTGACACTTTGTCCTGCAGTCGGTGCAGTGTGACACTTTGTCCCTCAGTCGATGCAGTGTGACACTTTGTCCTGCAGTTGGTGCAGTGTGACACCTTGTCCCTCAGTCGGTGCAGTGTGACACTTTCTCCTGCAGTCGGTGCATGTGACACTTTCTCCTGCAGTCGGTGCAGTGTGACACTTTGTCCCTCAGTCGATGCAGTGTGACACTTTGTCCTGCAGTTGGTGCAGTGTGACACCTTGTCCCTCAGTCGGTGCAGTGTGACACTTTGTCCTGCAGTTGGCACAGTGTGACACTTTGTCCTGCAGTCGGTGCAGTGTGACGCTTTGTCCTGCAGTCGGTGCAGTGTGACACTTAGTCCCTCTGTCGGTGCAGTGTGACACTTTGTCCTGCAGTCGGTGTAGTGTGACACTTTGTCCTGCAGTCCGTGCAGTGGTACACTCTGTCCCGCAATTGCTGCAGTGTGACACCTTGTCCCGCTGTCCGTGCAGTGTGACACTTTGACCCTCAGTCGGTGCAGTGTGACGATCTGCCCTGCAGTCGGTACAGTGTGACACTTTGTCCTGCAGTCGGTGCAGTGTGACACTTTCTCCTGCAGTCGGTGCAGTGTAACACTTTGCCCTGCAGTCGGTGCAGTGTGACACTTTGACCTGCAGTCGGTGCAGTTTGACACTTTGACCTGCAGTCGGTACAGTTTGACACTTTGTCCTGCAGTCGGTGTAGTGTGACACTTTGTCCCGCAGTCGGTGTAGTGTGACACTTTGTCCCGCAGTCGGTGCAGTGTGACACTTTGTCCTGCTGTCGGTGCTGTGTGACACTTTGTCCTGCTGTTGGTGCCATGTGACACTTTGTCCTGCAGTCGGTGCAGTGTGACACTTTGTCCTGCAGTCCGTGCAGTTTGACACTTTATCCTGCAGTCGGTGCAGTTTGACACTTTGTCCTGCAGTCTGTGCAGTGTGACACTTTGTCCTGCAGTCGGTGCAGTGTGGCACTTTGTCCCAAATTCAGTCCAGTATGACACTTTGTCCTGCAGTGTGCAGTGTGACAGTCTGTGCTGTAGTCGGTGCAGTGTGCCACTTTCTCCCGCCGTCAGTGCAGTGTGACACTTTCTCCCGCCTTCAGTGCAGTTTGACAATTTGTCCTGCAGTCGGTGCATGTGACACTTTCTCCTGCAGTCGGTGCGGTGTGACACTTTGTCCCTCAGTCAGTGCAGTGTAACAATTTGTCCCTCAGTCTGTGCAGTGTGACGCTTGGTCCTGTAGTCAGTGCAGTGTGATACTTTGTCCTGCAGTCGGTGCCGTGTGACAATTTGTCCTGTAGTCAGTGCATTGAGACACTTTGTCCCGCCGTCAGGGCAGTTTGATATTTTGTCCTGCAGTCGGTGCAGTGTGACACTTTCTCCTGCAGTCGGTGAAGTGTGACACCTTGTCCCTCAGTCGGTGCAGTGTGACACTTTGTCCTGCAGTCGGTGCAGTGTGACACTTTCTCCTGCAGTCGGTGCATGTGACACTTTCTCCTGCAGTCGGTGCAGTGTGACACTTTGTCCCTCAGTCGGTGCAGTGTGACACTTTGTCCTGCAGTTGGTGCAGTGTGACACCTTGTCCCTCAGTCGGTGCAGTGTGACACTTTGTCCTGCAGTCGGTGCAGTGTGACACTTTGTCCTGCAGTCGGTGCAGTGTGACACTTTGTCCTGCAATCGGTGCAGTGCGACACTTTGTCCTGCAGTCGGTGCAGTTTGACTCTTTGTCCTGCAGTCGGTGCAGTGTGACACTTTGTCCTGCTGTCGGTGCCGTGTGGCACTTTGTCCTGCAGACGGTGCAGTGTGACACTTAGTCCTACAGTCGGTGCAGTGTGACACTTTGTCCTGCAGTCGGTGCAGTGTAACAATTTGTCCTGCAGTCGGTGCAGTATGACACATTGTCCTGCAGTCGGTGCAGTGTGACACTTTGTCCTGCAGTCGGTGCAGTATGACACTTAGTCCCACAGTCGGTGCAGTGTGAGCCTTTCTCCTGCAGTCGGTGCATGTGACACTTTCTCCTGCAGTCGGTGCATGTGACACTTTCTCCTGCAGTTGGTGCAGTGAGACACTTTGTCCTTCAGTCGGTGCAGTGTGACACTTTGTCCTGCAGTTGGTGCAGTGTGACACCTTGTCCCTCAGTCGGTGCAGTGTGACACTTTGTCCTGCAGTCGGTGCAGTGTGACACTTTGTCCTGCAGTCGGTGCAGTGTGACACTTTCTCCTGCAGTCGGTACAGTTTGACACTTTGTCCTACAGTCGGCGCAGTGTGACACTTTGTCCTGCGGTCGGTGCAGTGCGACACTTTGTCCCGCAGTCGGTACAGTGTGACACTATGACCCTCAGTGGTGCAGTGTGACGATCTGCCCTGCAGTTGGTGCAGTGTGACACTTTGTCCTGCAGTCGGTGCAGTGTGACACTTTGTCCTGCAGTCGGTGCTGTGTGGGCCTTTGTACCTCAGTCGGTGCAGTGTGACACTTTGTCCTGCAGTCGGTGCAGTGTGACGATCTGCCCTGCAATCGGTACAGTTTGACACTTTGTCCTGCAGTCGGTGCAGTGTGAAGATCTGCCCTGCAGTCGGTGCAGTGTGACACTTTGTCCTGCTGTCGGAGCAGTGTGACACTTTATCCTGCAGTCCGTGCAGTTTGACACTTTATCCTGCAGTCGGTGCAGTGTGGCACTTTGTCCCAAATTCAGTCCAGTATGACACTTTGTCCTGCAGTGTGCAGTGTGACACTTTGTCCTGTAGTCGGTGCATGTGACACTTTCTCCTGCAGTCGGTGCAGTGTGACACTTTGTCCCTCAGTCAGTGCAGTGTAACAATTTGTCCCTCAGTCTGTGCAGTGTGACGCTTGGTCCTGTAGTCAGTGCAGTGTGATACTTTGTCCTGCAGTCGGTGCCGTGTGACAATTTGTCCTGTAGTCGGTGCATTGAGACACTTTGTCCCGCCGTCAGGGCAGTTTGATATTTTGTCCTGCAGTCGGTGCAGTGTGATACTTTCTCCTGCAGTCGGTGCAGTGTGACACTTTGTCCCTCAGTCGGTGCAGTGTGACACTTTGTCCTGCTGTTGGTGCAGTGTGACACCTTGTCCCTCAGTCGGTGCAGTGTGACACTTTGTCCTGCAGTCGGTGCAGTGTGACACTTTCTCCTGCAGTCGGTGCATGTGACACTTTCTCCTGCAGTCGGTGCAGTGTGACACTTTGTCCCTCAGTCGATGCAGTGTGACACTTTGTCCTGCAGTTGGTGCAGTGTGACACTTTGTCCTGCAGTCGGTGCAGTGTGACACTTTGTCCTGCAGTCGGTGCAGTGTGACACTTTGTCCTGCAGTCGGTGTAGTGTGACACTTTGTCCTGCAGTCCGTGCAGTGGTACACTCTGTCCCGCAATTGCTGCAGTGTGACACCTTGTCCCGCTGTCCGTGCAGTGTGACACTTTGACCCTCAGTCGGTGCAGTGTGACGATCTGCCCTGCAGTCGGTACAGTGTGACACTTTGTCCTGCAGTCGGTGCAGTGTTACAATTTTCCTGCAGTCGGTGCTGTGTGACCCTTTGTCCCTCAGTCGGTGCATTGTGACACTTTGTCCTGCAGTCGGTGCAATGTGACACTTTCTCCTGCAGTCGGTGCAGTGCGACAATTTGTCCCCCAATTGCAGCAGCGTGACACTTTTTCCTGCAGTCGGTGCAGTGTGACACTTTGTCCCTCAGTCGGTGCAGTGTGACACTTTGTCCTGCAGTTGGTGCAGTTTGACACTTTGTCCTACAGTCGGTGCAGTGTGAGCCTTTCTCCTGCAGTCGGTGCATGTGACACTTTCTCCTGCAGTCGGTGCATGTGACACTTTCTCCTGCAGTCGGTGCAGTGAGACACTTTGTCCTTCAGTCGGTGCAGTGTGACACTTTGTCCTGCAGTTGGTGCAGTGTGACACCTTGTCCCTCAGTCGGTGCAGTGTGACACTTTGTCCTGCAGTCGGTGCAGTGTGACACTTTGTCCTGCAGTCGGTGCCGTGTGAGCCTTTGTCCTGCAGACGGTGCAGTGTGAAACTTTCTCCTGCAGTCGGTGCATGTGACACTTTCTCCTGCAGTCGGTGCAGTGAGACACTTTGTCCTTCAGTCGGTGCAGTGTGACACTTTGTCCTGCAGTTGGTGCAGTGTGACACCCTGTCCCTCAGTCGGTGCAGTGTGACACTTTGTCCTGCAGTCGGTGCAGTGTGACACTTTGTCCTGCTGTCGGTGCCGTGTGGCACTTTGTCCTGCAGACGGTGCAGTGTGACACTTAGTCCGACAGTCGGTGCAGTGTGAGCCTTTCTCCTGCAGTCGGTGCATGTGACACTTTCTCCTGCAGTCGGTGCATGTGACACTTTCTCCTGCAGTCGGTGCAGTGAGACACTTTGTCCTTCAGTCGGTGCAGTGTGACACTTTGTCCTGCAGTTGGTGCAGTGTGACACCTTGTCCCTCAGTCGGTGCAGTGTGACACTTTGTCCTGCAGTCGGTGCAGTGTGACACTTTGTCCTGCAGTCGGTGCAGTGTGACACTTTGTCCTGCAGTCGGTGCAGTGTGACACTTTGTCCCTCAGTCGATGCAGTGTGACACTTTGTCCTGCAGTTGGTGCAGTGTGACACCTTGTCCCTCAGTCGGTGCAGTGTGACACTTTCTCCTGCAGTCGGTGCATGTGACACTTTCTCCTGCAGTCGGTGCAGTGTGACACTTTGTCCCTCAGTCGATGCAGTGTGACACTTTGTCCTGCAGTTGGTGCAGTGTGACACCTTGTCCCTCAGTCGGTGCAGTGTGACACTTTGTCCTGCAGTTGGCACAGTGTGACACTTTGTCCTGCAGTCGGTGCAGTGTGACGCTTTGTCCTGCAGTCGGTGCAGTGTGACACTTAGTCCCTCTGTCGGTGCAGTGTGACACTTTGTCCTGCAGTCGGTGTAGTGTGACACTTTGTCCTGCAGTCCGTGCAGTGGTACACTCTGTCCCGCAATTGCTGCAGTGTGACACCTTGTCCCGCTGTCCGTGCAGTGTGACACTTTGACCCTCAGTCGGTGCAGTGTGACGATCTGCCCTGCAGTCGGTACAGTGTGACACTTTGTCCTGCAGTCGGTGCAGTGTGACACTTTCTCCTGCAGTCGGTGCAGTGTAACACTTTGCCCTGCAGTCGGTGCAGTGTGACACTTTGACCTGCAGTCGGTGCAGTTTGACACTTTGACCTGCAGTCAGTACAGTTTGACACTTTGTCCTGCAGTCGGTGTAGTGTGACACTTTGTCCCGCAGTCGGTGTAGTGTGACACTTTGTCCCGCAGTCGGTGCAGTGTGACACTTTGTCCTGCTGTCGGTGCTGTGTGACACTTTGTCCTGCTGTTGGTGCCATGTGACACTTTGTCCTGCAGTCGGTGCAGTGTGACACTTTGTCCTGCAGTCCGTGCAGTTTGACACTTTATCCTGCAGTCGGTGCAGTTTGACACTTTGTCCTGCAGTCTGTGCAGTGTGACACTTTGTCCTGCAGTCGGTGCAGTGTGGCACTTTGTCCCAAATTCAGTCCAGTATGACACTTTGTCCTGCAGTGTGCAGTGTGACAGTCTGTGCTGTAGTCGGTGCAGTGTGCCACTTTCTCCCGCCGTCAGTGCAGTGTGACACTTTCTCCCGCCTTCAGTGCAGTTTGACAATTTGTCCTGCAGTCGGTGCATGTGACACTTTCTCCTGCAGTCGGTGCGGTGTGACACTTTGTCCCTCAGTCAGTGCAGTGTAACAATTTGTCCCTCAGTCTGTGCAGTGTGACGCTTGGTCCTGTAGTCAGTGCAGTGTGATACTTTGTCCTGCAGTCGGTGCCGTGTGACAATTTGTCCTGTAGTCAGTGCATTGAGACACTTTGTCCCGCCGTCAGGGCAGTTTGATATTTTGTCCTGCAGTCGGTGCAGTGTGACACTTTCTCCTGCAGTCGGTGAAGTGTGACACCTTGTCCCTCAGTCGGTGCAGTGTGACACTTTGTCCTGCAGTCGGTGCAGTGTGACACTTTCTCCTGCAGTCGGTGCATGTGACACTTTCTCCTGCAGTCGGTGCAGTGTGACACTTTGTCCCTCAGTCGGTGCAGTGTGACACTTTGTCCTGCAGTTGGTGCAGTGTGACACCTTGTCCCTCAGTCGGTGCAGTGTGACACTTTGTCCTGCAGTCGGTGCAGTGTGACACTTTGTCCTGCAGTCGGTGCAGTGTGACACTTTGTCCTGCAGTCGGTGCAGTGCGACACTTTGTCCTGCAGTCGGTGCAGTTTGACTCTTTGTCCTGCAGTCGGTGCAGTGTGACACTTTGTCCTGCTGTCGGTGCCGTGTGGCACTTTGTCCTGCAGACGGTGCAGTGTGACACTTAGTCCTACAGTCGGTGCAGTGTGACACTTTGTCCTGCAGTCGGTGCAGTGTAACAATTTGTCCTGCAGTCGGTGCAGTATGACACATTGTCCTGCAGTCGGTGCAGTGTGACACTTTGTCCTGCAGTCGGTGCAGTATGACACTTAGTCCCACAGTCGGTGCAGTGTGAGCCTTTCTCCTGCAGTCGGTGCATGTGACACTTTCTCCTGCAGTCGGTGCATGTGACACTTTCTCCTGCAGTCGGTGCAGTGTTACAATTTCTCCTGCAGTCGGTTCACTGTGACACTTTGTCCTGCAGTCGGTGCAGTGTGACGATCTGCCCTACAGTCGGTGAAGTGTGACACTTTGTCCCAAATTCGGTGCAATATGACACTTTGTCCCACATTGTGCAGTGTGACGGTCTGTCCTGCAGTCCGTGCAGTGTGACACTTTGTCCTGCAGTCGGTGCAGTGTGACACTTTGTCCTGCAGTCCGTGCAGTGGTACACTCTGTCCTTCAGTCTGTGCAGTGTGACACTTTGACCCTCAGTCGGTGCAGTGTGACAATTTGCCCTGCAGTCGGTGAAGTGTGACACTTTGTCCTGCAGTTGGTGCAGTGTGACAATTTGTCCTGCAGTCGGTGCTGTGTGACCCTTTGTCCCTCAGTCGGTGCATTGTGACACTTTGTCCTGCAGTCGGTGCAATGTGACACTTTCTCCTGCAGTCGGTGCAGTGTAACACTTTGTCCTGCAGTCGGTTCAGTGCGACAATTTGTCCCCCAATTACTGCAGCGTGACACTTTTTCCTGCAGTCGGTGCAGTGTGACATTTTGTCCTGCAGTCGGGGCAGTGTGACACTATGTCCTGCAATCGGAGCAGTGCGACACTTTGTCCCGCATTTGCTGCAGGGTGACACTTTTTCCTGCAGTCGGTGCAGTGTGACACTTTTTCCTGCAGTCGGCACAGTGTGACACCTTGTCCTGCAGTGGGTGCAGTGTGACACTTTCTACTGCAGTTGGTGCAGTGTGACACGTTGTCCTGCCGTCGGTGCAGTGTGACCATCTGCCCTACAGTCGGTGTAGTGTGACAATCTGCCCTGCAGTCGGTGCAGTGTGACACTTTGTCCCAAATTCGGTGCAGTATGACACTTTGTCCCGCAGTGTGCAGTGTGACGGTCTGTCCTGTAGTCGGTGCAGTGTGACATTTTCTCCCGCCGTCAGTGCAGTTTGACACTTTATCCTGCAGTCGCCGCAGTGTGGCACCTTGTCCTGCAGTTGGTGCAGTGTGACACTTTTTCCTGCAGTCGGTACAGTGTGACACTTTCTCCTGCAGTCGGTGCATGTGACACTTTCTCCTGCAGTCGGTGCAGTGTGACACTTTGTCCCTCAGTCAGTGCAGTGTAACACTTTGTCCCTCAGTCGGTGCTTTGTGACATTTTAGACCTCAGTCGGTGCAGTGTGACGCTTTGTGCTGCGGTCGGTGCAGTGTGACACTTTGTCCTGCAATCGGTGCAGTGCAACACTTTGTCCAGCAATTACTGCAGTGTGACACTTTGTCCTGCAGTCGGCGCAGTGTGACACTTTGTCCTGCAGTCGGTGCAGTGTGACACTTTGTGCCGCAGTCGGTGCAGTGTGACACTTTGTCCTGCAGTCGTTGCAGTTTGACACTTTGTCCTGGCGTCGGTGTAGTTTGACGCTTTGTCCTTCAGTCGGTGCACTGTGACGCTTTGTCCTACAGTCAGTGCAGTGTGACACATTCTTCTGCAGTCGGTGCAGTGTGACACTTTGTCCTGCACTCGGTGCAGTGTGACAATTTGTCCTGCAGTCGGTGCAGTGTGACACTTTGTCTAGCAGTCGGTGCAGTGTGACTCTTTGTCCTACAGTCGGTGCAGTGTGACGCTTTGTCTCGAAGTCGGTGCACTGTGACACTTCGTCCCGCAGTCGGTGCAGTGTGACAATTTGTCCTGCAGTCGTTGCAGTATGACACTTTGTCCTGCATTCGGTGTAGTTTGACGCTTTGTCCTGCTGTCGGTGCAGTGTGACACTTTGTCCTACAGTCAGTGCAGTATGACACTTTGTCCTGCAGTCGGTGCAGTGTGACAATTTGTCCGGCACTCGGTGCAGTATGACACTTTGTCCTGCAGTCGGTGCAGTGTGACACTTTGTCCTGCGGTTGGTGAAGTGTGACAATTTGTCCTGCTGTTGGTGCAGTGTGACAATTTGTCCTGCATTCGGTGCAGTGTGACACTTCGTCCTGCAGTCGGTGCAGTGTGACACTTTGTCCAGCAGTCGGTGCAATGTGACACTTTGTCCTGCAGTCTGTGTAGTGTGTCACATTGTCCTGCAGTCGGTGCAGTGTGACACTTTGTCCTGCTGTCTGTGCAGTGTGACACATTGTCCTGCAGTCGGTGCAGTGTGCCGCTTTGACCCTCAGTCGGTGCAGTGTAACGCTTTGTCCTGCAGTCACGTGCAGTGTGACACTTTGTCCTGCAGTCAGTGCAATGTCACACTTTGTCCTGCACTCGGTGGAGTGTGACAATTTGTCCTGCAGTCGTTGCAGTGTGACACCTTGTCCTGCAGTCGGTGCAGTGTGACACTTTGTCCTGCAGTCGTTGCAGTGTGACACTTTGTACTGCAGTCGGTGCAGTTTGACGCTTTGTCCTGCAGTCGGTGCAGTGTGATGCTTTGTCCTGCAGTCGGTGCAGTTTGAAGCTTTGTCCTGCAGTCAGAGCAGTGTGACACATTGTCCTGCAGTCGGTGCAGTGTGACAATTTATCCTGCTGTCGGTACAGTGTGACACTTTGTCCTGCACTCGGTGCAGTGTGACAATTTATCCTGCAGTCGTTGCAGTGTGACACTTTGTCCTGCATTCGGTGTAGTTTGACGCTTTGTCCTACAGTCTGTGCAGTGTGAGACTTTGTCCTACAGTCAGTGCAGTGTGACACTTTGTCCTGCAGTCGATCCAGTGTGACACTTTGTCCAGCACTCGGTGCAGTGTGACAATTTGTCCTGCAGTCGTTGCAGTTTGACACTTTGTCCTGCCGTCGGTGTAGTTTGACGCTTTGTCCTTCAGTCGGTGCACTGTGATGCTTTGTCCTACAGTCAGTGCAGTGTGACACATTCTTCTGCAGCCAGTGCAGTGTGACAATTTGTCCTGCAGTCGGTGCAGTGTGTCACTTTATCCTGCGGTTGGTGAAGTGTGACAATTTGTCTTGCTGTTGGTGCAGTGTGACAATTTGTCCTGCAGTCGATGCAGTATGACACTTTGTCCTGCATTCGGTGTAGCTTGACGCCTTGTCCTGCAGTCGGTGCAGTGTGATACTTTGTCCTACAGTCAGTGCAGTATTACACTTTGTCCTGCAGTTGGTGCAGTATGACACTTTGTCCTGCGGTAGGTGAAGTGTGATAATTTTTCCTGATGTTGGTGCAGTGTGAAAATTTGTATTGCAGTCGGTGCAGTGTGACACTTTGTCTAGCAGTCGGTGCAGTGTGACTCTTTGTCCTACAGTCGGTGCAGTGTGACGCGTTCTCTCGAAGTCGGTGCACTGTGACACTTTGTCCCGCAGTCGGTGCAGTGTGACAATTTGTCCTGCAGTCGTTGCAGTATGACACTTTGTCCTGCATTCGGTGTAGTTTGACGCTTTGTCCTGCAGTCGGTGCAGTGTGACACTTTGTCCTACAGTCAGTGCAGTATGACACTTTGTCCTGCAGTCGGTGCAGTGTGACACTTTGTCCCGCAGTTGGAGCTGTGTGACTCTTTGTCCCTCAGTCAGTGCAGTGTGACACTTCGTCCCGAATTCGGTGCATTTTGACACTTTGTGCTGCAGTCGGTGCAGTGTGACACTTTGTCCCGAATTCGGTGCAGTGTGGCACTTTGACCTACAGTCGGTGAAGTGTGACACTTTGTCCCGCAGTTGGAGCTGTGTGACTCTTTGTCCCGCAGTCAGTGCAGTGTGACACTTTGTCCCGAATTCGATGCAATTGCACACTTTGTCCTGCAGTCGGTGTAGTGTGACACTTTGTCCTACAGTCGGAGCAGTGCGACACTTTGTCCTACAGTCAGAGAAGTGTGATGCTTTGTCCTGTACTTGGTGCAGTGTGACAATTTGTCCTGCAGTCGGTGCAGTGTGACACTTTGTCCTGCGGTTGGTGAAGTGTGACAATTTGTCCTGCTGTTGGTGCTGTGTAACTCTTTGTCCCGCCGTCAGTGCAGTGTGACACTTTGTCCAGAATTCGATGCAATTTGACAATTTGTCCTGCAGTCGGTGCAGTGTGACACTTTGTCCCGAGTTCGGTGCAGTGTGACACTTTGTCCTACAGTCGGAGCAGTGTGACGCTTTGTCTCGAAGTCGTGCAGTGTGACACTTTGTCCAGCAGTCGGTACAATGTGACACTTTGTCCTGCAGTCTGTGCAGAGTGACCCTTTGTCCTGCAGTCTGTGCAGTGTGACACGTTGTCCTGCAGTCGGTGCAGTGTGACTATTTGTCCAGCAGTCGGTGCAGTGTGACAATTTGTCCAGCAGTCGGTGCAGTGTGACACATTGTTCTGCACTCGGTGCAGTATGACACTTTGTCCTGCAGTCGGTGCAGTGTGACACATTGTCCGGCAGTCGGTGCAGTTTGACGCTTTGTCCTGCAGACGGTTCAATGTGACGCTTTGTCTTTCAGTCGGTGCAGTTTGACACTTTCTCCCGAATTCGATGCAGTGTGACACATTGTCCCTCATTCAGAGCAGTATGACGCTTTGTCCTGCAGTTGGTGCATTGTGACGCTTTGACCCTCAGTCGGTGCAGTGTGGCACTTTGTCCTGCAGTTGGTGCATTCTGCCGCTTTGTCCTGCAGTCACGTGCAGTGTGACACTTTGTCCTGCAGTCGGTGCAATGTGACACTTTGTCCGGCACTCGGTGCAGTATGACACTTTGTCCTGCAGTCGGTGCAGTGTGACACATTGTCCGTCAGTCGGTGCAGTTTGACGTTTTGTCCTGCAGTCGGTGCAGTGTGATGCTTTGTACCGCAGTCGGTGCAGTATGTAACTTTGTCCTGCAGTTGGTGCAGTGTAACACTTTGTCCTGCAGTCGTTGCAGTGTGACACTTTGTCCTGCATTCGGTGTAGTTTGACGCTTTGTCCTACAGTCTGTGCAGTGTGACACCTTGTCCGACAGTCAGTGCAGTGTGACACTTTGCCCTGCAGTCGGTGCAGTGTGACACTTTGTCCAGCACTCGGTGCAGTGTGACAATATGTCCAGCAGTCGGTGCAGTGTGACACATTGTCCTGCACTCGGTGCAGTGTGACACTTTGTCCTGCAGTCTGTGCAGTGTGACACATTGTCCTGCACTCGGTGCAATGTGACTATTTGTCCTGCAGTCGGTTCAGTGTGACGCTTTGTCTTTCAGTCGGTGCAGTTTGACACTTTCTCCCGAATTCGGTGCAGTGTGACACATTGTCCCTCATTCGGAGCAGTATGATGCTTTGTCCTGCAGTTGGTGATTGTGACGCTTTGACCCTCAGTCGGTGCAGTGTGAGACTTTGTCCTGCAGTTGGTGCATTGTGCCGCTTTGTCCTGCAGTCACGTGTAGTGTGCCACTTTATCCTGCAGTCAGTGCAATGTGACACTTTGTCCGGCACTCAGTGCAGTTTGACGCTTTGTCCTGCAGTCGGTGCAGTGTGATGCTTTGTACCGCAGTCGGTGCAGTATGAAACATTGTCCTGCAGTCGGTGCAGTGTAACACTTTGTCCTGCAGTCGTTGCAGTGTGACACTTTGTCCTGCGTTCGGTGTAGTTTGACGCTTTGTCCTACAGTCTGTGCAGTTTGACACTTTGTTCTACAGTCAGTGCAGTGTGACAATTTGTCCTGCAGTCGTTGCAGTTTGACACTTTATCCTGCCGTCGGTGTAGTTTGACGCTTTTTCCTTCAGTCGGTGCACTGTGACGCTTTGTCCTACAGTCAGTGCAGTGTGACACATTCTCCTGCAGTCGGTGCAGTGTGACACTTTGTCCTGCACTCGGTGCAGTGTGACAATTTGTCCTGCAGTCGGTGCAGTGTGACACTTTGTCCTGCGGTCGGTGCAGTATGACACTTTGTCCTACAATCAGTGCAGTGTGACACTTTGACCTGCAGTCGGTGCAGTGTGACACTTTCTCCTGCATTCGGTGTAGTTTGACGCTTTGTCCTGCAGTCGGTGCAGTGTGACACTTTGTCCTACAGTCAGTGCAGTATGACACTTTGTCCTGCGTTAGGTGAAGTGTGACAATTTTTGCTGCTGTTGGTGCAGTGTGAAAATTTGTCCTGCAGTCGGTGCAGTGTGACACTTTGTCCTGCATTCGGTGCAGTGTGACAATTTGTCCTGCAGTCATTGCAGTATGACACTTTGTCCTGCATTCGGCGTAGTTTGACGCTTTGTCCTGCAGTCGGTGGAGTGTGACACTTTGTCCAGCAGTCGGTGCAATGTGACACTTTGTCCTGCAGTCTGTGTAGTGTGTCACATTGTCCTGCACTCGGTGCAGTGTGACACTTTGTCCTACAGTCTGTGCAGTGTGACACATTGTCCTGCAGTCGGTGCTGTGTGCCGCTTTGACCCTCAGTCGGTGCAGTGTGACGCGTTGTCCTGCAGTCACGTGCAGTGTGACGCTTTGTCCTGCAGTCACGTGCAGTATGACACTTTGTCCTGCACTCGGTGGAGTGTGACAATTTGTCCTGCAGTCGTTGCAGTGTGACACTTTGTACTGCAGTCGGTGCAGTTTGACGCTTTGTCCTGCAGTCGGTGCAGTGTGATGCATTGTCCTGCAGTCAGTGCAGTTTGACGCTTTGTCCTGCAGTCGGAGCAGTGTGACACATTGTCCTGCAGTCGGTGCAGTGTGACAATTTATCCTGCTGTCGGCACAGTGTGACACTTTGTCCTGCACTCGGTGCAGTGTGACAATTTGTCCTGCAGTCGTTGCAGTGTGACACTTTGTTTTGCATTCGGTGTAGTTTGACGCTTTGTCCTACAGTCGGTGCAGTGTGACACTTTGTCCTACAGTCAGTGCAGTGTGACACTTTCTCGTGCAGTTGGTGCAGTTTGACGCTTTGTCCTACAGTCGGTGCAGTGTGACACTTTGTCCTACAGTCAGTGCAGTGTGACACTTTCTCCTGCAATCGGTGCAGTTTGACGCTTTGTCCTGCAGTCGGAGCAGTGTGACACATTGTCCTGCAGTCGGTGCAGTGTGACGCATTGTCCTGCAGTCGGTGTAGTGTGACACATTGTCCTGCAGTCGGTGGAGTGTGACACTTTGTCAAGCAGTCGGTGTACTGTGACACTTTGTCCTGCAGTCTGTGCCATGTGCCGCTTTGACCCTCAGTCGGTGCAGTGTGATGCTTTGTCCTGCAGTTGGTGCAGTTTGACGCTTTGTCCTGCAGTCGGTGCAGTTTGACGCTTTGTCCTGCAGTCGGTGCAGTGTGACACATTGTCCCGCAGTTGGAGCTGTGTGACTCTTTGTCCCGCAGTCAGTGCAGTGTTACACTTTGTCCCGAATTCGATGCAATTTGACACTTTGTCCTGCAGTCGGTGCAGTGTGACACTTTGTCCCGAGTTTGGTACAGTGTGACACTTTGTCCTGCAGTCGGTGCAGTGTGATACTTTGTCCCGAATTCGGTGCATTTTGAAACTTCGTGCTGCAGTCAGTGCAGTGTGACACTTTGTCCCGAATTCGGTGCAGTGTGACACTTTGTCCTGCAGTCGGTACAGTGTGACAATTTGACCTACAGTCGGTGCAGTGTGACACTTTGTCCTACATTCAGTGCAGTGTGACACTTTGACCTGCAGTCGGTGCAGTGTGACACTTTGTCCTGCACTCGGTGCAGTATGACACTTTGTCCTGCATTCGGTGTAGTTTGACGCTTTGACCTGCAGTCGGTGGAGTGTGACACTTTGTCCAGCAGTCGGTGCAATGTGACACTTTGTCCTGCAGTCTATGTAGTGTGTCACATTGACCTGCACTCGGTGCAGTGTGACACTTTGTCCTGCAGTCTGTGCAGTGTGACACATTGTCCTGCAGTCGGTGCTGTGTGCCGCTTTGACCCTCAGTCGGTGCAGTGTGACGCTTTGTCCTGCAGTCACGTGCAGTATGACACTTTGTCCTGCACTCGATGGAGTGTGACAATTTGTCCTGCAGTCGTTGCAGTGTGACACTTTGTACTGCAGTCGGTGCAGTTTGATGCTTTGTCCTGCAGTCGGTGCAGCGTGATGCATTGTCCTGCAGTCGGTGCAGTTTGACGCTTTGTCCTGCAGTCGGAGCAGTGTGACACATTGTCCTGCAGTCGGTGCAGTGTGACAATTTATCCTGCTGTCGGTACAGTGTGACACTTTGTCCTGCACTCGGTGCGGTGTGACAATTTGTCCTACAGTCGTTGCAGTGTGACACTTTGTTTTGCATTCGGTATAGTTTAACGCTTTGTCCTACAGTCGGTGCAGTGTGACACTTTGTCCTACAGTCAGTGCAGTGTGACATTTTCTCCTGCAGTCGGTGCAGTTTGACGCTTTGTCCTGCAGTCGGGGCAGTGTGATGCTTTGTGCTGCAATCAGTGCAGTTTGACGCTTTGTCCTGCAGTCGGAGCAGTGTGACACATTGTTCTGCAGTCAGTTCAGTGTGACGCATTGTCCTGCAGTCGGTGTAGTGTGACACTTTGTCCTGCAGTCGGTGCAGTGCGACAATTTGTCCTGCAGTCGGTGTAATGTGACACATTGTCCTGCAGTCGGTGCAGTGTGACACTTTGTCCTGCAGTCGATGTAGTGTGACACATTGTCCTGCAGTCGGTGGAGTGTGACACTTTGTCCAGCAGTCAGTGTACTGTGACACTTTGTCCTGCAGTTTGTGCAGTGTGCCGCTTTGACCCTCAGTCGGTGCAGTGTGATGCTTTGTCCTGCAGTCGGTGCAGTTTGACGCTTTGTCCTGCAGTCGGTGCAGTTTGACGCTTTGTCCTGCAGTCGGTGCAGTGTGACACATTGTCCCGCAGTTGGAGCTGTGTGACTCTTTGTCCCGCAGTCAGTGCAGTGTTACACTTTGTCCCGAATTCGATGCAATTTGACACTTTGTCCTGCAGTCGGTGCAGTGTGACACTTTGTCCCGAGTTTGGTGCAGTGTGACACTTTGTCCTGCAGTCGGTGCAGCGTGACACTTTGTCCTACAGTCGGAGAAGTGTGACGCTTTGTCCTGCACTCGGTGCAGTGTGACAATTTGTCCTGCAGTCGGTGCAGTGTGACACTTTGTCCTGCGGTTGGTGAAGTGTGACAATTTGTCCTGCAGTCGGTGCAGTGTGACACTTTGTCCTACAGTCGGAGCAGTGTGACGCTTTGTCTCGAAGTCGTGCAGTGTGACACTTTGTCCCGAGTTCGGTGCAGTGTGACACTTTGTCCTACAGTCGGAGCAGTGTGACGCTTTGTCTCGAAGTCGTGCCGTGTGAAGCATTGTCCTGCAGTCGATGTAGTGTGAGACATTTTGCTGCAGTCTGCGCAGTGTGACACTTTGTCCAGCAGTCGGTGCAATGTGACACTTTGTCCTGCAGTCTGTGCAGAGTGACCCTTTGTCCTGCAGTCTGTGCAGTGTGACACTTTGTCCTGCAGTCGGTACAGTGTGACAATTTGACCTACAGTCGGTGCAGTGTGACACTTTGTCCTACATTTAGTGCAGTGTGACACTTTGACCTGCAGTCGGTGCAGTGTGACACTTTGTCCTGCACTCGGTGCAGTATGACACTTTGTCCTGCATTCGGTGTAGTTTGACGCTTTGACCTGCAGTCGGTGGAGTGTGACACTTTGTCCAGCAGTCGGTGCAATGTGACACTTTGTCCTGCAGTCTGTGTAGTGTGTCACATTGACCTGCACTCGGTGCAGTGTGACACTTTGTCCTGCAGTCTGTGCAGTGTGACACATTGTCCTGCAGTCGGTGCTGTGTGCCGCTTTGACCCTCAGTCGGTGCAGTGTGACGCTTTGTCCTGCAGTCACGTGCAGTATGACACTTTGTCCTGCACTCGATGGAGTGTGACAATTTGTCCTGCAGTCGTTGCAGTGTGACACTTTGTACTGCACTCGATGGAGTGTGACAATTTATCCTGCTGTCGGTACAGTGTGACACTTTGTCCTGCACTCGGTGCAGTGTGACAATTTGTCCTACAGTCGTTGCAGTGTGACACTTTGTTTTGCATTCGGTAAAGTTTGACGCTTTGTCCTACAGTCGGTGCAGTGTGACACTTTGTCCTACAGTCAGTGCAGTGTGACATTTTCTCCTGCAGTTGGTGCAGTTTGACGCTTTGTCCTGCAGTCGGGGCAGTGTGATGCTTTGTGCTGCAATCAGTGCAGTTTGACGCTTTGTCCTGCAGTCGGAGCAGTGTGACACATTGTTCTGCAGTCAGTTCAGTGTGACGCATTGTCCTGCAGTCGGTGTAGTGTGACACTTTGTCCTGCAGTCGGTGCAGTGCGACAATTTGTCCTGCAGTCGGTGTAATGTGACACATTGTCCTGCAGTCGGTGCAGTGTGACACTTTGTCCTGCAGTCGATGTAGTGTGACACATTGTCCTGCAGTCGGTGGAGTGTGACACTTTGTCCAGCAGTCGGTGTACTGTGACACTTTGTCCTGCAGTTTGTGCAGTGTGCCGCTTTGACCCTCAGTCGGTGCAGTGTGATGCTTTGTCCTGCAGTCGGTGCAGTTTGACGCTTTGTCCTGCAGTCGGTGCAGTTTGACGCTTTGTCCTGCAGTCGGTGCAGTGTGACACATTGTCCCGCAGTTGGAGCTGTGTGACTCTTTGTCCCGCAGTCAGTGCAGTGTTACACTTTGTCCCGAATTCGATGCAATTTGACACTTTGTCCTGCAGTCGGTGCAATGTGACACTTTGTCCCGAGTTTGGTGCAGTGTGACACTTTGTCCTGCAGTCGGTGCAGCGTGACACTTTGTCCTACAGTCGGAGAAGTGTGACGCTTTGTCCTGCACTCGGTGCAGTGTGACAATTTGTCCTGCAGTCGGTGCAGTGTGACACTTTGTCCTGCGGTTGGTGAAGTGTGACAATTTGTCCTGCAGTCGGTGCAGTGTGACACTTTGTCCTACAGTCGGAGCAGTGTGACGCTTTGTCTCGAAGTCGTGCAGTGTGACACTTTGTCCCGAGTTCGGTGCAGTGTGACACTTTGTCCTACAGTCGGAGCAGTGTGACGCTTTGTCTCGAAGTCGTGCCGTGTGAAGCATTGTCCTGCAGTCGATGTAGTGTGAGACATTTTGCTGCAGTCTGCGCAGTGTGACACTTTGTCCAGCAGTCGGTGCAATGTGACACTTTGTCCTGCAGTCTGTGCAGAGTGACCCTTTGTCCTGCAGTCTGTGCAGTGTGACACGTTGTCCTGCAGTCGGTGCAGTGTGACAATTTGTCCAGCAGTCGGTGAAGTGCGACAATTTGTCCAGCAGTCGGTGCAGGGTGACACATTGTCCTGCACTCGGTGCAATGTGACAATTTGTCCTGCAGTCGGTTCAGTGAGACGCTTTGTCTTTCAGTCGGTGCAGTTTGACACTTTCTCCCGAATTCGGTGCAGTGTGACACATTGTCCATCATTCGGAGCTGTATGACGCTTTGTGCTGCAGTTGGTGCATTGGGAGGCATTGACCCTCAGTCGGTGCAGTGTGACACTTTGACCTGCAGTTGGTGCATTGTGCCGCTTTCTCCTGCAGTCATGTGCAGTGTGACACTTTGTCCTGCAGTCGGTGCAATGTGACACTTTGTCCGGCACTCGGTGCAGTTTGACGCTTTGTCCTGCAGTCGGTGCAGTGTGATGCTTTGTACCGCAGTCGGTGCAGTATGAAACTTTGTCCTGCAGTCGGTGCAGTGTAACACTTTGTCCTGCAGTCGTTGCAGTGTGACACTTTGTCCTGCATTCGGTGTAGTTTGACGCTTTGTCCTACAGTCTGTGCAGTGTGACACTTTGTCCAGCACTCGGTGCAGTGTGACAATTTGTCCAGCAGTCAGTGCAGTGTGACACATTGCCCTGCTCTCGGTGCAGTGTGACACTTTGTCCTGCAGTCTGTGCTGTGTGACACTTTGTCCTGCATTCGGTGTAGTTTGACACTTTGTCCTACAGTCTGTGCAGCGTGACACTTTGTCCTACAGTCTGTGCAGTGTGACACTTTGTCGTGCAGTCGGTGCAGTGTGACACTTTGTCCAGCACTCGGTGCAGTGTGACAATTTGTCCAGCAGTCGGTGCAGTGTGACACTTTGTCCTGCACTCGGTGCAGTGTGAAAATTTGACCTGCAGTCGGTGCAGTGTGACACTTTGTCCTGCGGTCGGTGCAGTGTGACACGTTGTCCTACAATCAGTGCAGTGTGACACTTTGACCTGCAGTCAGTGCAGTGTGACACTTTCTCCTGCACTCGGTGCAGTGTGACAATTTGTCCTGCAGTCGTTGCAGTATGACACTTTGTCCTGCATTCGGTGTAGTTTGACGCTTCGTCCTGAAGTCGGTGCAGTGTGACACTTTGTCCTACAGTCAGTGCAGTATGACACTTTGTCCTGCGGTAGGTGAAGTGTGACAATTTTTCCTGCTGTTGGTGCAGTGTGAAAAGTTGTCCCGAGTTTGGTGCAGTGTGACACTTTGTCCTGCAGTCGGTGCAGCGTGACACTTTGTCCTGCAGTCGGTGCAGTGTGACACTTTGTCCTGCACTCGGTGCAGTATGACACTTTGTCCTGCATTCGGTGTAGTTTGACGCTTTGACCTGCAGTCGGTGGAGTGTGACACTTTGTCCAGCAGTCGGTGCAATGTGACACTTTGTCCTGCAGTCTATGTAGTGTGTCACATTGACCTGCACTCGGTGCAGTGTGACACTTTGTCCTGCAGTCTGTGCAGTGTGACACATTGTCCTGCAGTCGGTGCTGTGTGCCGCTTTGACCCTCAGTCGGTGCAGTGTGACGCTTTGTCCTGCAGTCACGTGCAGTATGACACTTTGTCCTGCACTCGATGGAGTGTGACAATTTGTCCTGCAGTCGTTGCAGTGTGACACTTTGTACTGCAGTCGGTGCAGTTTGATGCTTTGTCCTGCAGTCGGTGCAGCGTGATGCATTGTCCTGCAGTCGGTGCAGTTTGACGCTTTGTCCTGCAGTCGGAGCAGTGTGACACATTGTCCTGCAGTCGGTGCAGTGTGACAATTTATCCTGCTGTCGGTACAGTGTGACACTTTGTCCTGCACTCGGTGCGGTGTGACAATTTGTCCTACAGTCGTTGCAGTGTGACACTTTGTTTTGCATTCGGTATAGTTTAACGCTTTGTCCTACAGTCGGTGCAGTGTGACACTTTGTCCTACAGTCAGTGCAGTGTGACATTTTCTCCTGCAGTCGGTGCAGTTTGACGCTTTGTCCTGCAGTCGGGGCAGTGTGATGCTTTGTGCTGCAATCAGTGCAGTTTGACGCTTTGTCCTGCAGTCGGAGCAGTGTGACACATTGTTCTGCAGTCAGTTCAGTGTGACGCATTGTCCTGCAGTCGGTGTAGTGTGACACTTTGTCCTGCAGTCGGTGCAGTGCGACAATTTGTCCTGCAGTCGGTGTAATGTGACACATTGTCCTGCAGTCGGTGCAGTGTGACACTTTGTCCTGCAGTCGATGTAGTGTGACACATTGTCCTGCAGTCGGTGGAGTGTGACACTTTGTCCAGCAGTCGGTGTACTGTGACACTTTGTCCTGCAGTTTGTGCAGTGTGCCGCTTTGACCCTCAGTCGGTGCAGTGTGATGCTTTGTCCTGCAGTCGGTGCAGTTTGACGCTTTGTCCTGCAGTCGGTGCAGTTTGACGCTTTGTCCTGCAGTCGGTGCAGTGTGACACATTGTCCCGCAGTTGGAGCTGTGTGACTCTTTGTCCCGCAGTCAGTGCAGTGTTACACTTTGTCCCGAATTCGATGCAATTTGACACTTTGTCCTGCAGTCGGTGCAGTGTGACACTTTGTCCCGAGTTTGGTGCAGTGTGACACTTTGTCCTGCAGTCGGTGCAGCGTGACACTTTGTCCTACAGTCGGAGAAGTGTGACGCTTTGTCCTGCACTCGGTGCAGTGTGACAATTTGTCCTGCAGTCGGTGCAGTGTGACACTTTGTCCTGCGGTTGGTGAAGTGTGACAATTTGTCCTGCAGTCGGTGCAGTGTGACACTTTGTCCTACAGTCGGAGCAGTGTGACGCTTTGTCTCGAAGTCGTGCAGTGTGACACTTTGTCCCGAGTTCGGTGCAGTGTGACACTTTGTCCTACAGTCGGAGCAGTGTGACGCTTTGTCTCGAAGTCGTGCCGTGTGAAGCATTGTCCTGCAGTCGATGTAGTGTGAGACATTTTGCTGCAGTCTGCGCAGTGTGACACTTTGTCCAGCAGTCGGTGCAATGTGACACTTTGTCCTGCAGTCTGTGCAGAGTGACCCTTTGTCCTGCAGTCTGTGCAGTGTGACACTTTGTCCTGCAGTCGGTACAGTGTGACAATTTGACCTACAGTCGGTGCAGTGTGACACTTTGTCCTACATTCAGTGCAGTGTGACACTTTGACCTGCAGTCGGTGCAGTGTGACACTTTGTCCTGCACTCGGTGCAGTATGACACTTTGTCCTGCATTCGGTGTAGTTTGACGCTTTGACCTGCAGTCGGTGGAGTGTGACACTTTGTCCAGCAGTCGGTGCAATGTGACACTTTGTCCTGCAGTCTGTGTAGTGTGTCACATTGACCTGCACTCGGTGCAGTGTGACACTTTGTCCTGCAGTCTGTGCAGTGTGACACATTGTCCTGCAGTCGGTGCTGTGTGCCGCTTTGACCCTCAGTCGGTGCAGTGTGACGCTTTGTCCTGCAGTCACGTGCAGTATGACACTTTGTCCTGCACTCGATGGAGTGTGACAATTTGTCCTGCAGTCGTTGCAGTGTGACACTTTGTACTGCACTCGATGGAGTGTGACAATTTATCCTGCTGTCGGTACAGTGTGACACTTTGTCCTGCACTCGGTGCAGTGTGACAATTTGTCCTACAGTCGTTGCAGTGTGACACTTTGTTTTGCATTCGGTAAAGTTTGACGCTTTGTCCTACAGTCGGTGCAGTGTGACACTTTGTCCTACAGTCAGTGCAGTGTGACATTTTCTCCTGCAGTTGGTGCAGTTTGACGCTTTGTCCTGCAGTCGGGGCAGTGTGATGCTTTGTGCTGCAATCAGTGCAGTTTGACGCTTTGTCCTGCAGTCGGAGCAGTGTGACACATTGTTCTGCAGTCAGTTCAGTGTGACGCATTGTCCTGCAGTCGGTGTAGTGTGACACTTTGTCCTGCAGTCGGTGCAGTGCGACAATTTGTCCTGCAGTCGGTGTAATGTGACACATTGTCCTGCAGTCGGTGCAGTGTGACACTTTGTCCTGCAGTCGATGTAGTGTGACACATTGTCCTGCAGTCGGTGGAGTGTGACACTTTGTCCAGCAGTCGGTGTACTGTGACACTTTGTCCTGCAGTTTGTGCAGTGTGCCGCTTTGACCCTCAGTCGGTGCAGTGTGATGCTTTGTCCTGCAGTCGGTGCAGTTTGACGCTTTGTCCTGCAGTCGGTGCAGTTTGACGCTTTGTCCTGCAGTCGGTGCAGTGTGACACATTGTCCCGCAGTTGGAGCTGTGTGACTCTTTGTCCCGCAGTCAGTGCAGTGTTACACTTTGTCCCGAATTCGATGCAATTTGACACTTTGTCCTGCAGTCGGTGCAATGTGACACTTTGTCCCGAGTTTGGTGCAGTGTGACACTTTGTCCTGCAGTCGGTGCAGCGTGACACTTTGTCCTACAGTCGGAGAAGTGTGACGCTTTGTCCTGCACTCGGTGCAGTGTGACAATTTGTCCTGCAGTCGGTGCAGTGTGACACTTTGTCCTGCGGTTGGTGAAGTGTGACAATTTGTCCTGCAGTCGGTGCAGTGTGACACTTTGTCCTACAGTCGGAGCAGTGTGACGCTTTGTCTTGAAGTCGTGCAGTGTGACACTTTGTCCCGAGTTCGGTGCAGTGTGACACTTTGTCCTACAGTCGGAGCAGTGTGACGCTTTGTCTCGAAGTCGTGCCGTGTGAAGCATTGTCCTGCAGTCGATGTAGTGTGAGACATTTTGCTGCAGTCTGCGCAGTGTGACACTTTGTCCAGCAGTCGGTGCAATGTGACACTTTGTCCTGCAGTCTGTGCAGAGTGACCCTTTGTCCTGCAGTCTGTGCAGTGTGACACGTTGTCCTGCAGTCGGTGCAGTGTGACAATTTGTCCAGCAGTCGGTGAAGTGCGACAATTTGTCCAGCAGTCGGTGCAGGGTGACACATTGTCCTGCACTCGGTGCAATGTGACAATTTGTCCTGCAGTCGGTTCAGTGAGACGCTTTGTCTTTCAGTCGGTGCAGTTTGACACTTTCTCCCGAATTCGGTGCAGTGTGACACATTGTCCATCATTCGGAGCTGTATGACGCTTTGTGCTGCAGTTGGTGCATTGGGAGGCATTGACCCTCAGTCGGTGCAGTGTGACACTTTGACCTGCAGTTGGTGCATTGTGCCGCTTTCTCCTGCAGTCATGTGCAGTGTGACACTTTGTCCTGCAGTCGGTGCAATGTGACACTTTGTCCGGCACTCGGTGCAGTTTGACGCTTTGTCCTGCAGTCGGTGCAGTGTGATGCTTTGTACCGCAGTCGGTGCAGTATGAAACTTTGTCCTGCAGTCGGTGCAGTGTAACACTTTGTCCTGCAGTCGTTGCAGTGTGACACTTTGTCCTGCATTCGGTGTAGTTTGACGCTTTGTCCTACAGTCTGTGCAGTGTGACACTTTGTCCAGCACTCGGTGCAGTGTGACAATTTGTCCAGCAGTCAGTGCAGTGTGACACATTGCCCTGCTCTCGGTGCAGTGTGACACTTTGTCCTGCAGTCTGTGCTGTGTGACACTTTGTCCTGCATTCGGTGTAGTTTGACACTTTGTCCTACAGTCTGTGCAGCGTGACACTTTGTCCTACAGTCTGTGCAGTGTGACACTTTGTCGTGCAGTCGGTGCAGTGTGACACTTTGTCCAGCACTCGGTGCAGTGTGACAATTTGTCCAGCAGTCGGTGCAGTGTGACACTTTGTCCTGCACTCGGTGCAGTGTGAAAATTTGACCTGCAGTCGGTGCAGTGTGACACTTTGTCCTGCGGTCGGTGCAGTGTGACACGTTGTCCTACAATCAGTGCAGTGTGACACTTTGACCTGCAGTCAGTGCAGTGTGACACTTTCTCCTGCACTCGGTGCAGTGTGACAATTTGTCCTGCAGTCGTTGCAGTATGACACTTTGTCCTGCATTCGGTGTAGTTTGACGCTTCGTCCTGAAGTCGGTGCAGTGTGACACTTTGTCCTACAGTCAGTGCAGTATGACACTTTGTCCTGCGGTAGGTGAAGTGTGACAATTTTTCCTGCTGTTGGTGCAGTGTGAAAAGTTGTCCCGAGTTTGGTGCAGTGTGACACTTTGTCCTGCAGTCGGTGCAGCGTGACACTTTGTCCTACAGTCGGAGAAGTGTGACGCTTTGTCCTGCACTCGGTGCAGTGTGACAATTTGTCCTGCAGTCGGTGCAGTGTGACACTTTGTCCTGCGGTTGGTGAAGTGTGACAATTTGTCCTGCAGTCGGTGCAGTGTGACACTTTGTCCCGAGTTCGGTGCAGTGTGACACTTTGTCCTACAGTCGGAGCAGTGTGACGCTTTGTCTCGAAGTCGTGCAGTGTGACACTTTGTCCCGAGTTCGGTGCAGTGTGACACTTTGTCCCACAGTCGGAGCAGTGTGACGCTTTGTCTCGAAGTCGTGCCGTGTGAAGCATTGTCCTGCAGTCGATGTAGTGTGAGACATTTTGCTGCAGTCTGCGCAGTGTGACACTTTGTCCAGCAGTCGGTGCAATGTGACACTTTGTCCTGCAGTCTGTGCAGAGTGACCCTTTGTCCTGCAGTCTGTGCAGTGTGACACGTTGTCCTGCAGTCGGTGCAGTGTGACAATTTGTCCAGCAGTCGGTGAAGTGCGACAATTTGTCCAGCAGTCGGTGCAGTGTGACACTTTGTCCCTCAGTCGGTGCAGCGTTACATTTTGTCGTGCAGTCGGTGCAGTGTGACAATTTGTCCTGCATTCGATGCAGTGTGACACTTTATCCTGCAGTAGCTGCAGTGTGACACTTTCTCCTGCAGTCGGTGCAGTCTGACGCTTTGTCCAGCTGTCGGTGCAGTGTGACTCTTTGTCTTGCAGTCGGTGCAGTGGGACACTTTGTTCTGCAGTCATGTGCAGTGTGACACTTTGTCCTGCAGTCGGTGCAGTGTGACACTTTGTCCTGCAGTCGGTGCAGTGTGACACTTTGTCCTGCAGTCGGTGCAGTGGGACACTTTGTCCTGCAGTCATGTGCAGTGTGACACTTTGTCCTGCAGTCGGTGCAGAGTGACACTTTGTCCCTCAGTCAGTGCAGTGCGAGAATTTCTCCTGCAGTCGGTGCAGTGTGACGCTTTGTCCCTCAGTCGGTACAGTGTGACACTTTGTCGTGCAGTCTGTGCAGTGTGACAATTTGTCCTGCATTCGATGCAGTGTGACACTTTGTCTTTCATTCTGTGCAGTGTGACGCTTTGTCCTGCTTTCAGTGCAATGTGACACTTTGTCCCTCGGTCGGTGCAGTGTGGCACTTTGTCCCTCAGTCAGTGCAATATGACGCTTTGTCCTGCATTCTGTGCAGTGTGACACTTTGTCCTGCAGTCGGTGTAATGTGACACATTGTCCTGCAGTCGGTGCAGTGTGACGCTTTGTCCTGCAGTCGGTGCAGTGTGACAATTTGTCCTGCTGTCGTTGCGGTATGACACTTTGTCCTGCATTCGGTGTAGTTTGACGCTTTGTCCTGCAGTCGGTGCAGTGTGACACTTTGTCCCGCAGTCGGAGCTGTGTGACTCTTTGACCCGCAGTCAGTGAAGTTTGATACTTTGTCCCGAATTCGGTGGATTTTGAAACTTCGTGCTGCAGTCGGTGCAGTGTGACTCTTTGTCCCGAATTCGGTGCAGTGTGACACTTTGTCCTGCATTCGGTGCAGTGTGACAATTTGACATACAGTCGGTGTAGTGTGACACTTTGTCCTACATTCAGTGCAGTGTGACACTTTGACCTGCAGTCGGTGCAGTGTGACACTTTGTCCTGCACTCGGTGCAGTGTGACAATTTGTCCTGCAGTCGTTGCAGTGTGATACTTTGTCCTGCTTTCGGTGTATTTTGACGCTTTGTCCTGCAGTCGGTGCAGTGTGACGCTTTGTTTCGAAGTCGGTGCACTGTGACACTTTGTCCCACAGTCGGTGCAGTATGACACTTTGTCCTGCTGTAGGTGAAGTGTGACAATTTTTCCTGCTGTTGGTGCAGTGTGAAAACTTGTCCTGCAGTCGGTGCAGTGTGACACTTTGTCTAGCAGTCGGTGCAGTGTGACTCTTTGTCCTACAGTCGGTGCAGTGTGACGCTTTGTTTCGAAGTCGGTGCACTGTGACACTTTGCCCCGCAGTCGGTGCAGAATGACACTTTGGCCTAAATTCGGTGTAGTTTGACGCTTTGTCCTGCAGTCGGTGCAGTGTGACACTTTGTCCTACATTCAGTGCAGTATGACACTTTGTGCTGCCGTCGGTGCAGTGTGACACTTTGTCCCGAATTCGGAGCAGTGTGACACTTTGTCCTGCATTCGGTGCAGTGTGACAATTTGACCTACAGTTGGTGCAGTCTGAGACTTTGTCCTGCATTCGGTGTAGTTTGACGCTTTGTCCTGCAGTCAGTGCAGTGTGACACTTTGTCCTGCAGTCGGTGTAATGTGACACATTGTCCTGCAGTCGGTGCAGTGGGACACTTTGTCCTGCAGTCGGTGTAATGTGACACTTTGTCCTGCAGTCGGTGCAGTGTGACACTTTGTCCTGCAGTCGGTGCAGAGTGACACTTTGTCCCTCAGTCAGTGCAGTGCGAGAATTTCTCCTGCAGTCGGTGCAGTGTGACGCTTTGTCCCTCAGTCGGTACAGTGTGACACTTTGTCGTGCAGTCTGTGCAGTGTGACAATTTGTCCTGCATTCGATGCAGTGTGACACTTTGTCTTTCATTCTGTGCAGTGTGACGCTTTGTCCTGCTTTCAGTGCAATGTGGCACTTTGTCCCTCAGTCGGTGCAGTGCGACACTTTCTCCTGGAGTCGGTGCAGTGTGACACTTTGTCCCTCAGTCGTTGCAGTGCGACACTTTGTCCTGCAGTCGGTGCAGTATGACACTTTGTCCTGCAGTCTTTGCAGTGTGACAATTTGGCCCTCAGTCGGTGCAGCGCGACACTTTCTCCTGCAGTCGGAGCATTGTGACGCTTTGTCCCTCAGTCGGTGCATTGTGACACTTTGTCCCTCAGTCGGTGCAGTGTGACACTTTGTCGTGCAGCCGGTGCAGTGTGACACTTTATCCTGCAGTCGCTGCAGTGTGACACTTTGTCCTGCAGCCGGTGCAGTGTGACAATCTCTCCTGTATTCGGTGCAGTGTGACACTTTGTCCTGCGGTCAGTGCAGTATGACACTTTGTCCTGCGTTAGGTGAAGTGTGACAATTTTTGCTGCTGTTGGTGCAGTGTGAAAATTTGTCCTGCAGTCGGTGCAGTGTGACACTTTGTCCTGCATTCGGTGCAGTGTGACAATTTGTCCTGCAGTCATTGCAGTATGACACTTTGTCCTGCATTCGGTGTAGTTTGACGCTTTGTCCTGCAGTCGGTGGAGTGTGACACTTTGTCCAGGAGTCGGTGCAATGTGACACTTTGTCCTGCAGTCTGTGTAGTGTGTCACATTGTCCTGCACTCGGTGCAGTGTGACACTTTGTCCTACAGTCTGTGCAGTGTGACACATTGTCCTGCAGTCGGTGCTGTGTGCCGCTTTGACCCTCAGTCGGTGCAGTGTGACGCTTTGTCCTGCAGTCACGTGCAGTGTGACGCTTTGTCCTGCAGTCACGTGCAGTATGACACTTTGTCCTGCACTCGGTGGAGTGTGACAATTTGTCCTGCAGTCGTTGCAGTGTGACACTTTGTACTGCAGTCGGTGCAGTTTGACGCTTTGTCCTGCAGTCGGTGCAGTGTGATGCATTGTCCTGCAGTCAGTGCAGTTTGACGCTTTGTCCTGCAGTCGGAGCAGTGTGACACATTGTCCTGCAGTCGGTGCAGTGTGACAATTTATCCTGCTGTCGGCACAGTGTGACACTTTGTCCTGCACTCGGTGCAGTGTGACAATTTGTCCTGCAGTCGTTGCAGTGTGACACTTTGTTTTGCATACGGTGTAGTTTGACGCTTTGTCCTACAGTCGGTGCAGTGTGACACTTTGTCCTACAGTCAGTGCAGTGTGACACTTTCTCGTGCAGTTGGTGCAGTTTGACGCTTTGTCCTACAGTCGGTGCAGTGTGACACTTTGTCCTACAGTCAGTGCAGTGTGACACTTTCTCCTGCAATCGGTGCAGTTTGACGCTTTGTCCTGCAGTCGGAGCAGTGTGACACATTGTCCTGCAGTCGGTGCAGTGTGACGCATTGTCCTGCAGTCGGTGTAGTGTGACACATTGTCCTGCAGTCGGTGGAGTGTGACACTTTGTCAAGCAGTCGGTGTACTGTGACACTTTGTCCTGCAGTCTGTGCCATGTGCCGCTTTGACCCTCAGTCGGTGCAGTGTGATGCTTTGTCCTGCAGTTGGTGCAGTTTGACGCTTTGTCCTGCAGTCGGTGCAGTTTGACGCTTTGTCCTGCAGTCGGTGCAGTGTGACACATTGTCCCGCAGTTGGAGCTGTGTGACTCTTTGTCCCGCAGTCAGTGCAGTGTTACACTTTGTCCCGAATTCGATGCAATTTGACACTTTGTCCTGCAGTCGGTGCAGTGTGACACTTTGTCCCGAGTTTGGTACAGTGTGACACTTTGTCCTGCAGTCGGTGCAGTGTGATACTTTGTCCCGAATTCGGTGCATTTTGAAACTTCGTGCTGCAGTCAGTGCAGTGTGACACTTTGTCCCGAATTCGGTGCAGTGTGACACTTTGTCCTGCAGTCGGTACAGTGTGACAATTTGACCTACAGTCGGTGCAGTGTGACACTTTGTCCTACATTCAGTGCAGTGTGACACTTTGACCTGCAGTCGGTGCAGTGTGACACTTTGTCCTGCACTCGGTGCAGTATGACACTTTGTCCTGCATTCGGTGTAGTTTGACGCTTTGACCTGCAGTCGGTGTAGTGTGACACTTTGTCCAGCAGTCGGTGCAATGTGACACTTTGTCCTGCAGTCTGTGTAGTGTGTCACATTGACCGGCACTCGGTGCAGTGTGACACTTTGTCCTGCAGTCTGTGCAGTGTGACACATTGTCCTGCAGTCGGTGCTGTGTGCCGCTTTGACCCTCAGTCGGTGCAGTGTGACGCTTTGTCCTGCAGTCACGTGCAGTATGACACTTTGTCCTGCACTCGATGGAGTGTGACAATTTGTCCTGCAGTCGTTGCAGTGTGACACTTTGTACTGCAGTCGGTGCAGTTTGATGCTTTGTCCTGCAGTCGGTGCAGCGTGATGCATTGTCCTGCAGTCGGTGCAGTTTGACGCTTTGTCCTGCAGTCGGAGCAGTGTGACACATTGTCCTGCAGTCGGTGCAGTGTGACAATTTATCCTGCTGTCGGTACAGTGTGACACTTTGTCCTGCACTCGGTGCAGTGTGACAATTTGTCCTACAGTCGTTGCAGTGTGACACTTTGTTTTGCATTCGGTAAAGTTTGACGCTTTGTCCTACAGTCGGTGCAGTGTGACACTTTGTCCTACAGTCAGTGCAGTGTGACATTTTCTCCTGCAGTTGGTGCAGTTTGACGCTTTGTCCTGCAGTCGGGGCAGTGTGATGCTTTGTGCTGCAATCAGTGCAGTTTGACGCTTTGTCCTGCAGTCGGAGCAGTGTGACACATTGTTCTGCAGTCAGTTCAGTGTGACGCATTGTCCTGCAGTCGGTGTAGTGTGACACTTTGTCCTGCAGTCGGTGCAGTGCGACAATTTGTCCTGCAGTCGGTGTAATGTGACACATTGTCCTGCAGTCGGTGCAGTGTGACACTTTGTCTTGCAGTCGATGTAGTGTGACACATTGTCCTGCAGTCGGTGGAGTGTGACACTTTGTCCAGCAGTCGGTGTACTGTGACACTTTGTCCTGCAGTTTGTGCAGTGTGCCGCTTTGACCCTCAGTCGGTGCAGTGTGATGCTTTGTCCTGCAGTCGGTGCAGTTTGACGCTTTGTCCTGCAGTCGGTGCAGTTTGACGCTTTGTCCTGCAGTCGGTGCAGTGTGACACATTGTCCCGCAGTTGGAGCTGTGTGACTCTTTGTCCCGCAGTCAGTGCAGTGTTACACTTTGTCCCGAATTCGATGCAATTTGACACTTTGTCCTGCAGTCGGTGCAGTGTGACACTTTGTCCCGAGTTTGGTGCAGTGTGACACTTTGTCCTGCAGTCGGTGCAGCGTGACACTTTGTCCTACAGTCGGAGAAGTGTGACACTTTGTCCTGCACTCGGTGCAGTGTGACAATTTGTCCTGCAGTCGGTGCAGTGTGACACTTTGTCCTGCGGTTGGTGAAGTGTGACAATTTGTCCTGCAGTCGGTGCAGTGTGACACTTTGTCCTACAGTCGGAGCAGTGTGACGCTTTGTCTCGAAGTCGTGCAGTGTGACACTTTGTCCCGAGTTCGGTGCAGTGTGACACTTTGTCCTACAGTCGGAGCAGTGTGACGCTTTGTCTCGAAGTCGTGCCGTGTGAAGCATTGTCCTGCAGTCGATGTAGTGTGAGACATTTTGCTGCAGTCTGCGCAGTGTGACACTTTGTCCAGCAGTCGGTGCAATGTGACACTTTGTCCTGCAGTCTGTGCAGAGTGACCCTTTGTCCTGCAGTCTGTGCAGTGTGACACGTTGTCCTGCAGTCGGTGCAGTGTGACAATTTGTCCAGCAGTCGGTGAAGTGCGACAATTTGTCCAGCAGTCGGTGCAGGGTGACACATTGTCCTGCACTCGGTGCAATGTGACAATTTGTCCTGCAGTCGGTTCAGTGAGACGCTTTGTCTTTCAGTCGGTGCAGTTTGACACTTTCTCCCGAATTCGGTGCAGTGTGACACATTGTCCATCATTCGGAGCTGTATGACGCTTTGTGCTGCAGTTGGTGCATTGGGAGGCATTGACCCTCAGTCGGTGCAGTGTGACACTTTGACCTGCAGTTGGTGCATTGTGCCGCTTTCTCCTGCAGTCATGTGCAGTGTGACACTTTGTCCTGCAGTCGGTGCAATGTGACACTTTGTCCGGCACTCGGTGCAGTTTGACGCTTTGTCCTGCAGTCGGTGCAGTGTGATGCTTTGTACCGCAGTCGGTGCAGTATGAAACTTTGTCCTGCAGTCGGTGCAGTGTGACACTTTGTCCTGCAGTCGTTGCAGTGTGACACTTTGTCCTGCAGTCGGTGCAGTGTGACACATTGACCTGCAGTCGGTGAAGTGTGACAATTTGTCCTGCAGCTGGTGCAGTATCACACTTTGTCCTGCAGTCGGTGCAGTGTGACACTTTGTCCCTCAGTCGTTGCAGTGCGACACTTTGTCCTGCAGTCGGTGCAGTATGACTCTTTGTACTGCAGTCGTTTCAGTGTGACACTTTGGCCCTCAGTCGTTGCAGCGCGACACTTTCTCCTGCAGTCGGAGCATTGTGACGCTTTGTCCCTCAGTCGGTGCATTGTGACACTTTGTCCCTCAGTCGGTGCAGTGTGACACTTTGTCGTGCAGCCGGTGCAGTGTGACACTTTATCCTGCAGTCGCTACAGTGTGACACTTTGTCCTGCAGCCGGTGCAGTGTGACAATCTCTCCTGCATTCGGTGCAGTGTGACACTTTGTCCTGCGGTCGGTGCAGAGTGAAACTTTGTCCTGCGGTCGGAGCAGTGTGACACTTTGTCCTGCAGTGGGTGCAGTGTGACACTTTGTCCTGCAGTCGGTGCAGTTTGACACTTTGTCCTGCAGTCAGTGCAGTGTGACACTTTGTCCTGCAGTCGGTGCAGTGTGATAATTTGTCCTGCATTCGGTGCAGTGTGACACTTTGTCATGCAGTCGGTGCAGTGTGACACTTTGTCCTGCAGTTGGTGCAGTATCACACTTGGTCCAGCAGTCGGTACAGTGTGACACTTTGTCCTGCAGTCGGTGCAGTGTGTCACTTTGTCCTGCATTCGATGCAGTGTGACAATTTATCCTGCAGTCGGTGCAGTGTGACACTTTGTCCTGCAGTCGGTGCAGTGTGACACTTTCTCCTGCAGTCGGTGCAGTGTGACACTTTGTCCCTCAGTCGTTGCAGTGCGACACTTTGTCCTGCAGTCGGTGCAGTATGACACTTTGTCCTGCAGTCGTTGCAGTGTGACACTTTGTCCCTCAGTCGGTGCAGCACGACACTTTCTCCTGCAGTCGGAGCATTGTGACGCTTTGTCCCTCAGTCGGTGCATTGTGACACTTTGTCCCTCAGTCGGTGCAGTGTGACACTTTGTCGTGCAGCCGGTGCAGTGTGACACTTTATCCTGCAGTCGCTACAGTGTGACACTTTGTCCTGCAGCCGGTGCAGTGTGACAATCTCTCCTGCATTCGGTGCAGTGTGACACTTTGTCCTGCGGTCGGTGCAGAGTGAAACTTTGTCCTGGGGTCGGAGCAGTGTGACACTTTGTCCTGCAGTGGGTGCAGTGTGACACTTTGTCGTGCAGTCGGTGCAGTGTGACACTTTGTCCTGCAATTGGTGCAGTATCACACTTGGTCCAGCAGTCGGTACAGTGTGACACTTTGTCCTGCATTTGGTGCAGTGTCACACTTTGTCCTGCATTCGATGCAGTGTGACAATTTATCCTGCAGTCGCTGCAGTGTGACACTTTGTCCTGCAGTCGGTGCAGTCAGACACTTTGTCCTGCAGTCGGTGCATTGTGACACTTTGTCCTGCAGTCGGTGCAGTGTGATACTTTGTCCTGCAGTCGGTGCAGAGTGACACTTTGTCCCTCAGTCGGTGCAGTGCGAGAATTTCTTCTGCAGTCGGTGCAGTGTGACGCTTTGTCCCTCAGTCGGTGCAGTGTGACACATTGTCGTGCAGTCGGTGCAGTGTGACATTTTGTCCTGCAGTCGGTGCAGTGTGACACTTTATCCCTCAGTCGTAGCAGTGCGACACTTTCTACTGCAGTCGGAGCATTGTGACGCTTTGTCCCTCAGTCGGTGCATTGTGACAATTTGTCCTGCAGTCAGTGTAATGTGACACATTGTCCTAGAGTCGGTGCAGTGTGACAATTTGTCCTGCAGTCGGAGCAGTGTCACAATTTGTCCTGCATTCGGTGCAGTGTGACACTTTCTCCAGGAGTCGGTGCAGTGTGACACTTTGTCCCGCAGTCGGCGCAGTTTGACACTTTGTCCTGCAGTCGGTGCAGTGTGACACTTTGTCCCGCAGTCGGCGCAGTTTGACACTTTGTCCTGCAGTTGTTGCAGTGTGACACTTTGTCCTGCAGTAGGTGCAGTGTGACACTTTGTCCTGCAGTCGGTGCATTGTGACACTTTGTCCCTCAGTCGGTGCAGTGCGACACTTTGTCGTGCAGCCGGTGCAGTGTGACACTTTATCCTGCAGTCGCTACAGTGTGACACTTTGTCCTGCAGCCGGTGCAGTGTGACAATCTCTCCTGTATTCGGTGCAGTGTGACACTTTCTCCTGCGGTCAGTGCAGAGTGAAACATTGTCCTGCGGTCGGAGCAGTGTGACACATTGTCCTGCAGTCGGTGCAGTGTGACACTTTGTCCTGCAGTCGGTGCAGTGTGACACTTTGTCCTGCAGTCGGTGCAGTGTGATAATTTGTCCTGCATTCGGTGCAGTGTGACACTTTGTCCTGCAGTCGGTGCAGTGTGACACATTGTCCTGCAGTTGGTGCAGTATCACACTTGGTCCAGCAGTCGGTACAGTGTGACTCTTTGTCGTGCAGTCGGTGCAGTGTCACACTTTGTCCTGCAGTCGGTGCAGTGTGTCACTTTGCCCTGCAGTCGGTGCAGAGTGACGCTTTCTCCTGCCGTCGGTGTAATGTGACACATTGTCCTGCAGTCGGTGCAGTGTGACAATTTGTCCTGCAGTTGGTGCAGTGTGACAATTTGTCCTGCAGTCGGTGCAGTGTGACAATTTGTCCTGCGGTCGGTGCAGTGTGACACTTTGTCCTGCAGTTGGTGCAGTATCACTATTTGTCCTGCAGTCGGTGCAGTGTGACACTTTGTCCTGCAGCCGGTGCAGTTTGACACTTTGTCCTGCAGTCGATGCAGTGTGACACTTTGTCCTGCAGTCGATGCAGTGTGACACTTTGTCCTGCAGTCGGTGCAGTGTGACACTTTGTCCCTCAGTCGGTGCAGTGCAACACTTTCTCCTGCAGTCGGTGCAGTGTGACACTTTGTCCCTCAGTCGTTGCAGTGCGACACTTTGTCCTGCAGTCGGTGCAGTATGACACTTTGTCCTGCAGTCGTTGCAGTGTGACACCTTGGCCCTCAGTCGGTGCAGCGCGACACTTTCTCCTGCAGTCGGAGCATTGTGACGCTTTGTCCCTCAGTCGGTGCATTGTGACACTTTGTCCCTCAGTCGGTGCAGTGTGACACTTTGTCGTGCAGCCGGTGCAGTGTGACACTTTATCCTGCAGTCGCTACAGTGTGACACCTTGTCCTGCTGCCGGTGCAGTGTGACAATCTCTCCTGCATTCGGTGCAGTGTGACCCTTTGTCCTGCAGTCGGTGCAGTGTGACACTTTGTCCTGCAGTCGGTGCAGTTTGACACTTTGTCCTGCAGTCGGTGCAGTGTGACACTTTGTCCTGCAGTCGGTGCAGTGTGACACTTTCTCCTGCATTCGGTGCAGTGTGACACTTTGTCCTGCAGTCGGTGCAGTGTGACACTTTGTCCTGCAGTTGGTGCAGTATCACACTTGGTCCAGCAGTCGGTACAGTGTGACACTTTGTCCTGCAGTCGCTGCAGTGTCACACTTTGTCCTGCAGTCGGTGCAGTGTGTCACTTTGTCCTGCAGTCGGTGCAGTGTGACACTTTGTCCTGCAGTCGGTGCAGTGTGACACTTTGTCCTGCAGTCGGTGCATTTGTGACACTTTGTCCCTCAGTCGTTGCAGTGCTACACTTTCTCCTGCAGTCGGTGCAGTGTGATGCTTTGTCCCTCAGTCGGTGCAGTGCGACACTTTGTCCTGCAGTCGGTGCAGTGTGACAATTTGTCCTGCAGTCGGTGCAGTGTGACAATCTCTCCTGCATTCGGTGCAGTGTGACACTTTGTCCTGCGGTCGGTGCAGAGTGAAACTTTGTCCTGCGGTCGGAGCAGTGTGACACTTTGTCCTGCAGTCGGTGCAGTGTGACACTTTCTCCTGCAGTCGGTGCAGTGTGACAATCTCTCCTGCATTCGGTGCAGTGTGACACTTTGTCCTGCGGTCGGTGCAGAGTGAAACTTTGTCCTGCGGTCGGAGCAGTGTGACACTTTGTCCTGCAGTCGGTGCAGTGTGACACTTTGTCCTGCAGTCGGTGCAGTGTGACACTTTGTCCTGCAGTCGGTGCAGTGTGACACTTTGTCCTGCAGTTGGTGCAGTATCACACTTGGTCCAGCAGTCGGTACAGTGTGACACTTTGTCCTGCAGTCGGTGCAGTGTGACACTTTGTCCTGCAGTCGGTGCAGTGTGACACATTGACCTGCAGTCGGTGCAATATCACACTTTGTCCTGCAGTCGGTGCAGTGTGACACTTTATCCTGCAGTAGCTGCAGTGTGACACTTTCTCCTGCAGTCGGTGCAGTCTGACACTTTGTCCTGCTGTCGGTGCAGTGGGACACTTTGTCCTGCAGTCGGTGCAGTGTGACACTTTGTCCTGCAGTCGGTGCAGTGTGACACTTTGTCCTGCAGTCGGTGCAGAGTGACACTTTGTCCCTCAGTCAGTGCAGTGCGAGAATTTCTCCTGCAGTCGGTGCAGTGTGACGCTTTGTCCCTCAGTCGGTGCAGTGTGACACTTTGTCGTGCAGTCGGTGCATTGTGACAATTTGTCCTGCATTCGATGCAGTGTGACACTTTGTCTTTCATTCTGTGCAGTGTGACGCTTTGTCCTGCTTTCAGTGCAATGTGACACGTTGTCCCTCGGTCGGTGCAGTGTTGCACTTTGTCCCTCAGTCGGTGCAATATGACACTTTGTCCTGCATTCGGTGCAGTGTGACACTTTGTCCTGCAGTCGTTGCAGTGTGACACTTTGTCCCTCAGTCGGTGCAGCGTGACACTTTCTCCTGCAGTCGGAGCATTGTGACTCTTTGTCCCTCAGTCGGTGCATTGTGACACTTTGTCACTCAGTCGGTGCAGTGTGACACTTTGTCGTGCAGCCGGTGCAGTGTGACACTTTATCCTGCAGTCGCTACAGTGTGACACTTTGTCCTGCAGCCGGTGCAGTGTGACAATCTCTCCTGCATTCGCTGCAGTGTGACACTTTGTCCTGCGGTCGGTGCAGAGTGAAACTTTGTCCTGCGGTCGGAGCAGTGTGGCACTTTGTCCTGCAGTGGGTGCAGTGTGACACTTTGTCCTGCAGTCGGTGCAGTTTGACACTTTGTCCTGCAGTCGGTGCAGTGTGACACTTTGTCCTGCAGTCGGTGCAGTGTGATAATTTGTCCTGCATTCGGCGCAGTGTGACACTTTGTCGTGCAGTCGGTGCAGTGTGACACTTTGTCCTGCAGTTGGTGCAGTATCACACTTGGTCCAGCAGTCGGTACAGTGTGACACTTTGTCCTGCAGTCGGTGCAGTGTCACACTTTGTCCTGCAGTCGGTGCAGTGTGTCACTTTGTCCTGCAGTCGGTGCAGTTTGACACTTTGTCCTGCAGTCGGTGCAGTGTGACACTTTGTCCCTCAGTCGTTGCAGTGCTACACTTTCGCCTGCAGTCGGTGCAGTGTGACGCTTTGTCCCTCAGTCGCTGCAGTGCGACACTTTGTCCCTCAGTCGGTGCAGTGTTACACTTTGTCGTGCAGTCGGTGCAGTGTGACAATTTGTCCTGCATTCGATGCAGTGTGACACATTATCCTGCAGTCGCTGCAGTGTGACACTTTGTCCTGCAGTCGGTGCAGTCTGACACTTTGTCCTGCAGTCGGTGCAGTGTGACTCTTTGTCCTGCAGTCGGTGCAGTGTGACACTTTGTCCTGCATTCGGTGCAGTGTGACACTTTCTCCTGCAGTCGGTGCAGTGCGAGAATTTCTCCTTCAGTCAGTGCAGTGTGACGCTTTGTCCCTCAGTCGGTGCAGTGTGACACTTTGTCGTGCAGTCGGTGCAGTGTGACAATTTGTCCTGCATTCGTTGCAGTGTGACACTTTATCCTGCAGTAGCTGCAGTGTGACACTTTGTCCTGCAGTCGGTGCAGTCTGACACTTTGTCCTGCTGTCGGTGCAGTGGGACACTTTGTCCTGCAGTCGGTGCAGTGTGACACTTTGTCGTGCAGTCGGTGCAGTGTGACACTTTGTCCTGCAGTCTGTGTAATGTGACATATTGTCCTGCACTCGGTGCAGTGTGACGCTTTGTCCTGCAGTCGGTGCAGTGTGACACTTTGTCCTGCAGTCGGTGTAATGTGACACATTGTCCTACAGTCGGTGCAGTGCGACAATTTGTCCTGCAGTCGGTGTAATGTGACACATTGTCCTGCAGTTGGTGCAGTGTGACAATTTGTCCTGCAGTCGGTGCAGGGAGACACTTTGACTTTCAGTCTTTGCAGTGTGACAATTTGTCCTGCAGTTGGTGCAGTGTGACACTTTGTCCCTCAGTCGGTGCAGTGTGACGCTTTGTCCTGCAGTTGGTGCAGTGTTACACTTTGAACCTCAGTCGGTGCAGTGTGACAATTTGTCCTGCATTCAGTGCAGTGTGACACTTTGTCCCGCAGTCGGCGCAGTTTGGCACTTTGTCCTGCAATCGGTGCAGTGTGACACTTTGTCCTGCAGTCGGTGCAGTGTGACACTTTGTCCTGCAGTCGGTGCAGTGTGACACTTAGTCCCTCAGTCGGTGCAGTGCGACACTTTCTCCTGCAGTCGGTGCAGTGTGACACTTAATCCTGCAGTCGCTACAGTGTGACACTTTGTCCTGCAGTCGGTGCAATGTGACACTTTGTCCTGCAGTCGGTGCAGTGTGACACTTTGACCCTCAGTCGGTGCAGTGTGACACTTTGTCCTGCAGTCGGTGCAGTGTGACAATTTGTACTGCAGTCGGTGCAGTGTGACACTTTGACCCTCAGTCGGTGCAGTGTGACGCTTTGTCCTGCAGTTGGTGCAGTGTGACACTTTGACCCTCAGTTAGTGCAGTGTGACACATTGTCCCTCAGTCGGTGCAAGTGTGACACTTTGTCCTGCAGTCGGTGCAGTGCGACACTTTGTCCTGCTGTCGGTGCAGTGTGACACTTTGTCCTGCAGTCGGTGCAGTGTGACACTATGTCCTGCATTCGCTGCAGTGTAACACTTTGTCCCTCAGTCGGTCCAGTGTGACACTTTTTCCTGCATTCGGTGCTGTGCGACACTTTGTCCTGCAGTCGGTACAGTGTGACATTTGGTACTGCAGTCGGTCCAGTGTGACACTGTGTCCTGCAGTCGGTGCTGTGCGACACTTTGTCCTGCAGTCGGTACAGTGTGACATTTCGTCCTGCAGTCGGTGCAGTGTGACACTTTGACCCTCAGTCGTTGCCGTGCGACACTTTGTCCTGCATTCGGTGCAGTGTGAAACTTTCTCCTGCAGTCGGTGCAGTGTGACGCTTTTTCCTGCAGTCGGTGCAGTGTGACACATTGTCCCTCAGTCGATGCAGTGTGACACTTTGACCCTCAGTCGGTGCAGTGTGACACATTGTCCCCCAGTCGGTGCAGTGTGACACTTTGTCCTGCAGTCGGTGCAGTGTGACACTTTGTACTGCAGTCGGTGCAGTGTGACACTTTGACCCTCAGTCGGTGCAGTGTGAGACTTTGTCCTGCAGTTGGTGCAGTGCGACACTTTGACCTTCAGTTAGTGCAGTGTGACACATTGTACTGCATTCGGTGCAGTGTGACACATTGTCCCTCAGTCGGTGCAAGTGTGACACTTTGTCCTGCAGTCGGTGCAGTGCGACACTTTCTCCTGTTGTCGGTGCAGTGTGACACTTTGTCCTGCTGTCGGTGCAGTGTGACACTATGTCCTGCATTCGGTGCAGTGTAACACTTTTCCCTCAGTCGGTCCAGTGTGACACTTTTTCCTGCAGTCGGTGCTGTGCGACACTTTGTCCTGCAGTCGGTACAGTGTGACATTTGGTACTGCAGTCGGTGCAGTGTGACACTTTGACCCTCAGTCGTTGCTGTGCGACACTTTCTCCTGCAGTCGGTGCAGTGCAACGTTTTTTCCTGCAGTCGGTGCAGTGTGACACTTTGTCGTGCGGTCGGCGCAGTGTGACAATTTGTCTTGCATTCAGTCCAGTGTGACACTTTGTCCTACAGTCGGTGCAGTGTGACACTTTGTCCCTCAGTCGGTACAGTGTGACAGTTTGTCCTGCTTTCAGTGCTGTGTGACATTTTGTCCTGCAGTGGGTGCAGTGTGACAGTTTGTCCCAAATGCGGTGCAGTGTGACACTTTCTCCTGCAGTCGGTGCAGTGTGACGCATTGTCCTGCAGTTGGTGCAGTGTGACACTTTGTCCTGCAGTCGGTGCAAGTGTGACACTTTGTCCTGCAGTCGGTGCAGTGTGACACTTTGTCCTGCAGTCGGTGCAGTGTGACACTTTGTCCTGCAGTCGGTGCAGTGTGACACTATGTCCTGCATTCGGTGCAGTGTGACACATTGTCCCTCAGTCGGTGCAGTGTGATGCTTTTTCCTGCTGTTGGTGCAGTGTGACACTTTGTCCTGCAGTCGGTGCAGTGTGACACATTGTCCCTCAGTCGATGCAATGTGACACTTTGACCCTCAGTTGGTGCAGTGTGACACATTGTCCCTCAGTCGGTGCAGTGTGACACTTTGTCCTGCAGTTGGTGCAGTGTGACACTTTGTCCTGCATTCGGTGCAGTGTGACACATTGTCCCTCAGTCGGTGCAGTGTGACACTTAGTCCTACAGTCAGTGCAGTGTGACACTTTGACCCTCAGTTTGTGCAGTTTGAGACTTTGTCCCTCAGTCGGTGCAGTTTGACTCTTTGTCCTGCAGTTGGTGCAGTGTTACACTTTGACCCTCAGTCGGTGCAGTGTGACGCCTGATCCTGCAGTTGGTGCAGTGTGACACTTAGTCCTGCAGTCAGTGCAGTGTGATACAATGCCCTGCATTCGGTGCAGTGTGACACTTTGAACCTCAGTCGGTCCGGTATGACACTTTGACCCTCAGTCGGTGCAGTGTGACACTTTGACCATCAGTCGGTGCAGTGTGATGCTTTTTCCTGCTTTCATTGCTGTGTGACACTTTGTCCTGCAGTGGGTGCAGTGCGACAGTTTGTCCCGAATGCGGTGCAGTGTGACACTTTCTCCTGCAGTCGGTGCAGTGTGACACTTTGTCCTGCAGTCGGTGCAGTATGACACTTTGTCCCGAATTCGGTGCAGTGTGACACTTTGTCCTGCAGTCGGTGCAGTGTGACACTTTGACCCTCAGTCGGTGCAGTGTGACACTTTGTCCTGCAGTCGGTGCAGTGTGACACTTTGTACTGCAGTCGGTGCAGTGTGACACTTTGACCCTCAGTCGATGCAGTGTGACGCTTTGTCCTGCAGTTGGTGCAGTGTGACACTTTGACCCTCAGTTAGTGCAGTGTGACACATTGTCCCTCAGTCGGTGCAGTGTGACGCTTTTTCCTGCAGTTGGTGCAGTGTTACACTTTGAACCTCAGTCGGTGCAGTGTGACGCCTTGTCCTGCAGTTGGTGCAGTGTGACACTTTGTCCTGCATTCGGTGCAGTGTGACGCATTGTCCCTCAGTCGGTGCAAGTGTGACACTTTGTCCTGCAGTCGGTGCAGTGTGACACTTTGTCCTGCAGTCTGTGTAATGTGACATATTGTCCTGCACTCGGTGCAGTGTGACGCTTTGTCCTGCAGTCGGTGCAGTATGACACTTTGTCCTGCAGTCGGTGTAATGTGACACATTGTCCTACATTCGGTGCAGTGCGACAATTTGTCCTGCAGTCGGTGTAATGTGACACATTGTCCTGCAGTTGGTGCAGTGTGACAATTTGTCCTGCAGTCGGAGCAGTGTGATAATTTGTCCAGCATTCGGTGCAGTGTGACACTTTGTCCCGCAGTCGGCGCAGTTTGGCACTTTGTCCTGCAATCGGTGCAGTGTGACACTTTGTCCTGCAGTCGTTGCAGTGTGACACATTGTCCTGCAGTAGGTGCAGTGTGACACTTTGTCCTGCAGTCGGTGCAGTGTGACACTTTGTCCTGCAGTCGGTGCAGTGTGACACTTAGTCCCTCAGTCGGTGCAGTGCGACACTTTCTCCTGCAGTCGGTGCAGTGTGACACTTTATCCTGCAGTCGCTACAGTGTGACACTTTGTCCTACAGTCGGTGCAGTGTGACACTTTGTCCTGCAGTCGGTGCAGTGTGACACTTTGACCCTCAGTCGTTGCAGTGTGACATTTTATCCTGCAGTCGGTGCAATGTGACAATTTGTCCTGCAGTAGGTGCAGTGTGACGCTTTGTCCCTCAGTCGGTGCTTTGTGACGCTTTGTCCTGCAGTCGGTGCAGTGTGACACTTTGACCCTCGGTCGGTGCAGTGTGACGCTTTGTCCTGCAGTAGGTGCAGTGTGACACTTTGTCCTGCAGTCGGTGTAGTGTGACACATTGTCCTGCATTCGGTGGAGTGTGACACTTTGTTCCTCAGTCGGTGCAGTGTGACGCTGTGTCCTGCAGTCGGTGTAGTGTGACACATTGTCCTGCAGTCGGTGGAGTGTGACACTTTGTCCCTAAGTCGGTGCGGTGTGACGCATTGTCCTGCAGTCGGTGTAGTGTTACACATTGTTCTGCAGTCGGTGGAGTTTGACACTTTGTCCTGCAGTCGGTGCAGTGTGACACTTTGTCCTGCAGTCGGTGCTAGTGTGACACTTTGTCCTGCAGTGGGTGCAGTGCGACAGTTTGTCCCGAATGCGGTGCAGTGTGACGCTTTCTCCTGCAGTCGGTGCAGTGTGACACTTTGTCCTGCAGTCGGTGCAGTATGACACTTTGTCCCGAATTCGGTGCAGTGTGACACTTTGTCCTGCAGTCGGTGCAGTGTGACATTTTGACCCTCAGTCGGTGCAGTGTGACACTTTGTCCTGCAGTCGGTGCAGTGTGACACTTTGTACTGCAGTCGGTGCAGTGTGACACTTTGACCCTCAGTCGGTGCAGTGTGACGCTTTGTCCTGCAGTTGGTGCAGTGTGACACTTTGACCTTCAGTTAGTGCAGTGTGACACATTGTCCCTCAGTCGGTGCAGTGTGACGCTTTTTCCTGCAGTTGGTGCAGTGTTACAATTTGAACCTCAGTCGGTGCAATGTGACGCCTTGTCCTGCAGTTGGTGCAGTGTGACACTTTGTCCTGCATTCGGTGCAGTGTGACACTTTGTCCTGCAGTCGGTGCTGTCTGACACTTTGTCCTGCAGTCGGTGCAGTGTGACACTTTGTCCCGAATGCGGTGCAGTGTGACGCTTTGTCCTGCAGTCGGTGAAGTGTGACACTTTGTCCTCCGGTCGGTGCAGTGTGACAATTTGACCCTCAGTCGGAGCATTGTGACACTTTGTCCAGCAGTCGGTCCAGTGTGACGCTTTGTCCTGCAGTCGGTGCAGTGTGACACTTTGTCCTGCAGTCGGTGCAGTGTGACACTTTGACCCTCAGTCGTTGCAGTGTGACATTTTATCCTGCAGTCGGTGCAATGTGACAATTTGTCCTGCAGTAGGTGCAGTGTGACGCTTTGTCCCTCAGTCGGTGCTTTGTGACGCTTTGTCCTGCAGTCGGTGCAGTGTGACACTTTGACCCTCGGTCGGTGCAGTGTGACGCTTTGTCCTGCAGTAGGTGCAGTGTGACACTTTGTCCTGCAGTCGGTGTAGTGTGACACATTGTCCTGCATTCGGTGGAGTGTGACACTTTGTTCCTCAGTCGGTGCAGTGTGACGCTGTGTCCTGCAGTCGGTGTAGTGTGACACATTGTCCTGCAGTCGGTGGAGTGTGACACTTTGTCCCTAAGTCGGTGCGGTGTGACGCATTGTCCTGCAGTCGGTGTAGTGTTACACATTGTTCTGCAGTCGGTGGAGTTTGACACTTTGTCCTGCAGTCGGTGCAGTGTGACACTTTGTCCTGCAGTCGGTGCTAGTGTGACACTTTGTCCTGCAGTGGGTGCAGTGCGACAGTTGGTCCCGAATGCGGTGCAGTGTGACACTTTGTCCTGCAGTCGGTGCAGTGTGACACTTTGTCCTGCAGTCGGTGCAGTATGACACTTTGTCCCGAATTCGGTGCAGTGTGACACTTTGTCCTGCAGTCGGTGCAGTGTGACACTTTGACCCTCAGTCGGTGCAGTGTGACACTTTGTCCTGCAGTCGGTGCAGTGTGACACTTTGTACTGCAGTCGGTGCAGTGTGACACTTTGACCCTCAGTCGGTGCAGTGTGACGCTTTGTCCTGCAGTTGGTGCAGTGTGACACTTTGACCTTCAGTTAGTGCAGTGTGACACATTGTCCCTCAGTCGGTGCAGTGTGACGCTTTTTCCTGCAGTCGGTGCAGTGTGACACTATGTCCTGCATTCGGTGCAGTGTAACACTTTGTCCCTCAGTCGGTCCAGTGTGACACTTTTTCCTGCAGTCGGTACTGTGCGACACTTTGTCCTGCAGTCGGTACAGTGTGACATTTGGTACTGCAGTCGGTGCAGTGTGACACTTTGACCCTCAGTCGTTGCTGTGCGACACTTTCTCCTGCAGTCGGTGCAGTGCGACGTTTTTTCCTGCAGTCGGTGCAGTGTGACACTTTGTCGTGCGGTCGGCGCAGTGTGACAATTTGTCTTGCATTCAGTCCAGTGTGACACTTTGACCCTCAGTCGTTGCAGTGTGACACTTTATCCTGCAGTCGGTGCAATGTGACAATTTGACCCGCAGTCGGTGCAGTGTGACACTTTGTCCTGCAGTCGGTGCTGTCTGACACTTTGTCCTGCAGTCGGTGCAGTGTGACACTTTGTCCCGAATGCGGTGCAGTGTGACGCTTTGTCCTGCAGTCGGTGCAGTGTGACACTTTGTCCTCCGGTCGGTGCAGTGTGACAATTTGACCCTCAGTCGGAGCATTGTGACACTTTGTCCAGCAGTCGGTCCAGTGTGACGCTTTGTCCTGCAGTCGGTGCAGTGTGACACTTTGTCCTGCAGTCGGTGCAGTGTGACACTTTGACCCTCAGTCGTTGCAGTGTGACAAATTATCCTGCAGTCGGTGCAATGTGACAATTTGTCCTGCAGTAGGTGCAGTGTGACGCTTTGTCCCTCAGTCGGTGCTTTGTGACGCTTTGTCCTGCAGTCGGTGCAGTGTGACACTTTGACCCTCGGTCGGTGCAGTGTGACGCTTTGTCCTGCAGTAGGTGCAGTGTGACACTTTGTCCTGCAGTCGGTGTAGTGTGACACATTGTCCTGCATTCGGTGGAGCGTGACACTTTGTTCCTCAGTCGGTGCAGTGTGACGCTGTGTCCTGCAGTCGGTGTAGTGTGACACATTGTCCTGCAGGCGGTGGAGTGTGACACTTTGTCCCTAAGTCGGTGCGGTGTGACGCATTGTCCTGCAGTCGGTGTAGTGTTACACATTGTTCTGCAGTCGGTGGAGTTTGACACTTTGTCCTGCAGTCGGTGCAATGTGACACTTTGTCCTGCAGTCGGTGCTAGTGTGACACTTTGTCCTGCAGTGGGTGCAGTGCGACAGTTGGTCCCGAATGCGGTGCAGTGTGACACTTTCTCCTGCAGTCGGTGCAGTGTGACACTTTGTCCTGCAGTCGGTGCAGTGTGACACTTTGTCCCGACTTCGGTGCAGTGTGACACTTTGTCCTGCAGTCGGTGCAGTGTGACACTTTGACCCTCAGTCGGTGCAGTGTGACACTTTGTCCTGCAGTCGGTGCAGTGTGACACTTTGTACTGCAGTCGGTGCAGTGTGACACTTTGACCCTCAGTCGGTGCAGTGTGACGCTTTGTCCTGCAGTTGGTGCAGTGTGACACTTTGACCTTCAGTTAGTGCAGTGTGACACATTGTCCCTCAGTCGGTGCAGTGTGACGCTTTTTCCTGCAGTCGGTGCAGTGTGACACTATGTCCTGCATTCGGTGCAGTGTAACACTTTGTCCCTCAGTCGGTCCAGTGTGACACTTTTTCCTGCAGTCGGTGCTGTGCGACACTTTGTCCTGCAGTCGGTACAGTGTGACATTTGGTACTGCAGTCGGTGCAGTGTGACACTTTGACCCTCAGTCGTTGCTGTGCGACACTTTCTCCTGCAGTCGGTGCAGTGCGACGTTTTTTCCTGCAGTCGGTGCAGTGTGACCCTTTGTCGTGCGGTCGGCGCAGTGTGACAATTTGTCTTGCATTCAGTCCAGTGTGACACTTTGACCCTCAGTCGTTGCAGTGTGACACTTTATCCTGCAGTCGGTGCAATGTGACAATTTGACCTGCAGTCGGTGCAGTGTGACACTTTGTCCTGCAGTCGGTGCTGTCTGACACTTTGTCCTGCAGTCGGTGCAGTGTGACACTTTGTCCCGAATGCGGTGCAGTGTGACGCTTTGTCCTGCAGTCGGTGCAGTGTGACACTTTGTCCTCCGGTCGGTGCAGTGTGACAATTTGACCCTCAGTCGGAGCATTGTGACACTTTGTCCAGCAGTCGGTCCAGTGTGACGCTTTGTCCTGCAGTCGGTGCAGTGTGACACTTTGACCCTCAGTCGTTGCAGTGTGACATTTTATCCTGCAGTCGGTGCAATGTGACAATTTGTCCTGCAGTAGGTGCAGTGTGACGCTTTGTCCCTCAGTCAGTGCTTTGTGACGCTTTGTCCTGCAGTCGGTGCAGTGTGACACTTTGACCTCGGTCGGTGCAGTGTGACGCTTTGTCCTGCAGTAGGTGCAGTGTGACACTTTGTCCTGCAGTCGGTGTAGTGTGACACATTGTCCTGCATTCGGTGGAGTGTGACACTTTGTTCCTCAGTCGGTGCAGTGTGACGCTGTGTCCTGCAGTCGGTGTAGTGTGACACATTGTCCTGCAGTCGGTGGAGTGTGACACTTTGTCCCTAAGTCGGTGCAGTGTGACGCTTTGTCCTGCAGTTGGTGCAGTGTGACACTTTGACCTTCAGTTAGTGCAGTGTGACACATTGTCCCTCAGTCGGTGCAGTGTGACGCTTTTTCCTGCAGTTGGTGCAGTGTTACACTTTGAACCTCAGTCGGTGCAGTGTGACGCCTTGTCCTGCAGTCGGTGTAGTGTTACACATTGTTCTGCAGTCGGTGGAGTTTGACACTTTGTCCTGCAGTCGGTGCAGTGTGACACTTTGTCCTGCAGTCGGTGCTAGTGTGACACTTTGTCCTGCAGTGGGTGCAGTGCGACAGTTTGTCCCGAATGCGGTGCAGTGTGACACTTTCTCCTGCAGTCGGTGCAGTGTGACACTTTGTCCTGCAGTCGGTGCAGTATGACACTTTGTCCCGAATTCGGTGCAGTGTGACACTTTGTCCTGCAGTCGGTGCAGTGTGACACTTTGACCCTCAGTCGGTGCAGTGTGACACTTTGTCCTGCAGTCGGTGCAGTGTGACACTTTGTACTGCAGTCGGTGCAGTGTGACACTTTGACCCTCAGTCGGTGCAGTGTGACGCTTTGTCCTGCAGTTGGTGCAGTGTGACACTTTGTCCCTCAGTCGGTGCAGTGTGACGCTTTTTCCTGCAGTTGGTGCAGTGTTACACTTTGAACCTCAGTCGGTGCAGTGTGACGCCTTGTCCTGCAGTTGGTGCAGTGTGACACTTTGTCCTGCATTCGGTGCAGTGTGACGCATTGTCCCTCAGTCGGTGCAAGTGTGACACTTTGTCCTGCAGTCGGTGCAGTGCGACACTTTCTCCTGTTGTCGGTGCAGTGTGACACTTTGTCCTGCAGTCGGTGCAGTGTGACACTATGTCCTGCATTCGGTGCAGTGTAACACTTTGTCCCTCTGTCGGTCCAGTGTGACACTTTTTCCTGCAGTCGGTGCTGTGCGACACTTTGTCCTGCAGTCGGTACAGTGTGACATTTGGTACTGCAGTCGGTGCAGTGTGACACTTTGACCCTCAGTCGTTGCTGTGCGACACTTTCTCCTGCAGTCGGTGCAGTGCAACGTTTTTTCCTGCAGTCGGTGCAGTGTGACACTTTGTCGTGCGGTCGGCGCAGTGTGACAATTTGTCTTGCATTCAGTCCAGTGTGACACTTTGTCCTACAGTCGGTGCAGTGTGACACTTTGTCCCTCAGTCGGTACAGTGTGACAGTTTGTCCTGCTTTCAGTGCTGTGTGACACTTTGTCCTGCAGTGGGTGCAGTGTGACAGTTTGTCCCAAATGCGGTGCAGTGTGACACTTTCTCCTGCAGTCGGTGCAGTGTGACGCATTGTCCTGCAGTTGGTGCAGTGTGACACTTTGTCCAGCAGTCGGTGCAAGTGTGACACTTTGTCCTGCAGTCGGTGCAGTGTGACACTTTGTCCTGCAGTCGGTGCAGTGTGACACTTTGTCCTGCAGTCGGTGCAGTGTGACACTATGTCCTGCATTCGGTGCAGTGTGACACATTGTCCCTCAGTCGGTGCAGTGTGATGCTTTTTCCTGCTGTTGGTGCAGTGTGACACTTTGTCCTGCAGTCGGTGCAGTGTGACACATTGTCCCTCAGTCGATGCAGTGTGACACTTTGACCCTCAGTTGGTGCAGTGTGACACATTGTCCCTCAGTCGGTGCAGGGTGACAGTTGGACCCTCATTCGGTGCAGTGTGACGCTTTGTCCTACAGTCGGTGCAGTGTGACACATTGTCCCTCAGTCGGTGCAGTGTGACACTTTGTCCTGCAGTTGGTGCAGTGTGACACTTTGTCCTGCATTCGGTGCAGTGTGACACATTGTCCCTCAGTCGGTGCAGTGTGACACTTTGTCCTACAGTCAGTGCAGTGTGACACTTTGACCCTCAGTTTGTGCAGTGTGAGACTTTGTCCCTCAGTCGGTGCAGTTTGACTCTTTGTCCTGCAGTTGGTGCAGTGTTACACTTTGACCCTCAGTCGGTGCAGTGTGACGCCTGATCCTGCCGTTGGTGCAGTGTGACACTTAGTCCTGCAGTCGGTGCAGTGTGACACTTTGACCCTCAGTCGTTGCAGTGTGACATTTTATCCTGCAGTCGGTGCAATGTGACAATTTGTCCTGCAGTAGGTGCAGTGTGACGCTTTGTCCCTCAGTCGGTGCTTTGTGACACTTTGTCCTGCAGTCGGTGCAGTGTGACACTTTGACCCTCGGTCGGTGCAGTGTGACGCTTTGTCCTGCAGTAGGTGCAGTGTGACACTTTGTCCTGCAGTCGGTGTAGTGTGACACATTGTCCTGCATTCGGTGGAGTGTGACACTTTGTTCCTCAGTCGGTGCAGTGTGACGCTGTGTCCTGCAGTCGGTGTAGTGTGACACATTGTCCTGCAGTCGGTGGAGTGTGACACTTTGTCCCTAAGTCGGTGCGGTGTGACGCATTGTCCTGCAGTCGGTGTAGTGTTACACATTGTTCTACAGTCGGTGGAGTTTGACACTTTGTCCTGCAGTCGGTGCAGTGTGACAATTTATCCTGCAGTCGGTTCAGTGTGACACTTTGTCCTGCAGTCGGTGCAATATGACACATTGTCCTGCAGTCGTTGCAGTGTGACAATTTGTCCTGCAGTCGGTGCAGTGTGTCAATTTGTCCTGCAGTCGGTGCAGTGTGACACTTTGTCCTGCAGTTGGTGCAGTATCACACTTTGTCCTGCAGTCTGTGCAGTGTGACACTTTGTCCTGCAGTCGGTGCAGTGTGACACTTTGACCCTCAGTCGGTGCAGTGTGACACTTTGACCCTCAGTCGGTGCAGTGTGACACTTTGTCCCTCAGTCGGTGCAGTTTGACGCTTTGTCCTGCAGTTGGTGCAGTGTTACACTTTGACCCTCAGTCGGTGCAGTGTGACGCCTTGTCCTGCAGTTGGTGCAGTGTGACACTTTGTCCTGCAGTCGGTGCAGTGTGACACTATGTCCTGCATTCGGTGCAGTGTAACACTTTGTCCCTCAGTCGGTGCAGTGTGACACTTTGTTGTGCGGTCGGAGCAGTGTGACAATTTGTCATGCATTCAGTCCAGTGTGACACTTTCTCCTGCAGTCGGTGCAGTTTGACGCTTTTTCCTGCAGTCGGTGCAGTGTGACACTTTGTCCTGCAGTCGGTGCAGTGTGACGCTTTGTCCTGCACTCTGTGCAGTGTGACACTTTGACCCTTAGTCGGTGCAGTGTGACACTTTGTCCTGCAGTCGGTGCAGTGTGACACTTTTTCCCTCAGTCGGTGCAGTGTGACACTTAGTCCTGCAGTTGGTGCAGTGTGACACTTTGACCCTCAGTCGGTGCAGTGTGACACTTTGACCCTCAGTCGGTGCAGTGTGACACTTTGACCCTCAGTCGGTGCAGTATGACAATTTGACCCTCAGTCGGTGCAGTGTGACACTTTGTCCTGCAGTCGGGTGCAGTGTGACACTTTGTCCTGCTGTCGGTGCAGTGTGACACATTGACACACAGTCGGTGCAGTGTGACACTTTGACCCTCAGTCGTTGCAGTGTGACACTTTGACCCTGAGTCGGTGCAGTGTGACACTTTGTCCTGCAATCGGTGCAGTGTGACACTTTGTCCTGCAGTCGGTGCAGTGTGACACTATGACCCTCAGTCGGTGCAGTGTGACACTTTGACCCTCAGTTGGTGCAGTGTGACACTTTGTCCGGCAGTCAGTGCAGTGTGACACTTTGACCCTCAGTCGGTGCAGTATGACACTTTGACCCTCAGTCGGTGCAGTGTGACACTTTGTCCTGCAGTCGGTGCAATGTGACATTTTGTCCCTCAGTCGGTGCAGCGTGACACTTTGTCCTGCAGTAGGTGCAGTGTGACACTTTGTCCCTCAGTCGGTGCAGTGTGACACTTTGACCCTCAGTCGTTGCAGTGTGACACTTTGACCCTGAGTCGGTGCAGTGTGACACTTTGTCCTGCAATCGGTGCAGTGTGACACTTTGTCCTGCAGTCGGTGCAGTGTGACACTATGACCCTCAGTCGGTGCAGTGTGACACTTTGACCCTCAGTCGGTGCAGTGTGACACTTTGTCCGGCAGTCAGTGCAGTGTGACACTTTGACCCTCAGTCGGTGCAGTATGACACTTTGACCCTCAGTCGGTGCAGTGTGACACTTTGTCCTGCAGTCGGTGCAATGTGACATTTTGTCCCTCAGTCGGTGCAGCGTGACACTTTGACCCTCAGTCGGTGCAGTGTGACACTTTGTCCTGCAGTAGGTGCAGTGTGACACTTTGTCCCTCAGTCGGTGCAGTGTGACAATTTGACCCTCAGTCGGTGCAGTGTGACACTTTGTCCTGCAGTAGGTGCAACGTGACAATTTGTCCTGCAGTCGCTGCAATGTGACAATTTGTCCTGCAGTCGGTGCAATGTGACACTTTGTCCCTCAGTCGGTGCAGTGTGACGCTTTGTCCTGCAGTTGGTGCAGTGTGACACTTTGTCCTGCAGTCGGTGCAGTGTGACACTTTGTCCTGCAGTCGGTGCAGTGTGACACTTTGTCCTGCAGTTGGTGCAGTATCACACTTGGTCCAGCAGTCGGTACATTGTGACACTTTGTCCTGCAGTCGGTGCAGTGTGACACTTTGTCCTGCAGTCGGTGCAGTGTGACACATTGACCTGCAGTCGGTGCAATATCACACTTTGTCCTGCAGTCGGTGCAGTGTGACACTTTGTCACTCAGTCGGTGCAGTGTGACACTTTGTCCTGCAGTCGGTGCAGTGTGACACTTTGTCCTGCAGTGGGTGCATTGTGACACTTTGTCCCTCAGTCGTTGCAGTGCTACACTTTCTGCTGCAGTCGGTGCAGTGTGACGCTTTGTCCCTCAGTCGGTGCATTGCGACACTTTGTCCCTCAGTCGGTGCAGTGTTACATTTTGTCGTGCAGTCGGTGCAGTGTGACAATTTGTCCTGCATTCGATGCAGTGTGACACTTTATCCTGCAGTAGCTGCAGTGTGACACTTTCTCCTGCAGTCGGTGCAGTCTGACACTTTGTCCTGCTGTCGGTGCAGTGGGACACTTTGTCCTGCAGTCGGTGCAGTGTGACACTTTGTCCTGCAGTCGGTGCAGTGTGACACTTTGTCCTGCAGTCGGTGCAGAGTGACACTTTGTCCCTCAGTCAGTGCAGTGCGAGAATTTCTCCTGCAGTCGGTGCAGTGTGACGCTTTGTCCCTCAGTCGGTGCAGTGTGACACTTTGTCGTGCAGTCGGTGCATTGTGACAATTTGTCCTGCATTCGATGCAGTGTGACACTTTGTCTTTCATTCTGTGCAGTGTGACGCTTTGTCCTGCTTTCAGTGCAATGTGACACGTTGTCCCTCGGTCGGTGCAGTGTTGCACTTTGTCCCTCAGTCGGTGCAATATGACACTTTGTCCTGCATTCGGTGCAGTGTGACACTTTGTCCTGCAGTCGTTGCAGTGTGACACTTTGTCCCTCAGTCGGTGCAGCGTGACACTTTCTCCTGCAGTCGGAGCATTGTGACTCTTTGTCCCTCAGTCGGTGCATTGTGACACTTTGTCACTCAGTCGGTGCAGTGTGACACTTTGTCGTGCAGCCGGTGCAGTGTGACACTTTATCCTGCAGTCGCTACAGTGTGACACTTTGTCCTGCAGCCGGTGCAGTGTGACAATCTCTCCTGCATTCGCTGCAGTGTGACACTTTGTCCTGCGGTCGGTGCAGAGTGAAACTTTGTCCTGCGGTCGGAGCAGTGTGGCACTTTGTCCTGCAGTGGGTGCAGTGTGACACTTTGTCCTGCAGTCGGTGCAGTTTGACACTTTGTCCTGCAGTCGGTGCAGTGTGACACTTTGTCCTGCAGTCGGTGCAGTGTGATAATTTGTCCTGCATTCGGCGCAGTGTGACACTTTGTCGTGCAGTCGGTGCAGTGTGACACTTTGTCCTGCAGTTGGTGCAGTATCACACTTGGTCCAGCAGTCGGTACAGTGTGACACTTTGTCCTGCAGTCGGTGCAGTGTCACACTTTGTCCTGCAGTCGGTGCAGTGTGTCACTTTGTCCTGCAGTCGGTGCAGTTTGACACTTTGTCCTGCAGTCGGTGCAGTGTGACACTTTGTCCCTCAGTCGTTGCAGTGCTACACTTTCGCCTGCAGTCGGTGCAGTGTGACGCTTTGTCCCTCAGTCGCTGCAGTGCGACACTTTGTCCCTCAGTCGGTGCAGTGTTACACTTTGTCGTGCAGTCGGTGCAGTGTGACAATTTGTCCTGCATTCGATGCAGTGTGACACATTATCCTGCAGTCGCTGCAGTGTGACACTTTGTCCTGCAGTCGGTGCAGTCTGACACTTTGTCCTGCAGTCGGTGCAGTGTGACTCTTTGTCCTGCAGTCGGTGCAGTGTGACACTTTGTCCTGCATTCGGTGCAGTGTGACACTTTCTCCTGCAGTCGGTGCAGTGCGAGAATTTCTCCTTCAGTCAGTGCAGTGTGACGCTTTGTCCCTCAGTCGGTGCATTTTGACACTTTGTCCAGCAGTCGTTGCAGTGTGACACTTTGTCCCAAATTCAGTGCAGTGTGACACTTTGTCCTGCAGTCGGTGCAGTGTGACACTTTGTCCTACGGTCGGTGCACTGTGACACTTTGTCCCGAATTCGGTGCAGTGTGACACTTTGTCCCGAATTCGGTGCAGTGCGACACTTTGTCCTGTCGTCGGTTCAGTGTGACACTTTGTCCTGCAGTCGGTGCAGTGTGACACTTTGTCCCGAATTCGGTTCAGTGTGACACTTTGTCCCGAATTCGGTGGAGTGTGAGACTTTGTCCAACAGTCGGTGCAGTGTGACACTTTGTCCCGAATTCGGTGGAGTGTGAGACTTTGTCCCAAATTCGGTGCAGTGTGATACTTTGTTCTGCAGTCGATGCAGTGTGACACTTTGTCCCGCAGTTGGAGCTGTGTGACACTTTGTCCCACAGTCAGTGCAGTTTGACACCTTATCCCGAATTCGGTGCAGTGTGACACTTTGTTGCGCATTCGATGCAGTGTGACGCATTGTCCTGCATTCGGTGCAGTGTGACGCATTGCCCTGCAGTTGGTGCTGTGTGACACTTTGTCCTGCAGTCGGTGCAGTGTGACACTTTGTCCTGCAGTCGGTGCAGTGTGACACTTTATCCTGCAGTCGGTGCAGTGTGACACTTTGTCCATCAGTCGGTGCAGTGTGACACTTTGTCCTTCAGTCGGTGCAGTGTGACACTTTGTCCGGCAGTCGGTGCAATGTGACGCCTTGACCTGCAGTTGCTGCAGTGTGACACATTGTCCCTCAGTCGGTGCAGTGTGACACTTTGTCCTGCAGTCGGTGCAGTGTGACACTTTGCCCTGTAGTCGGTGCAGTGTGACACTTTGTCCTGCAGTCGGTGCAGTGTGACAATTTGTCCTGCAGTCGGAGCAGTGTGACTCTTTGTCCTGCATTCGGTGCAGTGTGACACTTTGTCCCTCAGTTGGTTCAGTGTGACACCTTGTCCAGCATTCGGTGCAGTGTGACTCATTGTCCCTCAGTCGGTGCAGTGTGACACTTTGTCCTACAGTCAGTGCAGTGTGACACTTTGACCCTCAGTTGGTGCAGTGTGACACTTTGCCCTGCATTCGGTGCAGTGTGACACATTATCCCTCAGTCGGTGCAGTGTGACACTTTGTCCTACAGTCAGTGCAGTGTGACACTTTGACCCTCAGTTGGTGCAGTGTGACACTTTGTCCCTCAGTCGGTGCACTTTGACGCTTTGTCCTGCATTCGGTGCAGTGTGACGCTTTGTCCTGCAGTCGGTGCAGTGTGACACTTTGACCCTGTGTTGCTGCAGTGTGACACTTTGTCCCTCAGTCGGTGCAGTTTGACGCTTTGTCCTGCAGTTGGTGCTTTGTTACACTTTGTCCCGAATTCGGTTCAGTGTGACGCCTTGTCCTGCAGTCGGTGCAGTGTGACACTTTCTCCTGCAGTCGGTGGAGTATAACGCTTTGTCCTGCAGTCGGTGCAGTGTGACACATTGTCCTGCAGTCGGTGCAAGTGTGACACTTTGTCCTGCATTCGGTGCAGTATGACACTTTGTCCTGCAGTCGGTGCAGTGTGACACTTTGTCCTGCAGTCGGTGTAGTGTGACACTTTGTCCCAAATTCGGTGCAGTGTGATACTTTGTCCTGCAGCCAGTTAAGTGTGACACTTTGTTCAGCAGTCGGTGCATTGTGACACTTTGTCCTTAAGTCGGTGCAGTGTGACACTTTGTCCTACAGTCGGTGCAGTGTGACACTTTGTCCCGAATTCGGTGCAGTGTGACACTTTGTCCCAAATTCGGTGCAGTGTCACACTTTGTCCTGCAGTCGGTTCAGTGTGACACTTTGTACCGGATTCGGTGCATTGTGATACTTTCTTCTGCATTCGATGCAGTGTGACACTTTGTCCCGCAGTTAGAGCTGTGTGACACTTTGTCCCACAGTCAGTGCAGTTTGACACCTTATCCCGAATTCGGTGCAGTGTGACACTTTGTCCCGCATTCGATGTAGTGTGACGCATTGTCCTGCATTCGGTGCAGTGTGACACTTTGACCATCAGTTTGTGCAGTGTGACGCATTGTCCTGCATTCGGTGCAGTGTGACGCATTGCCCTGCAGTCGGTGCAGTGTGACACTTGTCCTGCAGACGGTGCAGTGTGACACTTTGTCCTGCAGTCGGTGCAGTGTGACACTTTATCCTGCAGTCGGTGCAGTGTGACACTTTGTCCTGCAGTCGGTGCAGTGTGACACTTTGTCCTGCAGTCGGTGCAGTGTGACACATTGCCCTGCAGTCGGTGCAGTGTGACACTTTGTCCTGCAGTCGGTGCAGTGTGACACTTTGTCCTACGGTCGGTGCATTGTGACACTTTGTCCCGAATTCGGTGCAGTGTGACACTTTGTTCCGAATTCGATGCAGTGCAACACTTTGTCCTGTCGTCGGTTCAGTGTGACACTTTGTCCTGCAGTCGGTGCAGTGTGCCACTTTGTCCCGAATTCGGTTCAGTGTGACACTTTGTCCCGAATTCGGTGGAGTGTGAGACTTTGTCCAACAGTCGGTGCAGTGTGACACTTTGTCCCGAATTCGGTGGTGTGTGAGACTTTGTTCCGAATTCGGTGCAGTGTGATACTTTGATCTGCAGTCGATGCAGTGTGACACTTTGTCCCGCAGTTGGTGCTGTGTGACACTTTGTCCCACAGTCAGTGCAGTTTGACACCTTATCCCGAATTCGGTGCAGTGTGACACTTTGTTGCGCATTCGATGTAGTGTGACGCATTGTCCTGCATTCGGTGCAGTGTGACGCATTGTCCTGCAGTCGGTGCAGTGTGACACTTTGTCCTGCAGTCGGTGCAGTGTGACACTTTGTCCTGCTGTCGGTGCAGTGTGACACTTTATCCTGCAGTCGGTGCAGTGTGACACTTTGTCCTGCAGTCGGTGCAGTGTGACACTTTGTCCTGCAGTCGGTGCAGTGTGACACATTGCCCTGCAGTCGGTGCAGTGTGACACTTTGTCCTGCAGTCGGTGCAGTGTGACAATTTGTCCTGCAGTCGGTGCAGTGTGACAATTTGTCGTGCAGTCGGAGCAGTGTGACGCTTTGTCCTGCATTCGGTGCAGTGTGACACTTTGTCCCTCAGTTGGTTCAGTGTGACGCCTTGTCCTGCAGTCGGTGCAGTGTTTCACATTGTCCCTCAGTCGGTGCAGTGTGACACTTTGTCCTACAGTCAGTGCAGTGTGACACTTAGACCCTCAGTTGGTGCAGTGTGACGCTTTGTCCTGCAGTTGGTGCAGTGTGACACTTTGTCCTGCATTCGGTGCAGTGTGACACATTGACCCTCAGTTGGTGCAGTGTGACACTTTGTCCTACAGTCAGTGCAGTGTGACACTTTGACCCTCAGTTGGTGCAGTGTGACACTTTGTCCCTCAGTCGGTGCTCTTTGACGCTTTGTCCTGCATTCGGTGCAGTGTGACACTTTGTCCTGCAGTCGGTGCAACGTGACTCTTTGTCCTGCAGTCGGTCCAGTGTGACACTTTGTCCTACAGTCGGTGCAGAGTGACAATTTGTCCTGCAGTCGGTGCAATGTGACACTTTGTCCTGCAGTCGGTGCAGTGTGACACTTTGTCCTGCAGTCGGTGCAGTGTGACACTTTATCCTGCAGTTGGTGCAGTGAGCAACATTGTGCATCAGTCGGTGCAGTGTGACACTTTGTCCTGCAGTCGGTGCAGTGTTACACTTTGCGCTGCAGTCGGTTCAGTGTGACACTTTGGCCTGCAGTCAGTGCAGTGTGACAATTTGTCCTGCAGTCGGTGCAGTGTGACGCTTTGTCCTGCAGTCGGTGCAGTGTGACACTTTGTCCCTCAGTTGGTGCAGTGTGACGCCTTGTCCTGCATTCGGTGCAGTATGACACATTGTCCCTCAGTCGGTGCAGTGTGATACTTTGTCCTACAGTCAGTGCAGTGTGACAATTTGACCCTCAGTTGGTGCAGTGTGACGCTTTGTCCTGCAGTTGGTGCAGTGTGACACTTTGTCCTGCATTCGGTGCAGTGTGACACATTGTCCCTCAGTCGGTGCAGTGTGACATTTTGTCCTACAGTCAGTGCAGTGTGACACTTTGACCCTCAGTTGGTGCAGTGTGACACTTTATCCCTCAGTCGGTGCAGTTTGACGCTTTGTCCTGCAGTCGGTGCAGTGTTACACTTTGACCCTCAGTCGGTGCAGTGTTACACTTTGACCCTCAGTTGGTGCAGTATGACGCCTTGTCCTGCAGTCGGTGCAGTGTGTCAGTTTGTCCCTCAGTCGGTGCAGTGTGACATTTTGTCCTACAGTCAGTGCAGTGTGACACTTTGACCATCAGTTGGTGCAGTGTGACACTTTGTCCCTCAGTCGGTGCAGTTTGACGCTTTGTCCTGCAGTCGGTGCAGTGTTACACTTTGACCCTCAGTCGGTGCAGTGTTACACTTTGACCCTCAGTTGGTGCAGTATGACGCCTTGTCCTGCATTCGGGGCAGTGTGACACTTTGTCCCGCAGTCGGTGCAGTGTGACATTTTGTCCTACAGTCAGTGCAGTGTGACACTTTGACCCTCAGTCGGTGCAGTGTGACGCCTTGTCCTGCAGTTGGTGCAGTGTGACACTTTGTCCTGCAGTCGGTGCATTGTGACACATTGTCCCTCAGTCGGTGCAGTGAGACACTTTGTCCTACAGTCAGTGCAGTGTGACACTTTGACCCTGAGTTGCTGCAGTGTGACACTTTGTCCCTCAGTCTGTGCAGTTTGACGCTTTGTCCTGCAGTTGGTGCAGTGTTACACTTTGACCCTCAGTCGGTGCAGTGTGACGCCTTGTCCTGCAGTCGGTGCAGTGTGACACTTTCTCCTGCAGTCTGTGCAGTGTGACTCTTTGTCCTGCAGTCGGTGTAGTGTGACACATTGTCCTGCAGTCGGTGGAGTGTGACACTTTGTCCTTCATTCGGTGCAGTATGACACTTCGTCCTGCAGTCGGTGCAGTGTGACACTTTGTCCTGCAGTCGGTGCAGTGTGACACTTTATTCTGCAATCGGTGCAGTGTGACCCTTTGTTATGCAGTCGGTGCGTTTTGACACTTTGTCCCGAATTCAGTGCAGTGTGACACTTTGTCCTGCAGTCGTTGCAGTGTGACACTTTGTCCCAAATTCAGTGCAGTGTGACACTTTGTCCTGCAGTCGGTGCAGTGTGACACTTTGTCTTACGGTCGGTGCACTGTGACACTTTGTCCCGAATTCGGTGCAGTGTGACACTTTGTCCCGAATTCGGTGCAGTGCGACACTTTGTCCTGTCGTCGGTTCAGTGTGACACTTTGTCCTGCAGTCGGTGCAGTGTGACACTTTGTCCCGAATTCGGTTCAGTGTGACACTTTGTCCCGAATTCGGTGGAGTGTGAGACTTTGTCCAACAGTCGGTGCAGTGTGACACTTTGTCCCGAATTCGGTGGAGTGTGAGACTTTGTCCCAAATTCGGTGCAGTGTGATACTTTGTTCTGCAGTCGATGCAGTGTGACACTTTGTCCCGCAGTTGGAGCTGTGTGACACTTTGTCCCACAGTCAGTGCAGTTTGACACCTTATCCCGAATTCGGTGCAGTGTGACACTTTGTCCTGCAGTCGGTGCAGTGTGACACTTTATCCTGCAGTCGGTGCAGTGTGACACTTTGTCCTGCAGTCGGTGCAGTGTGACACTTTGTCCTACAGTCGGTGCAGTGTGACACTTTGTCCCGAATTCGGTTCAGTGTGACACTTTGTCCCTAATTCGGTGCAGTGTGACGCATTGTCCTGCAGTCGGTGCAGTGTGACTATTTGTCCCTCAGTCGGTGCAGTGTGATGCTTTGGCCCTCAGTCGGTGGAATGTGATAATTTATCCTGTAGTCAGTGCAGTGTGACACTTTGTCCCGAATTCGGTGCAGTGTGACACTTTGTCCCGGATTCGGTGCAGTGTGATACTTTGTTCTGCATTCGATGCAGTGTGACACTTTGTCCCGCAGTTGGAGCTGTGTGACACTTTGTCCCACAGTCAGTGCAGTTTGACACCTTATCCCGAATTCGGTGCAGTGTGACACTTTGTCCCGCATTCGATGTAGTGTGACGCATTGTCCTGCAGTCGGTGGAGTTTGACACTTTGTCTTGCAGTCAGTGCAGTGTGACACTTTTTCTTGCAGTCGGTGCAATATGACACATTGTCCTGCAGTCGTTGCAGTGTGACAATTTGTCCTGCAGTCAGTGCAGTGTGTCAATTTGTCCTGCAGTCGGTGCAGTGTGACAATTTGTCCTGCAGTCGGTGCAGTGTGAGAATATGTCCTGCAGTCGGTGCAGTATCACACTTTCTCCTGCAGTCGGTGCAGTGTGACACTTTGTCCTGCAGTCGTTGCAAGTGTGACACTTTGTCCTGCAGTCGGTGCAGTGTGACACTTTTTCCTGCAGTCGGTGCAGTGTGACACTTTGTCCTGCAGTCGGTGCTAGTGTGACACTTTGTCCTGCAGTCGGTGCAGTGTGACACTTTGTCCTGCAGTCGGTGCTAGTGTGACACTTTGTCCTGCAGTCGGTGCAGTGTGACACTTTGTCCTGCAGTCGGTGCAGTGTGACACTTTGTCCTGCAGTCGGTTCAGTGTGACACTTTGTCCTGCAGTCGGTGCTAGTTTGACACTTTGTCCTGCAGTCGGTGCAGTGTGACACTTTGTCCCGCAGTTGGAGCTGTGTGACACTTTGTCCTGCAGTCGATGCAGTGTGACATTTTATCCCGCAGTTGGAGCTGTGTGACACTTTGTCCCACAGTCAGTGCAGTGTGACAGCTTATAGCGAATTCGGTGCAGTGCGACACTTTATCCCGCATTCGATGTAGTGTGACACATTGTCCTGCAGTCGGTGCAGTGTGACGCATTGTCCTGCAGTCGGTGCAGTGTGACACATTGTCCTGCAGTCGGTGCAGTGTGATGCATTGTCCTGCAGTCGGTGCAGTGTGACTATTTGTCCCTCAGTCGTTGCAGTGTGATGCTTTGTCCCTCAGTCGTTGGAGTGTGACAATTTATCCTGTAGTCAGTGCAGTGTGACACTTTGTCCTGCAGTCGATGCAGTGTGACATTTTATCCCGCAGTCAGAGCAGTGTGACACTTGGTCCTGCAGTCGGTGCAGTGTGACACTTTGTCCTGCAGTCGTTGCAAGTGTGACACTTTGTCCTGCAGTCGGTGCAGTGTGACACTTTTTCCTGCAGTCGGTGCAGTGTGACACTTTGTCCTGCAGTCGGTGCAGTGTGACACTTTGTCCTGCAGTCGGTGCAATGTGACACTTTGTCCTGCAGTCGGTGCAGTGTGACACTTTGTCCTACAGTCGGTGCAGTGTGACACTTTGACCCTCAGTCGTCGCAGTGGGACACTTTGTCCTGCAGTTGGTGCAGTGTGACACTTTGTCCCGAATTCGGTGCAGTGTGACACTTTGTCCTACAGTCGGTGCAGTGTGACACTTTGTCCCGAATTCAGTGCAGTGTGACACTTTGTCCTGCAGACAGTTCAGTGAGACACTTTGTCCTGCAATCGGTGCAGTGTGACACTTTGTCCTTAAGTCGGTGCAGTGTGACACTTTGTCCCGGATTTGGTTCAGTGTGACACTTTGTCCCGAATTCGGTGCAGTGTGACACTTTGTCCTACAGTCGGTGCAGTGTGACACTTTGTCCCGAATTCGGTGCAGTGTGACACTTTGTCCCGAATTCGGTGCAGTGTGACACTTTGTCCTGCAGTCGGTTCAGTGTGACACTTTGTCCCGGATTCGGTGCAGTGTGACACTTTGTCCTGCAGTCGATGCAGTGTGACACTTTGTCCCGCAGTTGGAGCTGTGTGACACTTTGTCCTGCAGTCGATGCAGTGTGACATTTTATCCCGCAGTTGGAGCTGTGTGACACTTTGTCCCACAGTCAGTGCAGTGTGACAGCTTATAGCGAATTCGGTGCAGTGCGACACTTTATCCCGCATTCGATGTAGTGTGACACATTGTCCTGCAGTCGGTGCAGTGTGACGCATTGTCCTGCAGTCGGTGCAGTGTGACACATTGTCCTGCAGTCGGTGCAGTGTGATGCATTGTCCTACAGTCGGTGCAGTGTGACTATTTGTCCCTCAGTCGTTGCAGTGTGATGCTTTGTCCCTCAGTCGTTGGAGTGTGACAATTTATCCTGTAGTCAGTGCAGTGTGACACTTTGTCCTGCAGTCGATGCAGTGTGACATTTTATCCCGCAGTCAGAGCAGTGTGACACTTTGTCCCACAGTCAGTGCAGTGTGACAGCTTATCCCAAATTCGGTGCAGTGTGACACTTTGTCCCGCATTCGATGTAGTGTGCCGCATTGTCCTGCAGTCGGTGCAGTGTGATACTTTGTCCTGCAGTCGATGCAGTGTGACACTTTGTCCCGCAGTTGGAGCTGTGTGACACTTTGTCCCACAGTCAATGCAGTGTGACACCGTATCCCGAATTCGGTGCATTGTGACACTTTGTCCCGCATTCGATGTAGTGTGACACATTGTCCTGCAGTCGGTGCAGTGTGACGCATTGTCCTGCAGTCGGTGCCGTGTGACACATTGTCCTGCAGTCGGTGCAGTGTGACCCATTGTCCTGCAGTCGGTGCGGTGTGACACATTGTCCTGCAGTCGGTGCAGTGTGATGCATTGTCCTGCAGTCGGTGCAGTGTGACACTTTGTCCCTAATTCCGTGCAGTGTGACACTTTGTCTTGCAGTCGGTGCAGTGCGACACTTTGTCCTACATTCAGTGCAGTGTGACACTTTGTCCCGAATTCGGTGCAGTGTGACACTTTGTCCCGAATTCCGTGCAGTGTGACACTTTGTCTTGCAGTCGGTGCAGTGCGACACTTTGTCCTACAGTCGCTGCAGTGTGACACTTTGTCCCGAATTCGGTGCAGTGTGACACTTTGTCCCGAATTCGGTGCAGTGTGACACTTTGTCCTGCAGTCGTTTCAGTGTGACACTTTGTCCTGCAGTCGGTGCAGTGTGACACTTTGTCCTACAGTCGGTGCAGTGTGACACTTTGTCCCGAATTCGGTTCAGTGTGACACTTTGTCCCTAATTCGGTGCAGTGTGACACTTTGTCCTACAGTCGGTGCAGTGCGTCACTTTGTCCCGAATTCGTTGCAGTGTGACACTTTGTCCTGCAGTCAGTTCAGTGTGACACTTTGTCCTGCAGTCAGTGCAGTGTGACACTTTGCCCTTAAGTCGGTGCAGTGTGACACTTTGTCCCGAATTTGGTTCAGTGTGACACTTTGTCCCGAATTCGGTGCAGTGTGACACTTTGTCCTACAGTCGGTGCAGTGTGACACTATGTCCCGAATTCGGTGCAGTGTGACACTTTGTCCCGGATTCGGTGCAGTGTGACACTTTGTCCTGCAGTCGATGCAGTGTGACACTTTGTCCCGCAGTTGGAGCTGTGTGACACTTTGTCCCAAAGTCAGTGCAGTGTGACACCTTATCCCGAATTCGGTGCAGTGTGACACTTTGTCCCGCATTCGATGTAGTGCGAAGCATTGTCCTGCAGTCGGTGCAGTGTGACGCATTGTCCTGCAGTCGGTGCAGTGTGACTACTTGTCCCTCAGTCGGTGCAGTGTGATGCTTTGGCCCTCAGTCGGTGGAGTGTGATAATTTATCCTGTAGTCAGTGCAGTGTGACACTTTGTCCTGCATTCGGTGCAGTGTGACACTTTGTCCTACAGTCGGTGCAGTGTGACACTTTGTCCCGAATTCGGTGCAGTGTGACACTTTGTCCCGGATTCGGTGCAGTGTGATACTTGTTCTGCATTCGATGCAGTGTGACACTTTGTCCCGCAGTTGGAGCTGTGTGACACTTTGTCCCACAGTCAGTGCAGTTTGACACCTTATCCCGAATTCGGTGCAGTGTGACACTTTGTCCCGAATTCCGTGCAGTGTGACACTTTGTCTTGCAGTCGGTGCAGTGCGACACTTTGTCCTACAGTCGGTGCAGTGTGACACTTTGTCCCGAATTCGGTGCAGTGTGACACTTTGTCCCGAATTCGGTGCAGTGTGACACTTTGTCCTGCAGTCGTTTCAGTGTGACACTTTGTCCTGCAGTCGGTGCAGTGTGCCACTTTGTCCTACAGTCGGTGCAGTGTGACACTTTGTCCCGAATTCGGTTCAGTGTGACACTTTGTCCCTAATTCGGTGCAGTGTGACACTTTGTCCTACAGTCGGTGCAGTGCGTCACTTTGTCCCGAATTCGGTGCAGTGTGACACATTTTCCTGCTGTCAGTTCAGTGTGACACTTTGTCCTGCAGTCAGTGCAGTGTGACACTTTGTCCTTAAGTCGGTGCAGTGTGACACTTTGTCCCGAATTTGGTTCAGTGTGACACTTTGTCCCGAATTCGGTGCAGTGTGACACTTTGTCCTACAGTCGGTGCAGTGTGACACTATGTCCCGAATTCGGTGCAGTGTGACACTTTGTCCCGAATTCAGTGCAGTGAGACACTTTGTGCTGCAGTCGGTTCAGTATGACACTTTGTCCCGGATTCGGTGCAGTGTGACACTTTGTCCTGCAGTCGATGCAGTGTGACACTTTGTCCCGCAGTTGGAGCTGTGTGACACTTTGTCCCACAGTCAGTGCAGTGTGACACCTTATCCCGAATTCGGTGCAGTGTGACACTTTGTCCCGCATTCGATGTAGTGTGAAGCATTGTCCTGCAGTCGGTGCAGTGTGACGCATTGTCCTGCAGTCGGTGCAGTGTGACTATTTGTCCCTCAGTCGGTGCAGTGTGATGCTTTGGCCCTCAGTCGGTGGAGTGTGATAATTTATCCTGTAGTCAGTGCAGTGTGACACTTTGTCCTGCATTCGGTGCAGTGTGACACTTTGTCCTACATTCGGTGCAGTGTGACACTTTGTCCTGCAGTCGTTTCAGTGTGACACTTTGTCCTGCAGTCGGTGCAGTGTGACACTTTGTCCTACAGTCGGTGCAGTGTGACACTTTGTCCCGAATTCGGTTCAGTGTGACACTTTGTCCCTAATTCGGTGCAGTGCGACACTTTGTCCTACAGTCGGTGCAGTGCGTCACTTTGTCCCGAATTCGTTGCAGTGTGACACTTTGTCCTGCAGTCAGTTCAGTGTGACACTTTGTCCTGCAGTCAGTGCAGTGTGACACTTTGTCCTTAAGTCGGTGCAGTGTGACACTTTGTCCCGAATTTGGTTCAGTGTGACACTTTGTCCCGAATTCGGTGCAGTGTGACACTTTGTCCTACAGTCGGTGCAGTGTGACACTATGTCCCGAATTCGGTGCAGTGTGACACTTTGTCCCGGATTCGGTGCAGTGTGACACTTTGTCCTGCAGTCGATGCAGTGTGACACTTTGTCCCGCAGTTGGAGCTGTGTGACACTTTGTCCCAAAGTCAGTGCAGTGTGACACCTTATCCCGAATTCGGTGCAGTGTGACACTTTGTCCCGCATTCGATGTAGTGCGAAGCATTGTCCTGCAGTCGGTGCAGTGTGACACATTGTCCTGCAGTCGGTGCAGTGTGACTACTTGTCCCTCAGTCGGTGCAGTGTGATGCTTTGGCCCTCAGTCGGTGGAGTGTGATAATTTATCCTGTAGTCAGTGCAGTGTGACACTTTGTCCTGCATTCGGTGCAGTGTGACACTTTGTCCTACAGTCGGTGCAGTGTGACACTTTGTCCCGAATTCGGTGCAGTGTGACACTTTGTCCCGGATTCGGTGCAGTGTGATACTTGTTCTGCATTCGATGCAGTGTTACACTTTGTCCCGCAGTTGGAGCTGTGTGACACTTTGTCCCACAGTCAGTGCAGTTTGACACCTTATCCCGAATTCGGTGCAGTGTGACACTTTGTCCCGAATTCCGTGCAGTGTGACACTTTGTCTTGCAGTCGGTGCAGTGCGACACTTTGTCCTACAGTCGGTGCAGTGTGACACTTTGTCCCGAATTCGGTGCAGTGTGACACTTTGTCCCGAATTCGGTGCAGTGTGACACTTTGTCCTGCAGTCGTTTCAGTGTGACACTTTGTCCTGCAGTCGGTGCAGTGTGCCACTTTGTCCTACAGTCGGTGCAGTGTGACACTTTGTCCCGAATTCGGTTCAGTGTGACACTTTGTCCCTAATTCGGTGCAGTGTGACACTTTGTCCTACAGTCGGTGCAGTGCGTCACTTTGTCCCGAATTCGGTGCAGTGTGACACATTTTCCTGCTGTCAGTTCAGTGTGACACTTTGTCCTGCAGTCAGTGCAGTGTGACACTTTGTCCTTAAGTCGGTGCAGTGTGACACTTTGTCCCGAATTTGGTTCAGTGTGACACTTTGTCCCGAATTCGGTGCAGTGTGACACTTTGTCCTACAGTCGGTGCAGTGTGACACTATGTCCCGAATTCGGTGCAGTGTGACACTTTGTCCCGAATTCAGTGCAGTGAGACACTTTGTGCTGCAGTCGGTTCAGTATGACACTTTGTCCCGGATTCGGTGCAGTGTGACACTTTGTCCTGCAGTCGATGCAGTGTGACACTTTGTCCCGCAGTTGGAGCTGTGTGACACTTTGTCCCACAGTCAGTGCAGTGTGACACCTTATCCCGAATTCGGTGCAGTGTGACACTTTGTCCCGCATTCGATGTAGTGTGAAGCATTGTCCTGCAGTCGGTGCAGTGTGACGCATTGTCCTGCAGTCGGTGCAGTGTGACTATTTGTCCCTCAGTCGGTGCAGTGTGATGCTTTGGCCCTCAGTCGGTGGAGTGTGATAATTTATCCTGTAGTCAGTGCAGTGTGACACTTTGTCCTGAATTCGGTGCAGTGTGACACTTTGTCCTACAGTCGGTGTAGTGTGACACTTTGTCCTGCAGTCAGTGCTAGTGTGACACTTTGTCCTGCAGTCGGTGCAGTGTGACACTTTGTCCTGCAGTCGGTGCAGTGTGACACTTTGTCCTGCAGTCGGTGCAGTGTGACACTTTGTCCTGCAGTCGGTGCAGTGTGACACTTTGTCCTGCATTCGGTGCAGTGTGACACTTTGTCCTGCAGTCGGTTCAGTGTGACAGTTTGTCCTGGATTCGGTGCAGTGTGACACTTTGTCCTGCAGTCGATGCAGTGTGACACCTTATCCCGAATTCGGTGCAGTGTGACACTTTGTCCTGCAGTCGGTGCAGTGTGATGCATTGTCCTGCAGTCGGTGCAGTGTGACACTTTGTCCCTAATTCCGTGCAGTGTGACACTTTGTCTTGCAGTCGGTGCAGTGCGACACTTTGTCCTACAGTCGGTGCAGTGTGACACTTTGTCCCGAATTCGGTGCAGTGTGACACTTTGTCCCGAATTCCGTGCAGTGTGACACTTTGTCTTGCAGTCGGTGCAGTGCGACACTTTGTCCTACAGTCGCTGCAGTGTGACACTTTGTCCCGAATTCGGTGCAGTGTGACACTTTGTCCCGAATTCGGTGCAGTGTGACACTTTGTCCTACAGTCGCTGCAGTGTGACACTTTGTCCCGAATTCGGTGCAGTGTGACACTTTGTCCCGAATTCGGTGCAGTGTGACACTTTGTCCTACAGTCGGTGCAGTGTGACACTATGTCCCGAATTCGGTGCAGTGTGACACTTTGTCCCGAATTCAGTGCAGTGAGACACTTTGTGCTGCAGTCGGTTCAGTATGACACTTTGTCCCGGATTCGGTGCAGTGTGACACTTTGTCCTGCAGTCGATGCAGTGTGACACTTTGTCCCGCAGTTGGAGCTGTGTGACACTTTGTCCCAAAGTCAGTGCAGTGTGACACCTTATCCCGAATTCGGTGCAGTGTGACACTTTGTCCCGCATTCGATGTAGTGCGAAGCATTGTCCTGCAGTCGGTGCAGTGTGACGCATTGTCCTGCAGTCGGTGCAGTGTGACTACTTGTCCCTCAGTCGGTGCAGTGTGATGCTTTGGCCCTCAGTCGGTGGAGTGTGATAATTTATCCTGTAGTCAGTGCAGTGTGACACTTTGTCCTGCATTCGGTGCAGTGTGACACTTTGTCCTACAGTCGGTGCAGTGTGACACTTTGTCCCGAATTCGGTGCAGTGTGACACTTTGTCCCGGATTCGGTGCAGTGTGATACTTGTTCTGCATTCGATGCAGTGTGACACTTTGTCCCGCAGTTGGAGCTGTGTGACACTTTGTCCCACAGTCAGTGCAGTTTGACACCTTATCCCGAATTCGGTGCAGTGTGACACTTTGTCCCGAATTCCGTGCAGTGTGACACTTTGTCTTGCAGTCGGTGCAGTGCGACACTTTGTCCTACAGTCGGTGCAGTGTGACACTTTGTCCCGAATTCGGTTCAGTGTGACAGTTTGTCCTGGATTCGGTGCAGTGTGACACTTTGTCCTGCAGTCGATGCAGTGTGACACCTTATCCCGAATTCGGTGCAGTGTGACACTTTGTCCTGCAGTCGGTGCAGTGTGATGCATTGTCCTGCAGTCGGTGCAGTGTGACACTTTGTCCCTAATTCCGTGCAGTGTGACACTTTGTCTTGCAGTCGGTGCAGTGCGACACTTTGTCCTACAGTCGGTGCAGTGTGACACTTTGTCCCGAATTCGGTGCAGTGTGACACTTTGTCCCGAATTCCGTGCAGTGTGACACTTTGTCTTGCAGTCGGTGCAGTGCGACACTTTGTCCTACAGTCGCTGCAGTGTGACACTTTGTCCCGAATTCGGTGCAGTGTGACACTTTGTCCCGAATTCGGTGCAGTGTGACACTTTGTCCTGCAGTCGTTTCAGTGTGACACTTTGTCCTGCAGTCGGTGCAGTGTGACACTTTGTCCTACAGTCGGTGCAGTGTGACACTTTGTCCCGAATTCGGTTCAGTGTGACACTTTGTCCCTAATTCGGTGCAGTGTGACACTTTGTCCTACAGTCGGTGCAGTGCGTCACTTTGTCCCGAATTCGGTGCAGTATGACACTTTTTCCTACAGTCGGTGCAGTGCGTCACTTTGTCCCGAATTCGGTGCAGTGTGACACTTTGTCCTACAGTCGGTGCAGTGTGACACTTTGTCCCGAATTCGATGCAGTGTGACACTTTGTCCCGAATTTGGTTCAGTGTGACACTTTGTCCCGAATTCGGTGCAGTGTGACACTTTGTCCTTAAGTCGGTGCAGTGTGACACTTTGTCACGAATTTGGTTCAGTGTGATACTTTGTCCCGAATTCGGTGCAGTGTGACACATTGTCCTGCAGTCGGTGCAGTGTGACCCATTGTCCTGCAGTCGGTGCGGTGTGACACATTGTCCTGCAGTCGGTGCAGTGTGGTGCATTGTCCTGCAGTCGGTGCAGTGTGACACTTTGTCCCTAATTCCGTGCAGTGTGACACTTTGTCTTGCAGTCGGTGCAGTGCGACACTTTGTCCTACAGTCGGTGCAGTGTGACACTTTGTCCCGAATTCGGTGCAGTGTGACACTTTGTCCCGAATTCCGTGCAGTGTGACACTTTGTCTTGCAGTCGGTGCAGTGCGACACTTTGTCCTACAGTCGGTGCAGTGTGACACTTTGTCCCGAATTCGGTGCAGTGTGACACTTTGTCCCGAATTCGGTGCAGTGTGACACTTTGTCCTGCAGTCGTTTCAGTGTGACACTTTGTCCTGCAGTCGGTGCGGTGTGACACTTTGTCCTACAGTCGGTGCAGTGTGACACTTTGTCCCGAATTCGGTTCAGTGTGACACTTTGTCCCTAATTCGGTGCAGTGTGACACTTTGTCCTACAGTCGGTGCAGTGCGTCACTTTGTCCGGAATTCGGTGCAGTGTGACACTTTGTCCTGCAGTCAGTGCAGTGTGACACTTTGTCCTTAAGTCGGTGCAGTGTGACACTTTGTCCCGAATTTGGTTCAGTGTGACACTTTGTCCCGAATTCGGTGCAGTGTGACACTTTGTCCTACAGTCGGTGCAGTGTGACACTATGTCCCGAATTCGGTGCAGTGTGACACTTTGTCCCGAATTCAGTGCAGTGAGACACTTTGTGCTGCAGTCGGTTCAGTATGACACTTTGTCCCGGATTCGGTGCAGTGTGACACTTTGTCCTGCAGTCGATGCAGTGTGACACTTTGTCCCGCAGTTGGAGCTGTGTGACACTTTGTCCCACAGTCAGTGCAGTGTGACACCTTATCCCGAATTCGGTGCAGTGTGACACTTTGTCCCGCATTCGATGTAGTGTGAAGCATTGTCCTGCAGTCGGTGCAGTGTGACGCATTGTCCTGCAGTCGGTGCAGTGTGACTATTTGTCCCTCAGTCGGTGCAGTGTGATGCTTTGGCCCTCAGTCGGTGGAGTGTGATAATTTATCCTGTAGTCAGTGCAGTGTGACACTTTGTCCTGCATTCGGTGCAGTGTGACACTTTGTCCTACAGTCGGTGCAGTGTGACACTTTGTCCCGAATTCGGTGCAGTGTGACACTTTGTCCCGCAGTTGGAGCTGTGTGACACTTTGTCCCACAGTCAGTGCAGTTTGACACCTTATCCCGAATTCAGTGCAGTGTGAAACTTTGTCCCGCATTCGATGTAGTGTGACGCATTGTCCTGCAGTCGGTGGAGTTTGACACTTTGTCTTGCAGTCAGTGCAGTGTGACACTTTTTCTTGCAGTCGGTGCAATATGACACATTGTCCTGCAGTCGTTGCAGTGTGACAATTTGTCCTGCAGTCAGTGCAGTGTGACAATTTGTCCTGCAGTCGGTGCAGTGTGACACTTTGTCCTGCAGTCGGTGCAGTATCACACTTTCTCCTGCAGTCGGTGCAGTGTAACACTTTCTCCTGCAGTCGTTGCAAGTGTGACACTTTGTCCTGCAGTCGGTGCAGTGTGACACTTTTTCCTGCAGTCGGTGCAGTGTGACACTTTGTCCTGCAGTCGGTGCTAGTGTGACACTTTGTCCTGCAGTCGGTGCAGTGTGACACTTTTTCCTGCAGTCGGTGCTAGTGTGACACTTTGTCCTGCATTCGGTGCAGTGTGACACTTTGTCCTGCAGTCGGTGCAGTGTGACACTTTGTCCTGCATTCGGTGCAGTGTGACACTTTGTCCTGCAGTCGGTTCAGTGAGACACTTTGTCCTGGATTCGGTGCAGTGTGACACTTTGTCCTGCAGTCGATGCAGTGTGACACTTTGTCCCGCAGTTGGAGCTGTGTGACACTTTGTCCCACAGTCAATGCAGTGTGACACCTTATTCGGAATTTGGTGCAGTGTGACACTTTGTCCCGCATTCGATGTAGTGTGACACATTGTCCTGCAGTCGGTGCAGTGTGACGCATTGTCCTGCAGTCGGTGCAGTGTGACCCATTTTCCTGCAGTCGGTGCGGTGTGACACATTGTCCTGCAGTCGGTGCAGTGTGATGCATTGTCCTGCAGTCGGTGCAGTGTGACACTTTGTCCCTAATTCCGTGCAGTGTGACACTTTGTCTTGCAGTCGGTGCAGTGCGACGCTTTGTCCTACAGTCGGTGCAGTGTGACACTTTGTCCCGAATTCGGTGCAGTGTGACACTTTGTCCCGAATTCCGTGCAGTGTGACACTTTGTCTTCCAGTCGGTGCAGTGCGACACTTTGTCCTACAGTCGCTGCAGTGTGACACTTTGTCCCGAATTCGGTGCAGTGTGACACTTTGTCCCGAATTCGGTGCAGTGTGACACTTTGTCCTGCAGTCGTTTCAGTGTGACACTTTGTCCTGCAGTCGGTGCAGTGTGACACTTTGTCCTACAGTCGGTGCAGTGTGACACTTTGTCCCGAATTCGGTTCAGTGTGACACTTTGTCCCTAATTCGGTGCAGTGTGACACTTTGTCCTACAGTCGGTGCAGTGCGTCACTTTGTCCCGAATTCGTTGCAGTGTGACACTTTGTCCTGCAGTCAGTTCAGTGTGACACTTTGTCCTGCAGTCAGTGCAGTGTGACACTCTGTCCTTAATTCGGTGCAGTGTGACACTTTGTCCCGAATTTGGTTCAGTGTGACACTTTGTCCCGAATTCGGTGCAGTGTGACACTTTGTCCTACAGTCGGTGCAGTGTGACACTATGTCCCGAATTCGGTGCAGTGTGACACTTTGTCCCGAATTCAGTGCAGTGAGACACTTTGTGCTGCAGTCGGTTCAGTATGACACTTTGTCCCGGATTCGGTGCAGTGTGACACTTTGTCCTCCAGTCGATGCAGTGTGACAATTTGTCCCGCAGTTGGAGCTGTGTGACACTTTGTCCCACAGTCAGTGCAGTGTGACACTTTGTCCTGCAGTCGGTGCAGTGTGACACTTTCTCCTGCAGTCGGTGCAGTGTGACACTTTGTCCTGCAGTCTGTGCAGTGTGACACTTTGACCCTCAGTTGGTGCAGTGTGACACTTTGTCCTGCATTCGGTGCAGTGTGACACATTGTCCCTCAGTCAGTGCAGTGTGACACTTTGACCCTCAGTTGGTGTAGTGTGACACTTTGTCCCTCAGTCGGTGCAGTTTGACGCTTTGTCCTGCAGTCGGTGCAGTGTGACGCCTTGTCCTGCAGTCGGTGCAGTGTGACACTTTATCCTGCAGTCTGTGCAGTGTGACGCTTTGTCCTGCAGTCGGTGCAAGTGTGACACTTGGTCCTGCAGTCGGTGCAGTGTGACACTTTGTCCTGCAGTCGTTGCAAGTGTGACACTTTGTCCTGCAGTCGGTGCAGTGTGACACTTTTTCCTGCAGTCCGTGCAGTGTGACACTTTGTCCTGCAGTCGGTGCAATGTGACACTTTGCCCTGCAGTCGGTGCAGTGTGACACTTTGTCCTACAGTAGGTGCAGTGTGACATTTTGACCCTCAGTCGTCGCAGTGTGACACTTTGTCCTGCAGTTGGTGCAGTGTGACACTTTGTCCCGAATTCGGTGCAGTGTGACACTTTGTCCTACAGTCGGTGCAGTGTGACACTTTGTCCCGAATTCAGTGCAGTGTGACACTTTGTCCTGCAGACAGTTCAGTGAGACACTTTGTCCTGCAATCGGTGCAGTGTGACACTTTGTCCTTAAGTCGGTGCAGTGTGACACTTTGTCCCGAATTTGGTTCAGTGTGACACTTTGTCCCGAATTCGGTGCAGTGTGACACTTTGTCCTACAGTCGGTGCAGTGTGACACTTTGTCCCGAATTCGATGCAGTGTGACACTTTGTCCCGAATTCGGTTCAGTGTGACACTTTGTCCTGCCGTCGGTTCAGTGTGACACTTTGTCCTGGATTCGGTGCAGTGTGACACTTTGTCCTGCAGTCGATGCAGTGTGACACTTTGTCCCGCAGTTGGAGCTGTGTGACACTTTGTCCTGCAGTCGATGCAGTGTGACATTTTATCCCGCAGTTGGAGCTGTGTGACACTTTGTCCCACAGTCAGTGCAGTGTGACAGCTTATAGCGAATTCGGTGCAGTGCGACACTTTATCCCGCATTCGATGTAGTGTGACACATTGTCCTGCAGTCGGTGCAGTGTGACGCATTGTCCTGCAGTCGGTGCAGTGTGACACATTGTCCTGCAGTCGGTGCAGTGTGATGCATTGTCCTGCAGTCGGTGCAGTGTGACTATTTGTCCCTCAGTCGTTGCAGTGTGATGCTTTGTCCCTCAGTCGTTGGAGTGTGACAATTTATCCTGTAGTCAGTGCAGTGTGACACTTTGTCCTGCAGTCGATGCAGTGTGACATTTTATCCCGCAGTCAGAGCAGTGTGACACTTTGTCCCACAGTCAGTGCAGTGTGACAGCTTATCCCAAATTCGGTGCAGTGTGACACTTTATCCCGCATTCGATGTAGTGTGCCGCATTGTCCTGCAGTCGGTGCAGTGTGACGCATTGTCCTGCAGTCGGTGCAGTGTGACACATTGTCCTGCAGTCGGTGCAGTGTATTGGCCTGCAGTCGGTGCAGTGGGACTATTTGTCCCTCAGTCGTTGCAGTGTGATGCTTTGTCCCTCAGTCGGTGGAGTGTGACAATTTATCCTGCAGTCAGTGCAGTGTGACACTTTGTCCTGCAGTCGGTGCAGTGTGACACTTGGTTCCGGATTCGGTGCATTTTGACACTTTGTCCTGCAGTCGGTGCAGTGTGACACTTTGTCCCTAGTTCGGTGCAGTGTGACACTTTGTCCCTCAGTTGGTGCAGTGTGACACTTTGACCCTCAGTCGTTGCAGTGTGACACTTTGTCCTGCAGTCGGTGCAGTGTGACACTTTCTCCTGCATTCGGTGGAGTGTGACACTTTGACCCTCAGTCGTTGCAGTATGACACTTTGTCCTGCAGTCGGTGCAGTGTGACACTTTGTCCTGCATTCGGTGCAGTGTGACACTTTGACCCTCTGTCGTTGCAGTGTGACAATTTGTTCTGCAGTCGGTGCAATGTGACAATTTGTCCTGCAGTTGGTGCAGTGTGACACTTTGACCCTCAGTTGATGCAGTGTGACGCTTTGTCCTGCAGTCGGTGCAGTGTGACACTTTGACCCTCAGTTGGTGCAGTGTGACACATTGTCCCTCAGTCGGTGCAGTGTGACGCTTTGTCCTGCAGTTGGTGCAGTGTGACACTTTGACCCTCAGTTGGTGCAATGTGACAATTTGACCCTCAGTCGGTGCAGTGTGACACTTTGTCCTGCAGTCTGTGCAGTGTGACACTTTGACCCTCAGTTGGTGCAGTGTGACACTTTGTCCTGCATTCGGTGCAGTGTGACACATTGTCCCTCAGTCAGTGCAGTGTGACACTTTGACCCTCAGTTGGTGTAGTGTGACACTTTGTCCCTCAGTCGGTGCAGTTTGACGCTTTGTCCTGCAGTCGGTGCAGTGTGACGCCTTGTCCTGCAGTCGGTGCAGTGTGACACTTTATCCTGCAGTCTGTGCAGTGTGACGCTTTGTCCTGCAGTCGGTGCAAGTGTGACACTTGGTCCTGCAGTCGGTGCAGTGTGACACTTTGTCCTGCAGTCGTTGCAAGTGTGACACTTTGTCCTGCAGTCGGTGCAGTGTGACACTTTTTCCTGCAGTCGGTGCAGTGTGACACTTTGTCCTGCAGTCGGTGCAGTGTGACACTTTGTCCTGCAGTCGGTGCAATGTGACACTTTGTCCTGCAGTCGGTGCAGTGTGACACTTTGTCCTACAGTCGGTGCAGTGTGACACTTTGAGCCTCAGTCGTCGCAGTGGGACACTTTGTCCTGCAGTTGGTGCAGTGTGACACTTTGTCCCGAATTCGGTGCAGTGTGACACTTTGTCCTACAGTCGGTGCAGTGTGACACTTTGTCCCGAATTCAGTGCAGTGTGACACTTTGTCCTGCAGACAGTTCAGTGAGACACTTTGTCCTGCAATCGGTGCAGTGTGACACTTTGTCCTTAAGTCGGTGCAGTGTGACACTTTGTCCCGAATTCGGTGCAGTGTGACACTTTGTCCTACAGTCGGTGCAGTGTGACACTTTGTCCCGAATTCGGTGCAGTGTGACACTTTGTCCCGAATTCGGTGCAGTGTGACACTTTGTCCTGCAGTCGGTTCAGTGTGACACTTTGTCCCGGATTCGGTGCAGTGTGACACTTTGTCCTGCAGTCGATGCAGTGTGACACTTTGTCCCGCAGTTGGAGCTGTGTGACACTTTGTCCTGCAGTCGATGCAGTGTGACATTTTATCCCGCAGTCGGAGCTGTGTGACACTTTGTCCCACAGTCAGTGCAGTGTGACAGCTTATAGCGAATTCGGTGCAGTGCGACACTTTATCCCGCATTCGATGTAGTGTGACACATTGTCCTGCAGTCGGTGCAGTGTGACGCATTGTCCTGCAGTCGGTGCAGTGTGACACATTGTCTGCAGTCGGTGCAGTGTGATGCATTGTCCTACAGTCGGTGCAGTGTGACTATTTGTCCCTCAGTCGTTGCAGTGTGATGCTTTGTCCCTCAGTCGTTGGAGTGTGACAATTTATCCTGTAGTCAGTGCAGTGTGACACTTTGTCCTGCAGTCGATGCAGTGTGACATTTTATCCCGCAGTCAGAGCAGAGTGACACTTTGTCCCACAGTCAGTGCAGTGTGACAGCTTATCCCAAATTCGGTGCAGTGTGACACTTTGTCCCGCATTCGATGTAGTGTGACGCATTGTCCTGCAGTCGGTGCAGTGTGACGCATTGTCCTGCAGTCGGTGCAGTGTGACACATTGTCCTGCAGTCGGTGCAGTGTATTGGCCTGCAGTCGGTGCAGTGGGACTATTTGTCCCTCAGTCGTTGCAGTGTGATGCTTTGTCCCTCAGTCGGTGGAGTGTGACAATTTATCCTGCAGTCAGTGCAGTGTGACACTTTGTCCTGCAGTCGGTGCAGTGTGACACTTTGTTCCGGATTCGGTGCATTTTGACACTTTGTCCTGCAGTCGGTGCAGTGTGACACTTTGTCCCTAGTTCGGTGCAGTGTGATGCTTTGTCCCTCAGTCGGTGGAGTGTGACAATTTATCCTGCAGTCAGTGCAGTGTGACACTTTGTCCTGCAGTCGGTGCAGTGTGACACTTTGTTCCGGATTCGGTGCATTTTGACACTTTGTCCTGCAGTCGGTGCAGTGTGACACTTTGTCCCTAGTTCGGTGCAGTGTGACACTTTGTCCCGCAGTTGGAGCTGTGTGACACTTTGTCCCACAGTCAATGCTGTGTGACACCGTATCCCGAATTCGGTGCAGTGTGACACTTTGTCCCGCATTCGATGTAGTGTGACACTTTGTCCTGCAGTCGGTGCAGTGTGACACTTTGTCCTGCATTCGGTGCAGTGTGACACTTTGTCCTGCAGTCGGTTCAGTGTGACACTTTGTCCTGGATTCGGTGCAGTGTGACACTTTGTCCTGCAGTCGATGCAGTGTGACACTTTGTCCCGCAGTTGGAGCTGTGTGACACTTTGTCCCACAGTCAATGCTGTGTGACACCGTATCCCGAATTCGGTGCAGTGTGACACTTTGTCCCGCATTCGATGTAGTGTGACACATTGTCCTGCAGTCGGTGCAGTGTGACACATTGTCCTGCAGTCGGTGCAGTGTGACCCATTGTCCTGCAGTCGGTGCGGTGTGACACATTGTCCTGCAGTCGGTGCAGTGTGATGCATTGTCCTGCAGTCGGTGCAGTGTGACAGTTTGTCCCTAATTCCGTGCAGTGTGACACTTTGTCTTGCAGTCGGTGCAGTGCGACACTTTGTCCTACAGTCGGTGCAGTGTGACACTTTGTCCCGAATTCGGTGCAGTGTGACACTTTGTCCCGAATTCCGTGCAGTGTGACACTTTGTCTTGCAGTCGGTGCAGTGCGACACTTTGTCCTACAGTCGGTGCAGTGTGACACTTTGTCCCGAATTCGGTGCAGTGTGACACTTTGTCCCGAATTCGGTGCAGTGTGACACTTTGTCCTGCAGTCGTTTCAGTGTGACACTTTGTCCTGCAGTCTGTGCAGTGTGACACTTTGTCCTACAGTCGGTGCAGTGTGACACTTTGTCCCGAATTCGGTTCAGTGTGACACTTTGTCCCTAATTCGGTGCAGTGTGACACTTTGTCCTACAGTCGGTGCAGTGCGTCACTTTGTCCCGAATTCGTTGCAGTGTGACACTTTGTCCTGCAGTCAGTTCAGTGTGACACTTTGTCCTGCAGTCAGTGCAGTGTGACATTATGCCCTTAAGTCGGTGCAGTGTGACACTTTGTCCCGAATTTGGTTCAGTGTGACACTTTGTCCCGAATTCGGTGCAGTGTGACACTTTGTCCTACAGTCGGTGCAGTGTGACACTATGTCCCGAATTCGGTGCAGTGTGACACTTTGTCCCGAATTCAGTGCAGTGAGACACTTTGTGCTGCAGTCGGTTCAGTATGACACTTTGTCCCGGATTCGGTGCAGTGTGACACTTTGTCCTGCAGTCGATGCAGTGTGACACTTTGTCCCGCAGTTGGAGCTGTGTGACACTTTGTCCCACAGTCAGTGCAGTGTGACACCTTATCCCGAATTCGGTGCAGTGTGACACTTTGTCCCGCATTCGATGTAGTGTGAAGCATCGTCCTGCAGTCGGTGCAGTGTGACACATTGTCCTGCAGTCGGTGCAGTGTGACTATTTGTCCTACAGTCAGTGCAGTGTGACACGGTGACCCTCAGTCGGTGCAATGTGACGCCTTGTCCTGCAGTTGGTGCAGTGTGACACTTTGTCCTGCATTCGGTGCAGTGTGACACATTGTCCATCAGTCAGTGCAGTGTGACACTTTGACCCTCAGTTGGTGCAGTGTGACACTTTGTCCCTCAGTCGGTGCAGTTTGACGCTTTGTCCTGCAGTCGGTGCAGTGTGACGCCTTGTCCTGCAGTCGGTGCAGTGTGACACTTTATCCTGCAGTCTGTGCAGTGTGACGCTTTGTCCTGCAGTCGGTACAAGTGTGACACTTGGTCCTGCAGTCGGTGCAGTGTGACACTTTGTCCTGCAGTCGTTGCAAGTGTGACACTTTGTCCTGCAGTCGGTGCAGTGAGACACTTTTTCCTGCAGTCGGTGCAGTGTGACACTTTGTCCTGCAGTCGGTGCTAGTGTGACACTTTGTCCTGCAGTCGGTGCAGTGTGACACTTTGTCCTGCAGTCGGTGCAACGTGACACTTTGTCCTGCAGTCGGTGCAGTGTGACACTTTGTCCTACAGTAGGTGCAGTGTGACACTTTGACCCTCAGTCGTTGCAGTGGGACACTTTGTCCTGCAGTTGGTGCAGTGTGACACTTTGTCCCGAATTCGGTGCAGTGTGACACTTTGTCCTACAGTCGGTGCAGTGTGACACTTTGTTCCGAATTCAGTGCAGTGTGACACTTTGTCCTGCAGACAGTTCAGTGAGACACTTTGTCCTGCAGTCGGTGCTGTGTGACACTTTGTCCTTAAGTCGGAGCAGTGTGACAATTTGTCCTGCAGTCGGTGCAGTGTGACACTTTGTCCTGCATTCGGTGCAGTATCACACTTTCTCCTGCAGTCGGTGCAGTGTAACACTTTGTCCCTCAGTCGGTCCAGTGTGACACTTTGACCCTCAGTTGGTGCAGTGTGACACTTTGACCCTCAGTCGGTGCTGTGCGACACTTTGTCCTGCAGTCGGTACAGTGTGACATTTGGTCCTGCAGTCGGTGCAGTGTGACACTTTGTCCTACAGTCGGTGCTGTGTGACACTTTGTCCTGCAGTCGGTGCAGTGTGATGCATTGTCCTGCAGTCGGTGCAGTGTGACACTTTGTCCCGAATTCCGTGCAGTGTGACACTTTGTCTTGCAGTCGGTGCAGTGTGACACTTTGACCCTCAGTTGGTGCAGTGTGACGCTTTGTCCTGCAGTCGGTGCAGTGTGACACTTTGACCCTCAGTTGGTGCAGTGTGACACGTTGCCCCTCAGTCGGTGCAGCGTGACGCTTTGTCCTGCAGTTGGTGCAGTGTGACACTTTGACCCTCAGTAGGTGCAATGTGACAATTTGACCCTCAGTCGGTGCAGTGTGACGCCTTGTCCTGCAGTTGGTGCAGTGTGACACTTTGTCCTGCATTCGGTGCAGTGTGACACATTGTCCCTCAGTCGGTGCAGTGTGACACTTTGTCCTACAGTCAGTGCAGTGTGACACGGTGACCCTCAGTCGGTGCAGTGTGACGCCTTGTCCTGCAGTTGGTGCAGTGTGACACTTTGTCCTGCATTCGGTGCAGTGTGACACATTGTCCATCAGTCAGTGCAGTGTGACACTTTGACCCTCAGTTGGTGCAGTGTGACACTTTGTCCCTCAGTCGGTGCAGTTTGACGCTTTGTCCTGCAGTCGGTGCAGTGTGACGCCTTGTCCTGCAGTCGGTGCAGTGTGACACTTTATCCTGCAGTCTGTGCAGTGTGACGCTTTGTCCTGCAGTCGGTACAAGTGTGACACTTGGTCCTGCAGTCGGTGCAGTGTGACACTTTGTCCTGCAGTCGTTGCAAGTGTGACACTTTGTCCTGCAGTCGGTGCAGTGAGACACTTTTTCCTGCAGTCGGTGCAGTGTGACAATTTGTCCTGCAGTCGGTGCAGTGTGACGCTTTGTCCTGCAGTCGGTGCAGTGTGACACTTTGTCCCTCAGTTGGTGCAGTGTGACGCCTTGTCCTGCAGTCGGTGCAAGTGTGACACATTGTCCTGCAGTCGGTGCAGTGTGACGCATTGTCCTGCGGACGGTGCGGTGAAACACATTGTCCTGCAGTCGGTGCAGTGTGATGCATTGTCCTGCCGTCGGTGCAGTGTGACTATTTGTCCCTCAGTCGGTGCAGTGTGATGCTTTGTCCCTCAGTCGGTGGAGTGTGACAATTTATCCTGCAGTCAGTGCAGTGTGACACTTTGTCCTGCAGTCGGTGCAGTGTGACACTTTGTTCCGGATTCGGTGCATTTTGACACTTTGTCCTGCAGTCGGTGCAGTGTGACACTTTGTCCCTAGTTCGGTGCAGTGTGACACTTTGTCCCGCAGTTGGTGCAGTGTGACACTTTGACCCTCAGTCGTTGCAGTGTGACACTTTGTGCTACAGTCAGTGCAGTGTGACACTTTTACCCTCAGTCGGTGCAGTGTGACGCCTTGTCCTGCAGTTGGCGCAGTGTGACACTTTGTCCTGCATTCGGTGCAGTGTGACACATTGTCCCTCAGTCGGTGCAGTGTGACACTTTGTCCTACAGTCAGTGCAGTGTGACACTTTGACCCTCAGTTGATGCAGTGTGACACTTTGACCCTCAGTTGATGCAGTGTGACACTTTGACCCTCAGTTGGTGCAGTGTGACACTTTGTCCCGCATTCGATGTAGTGTGACGCATTGTCCTGCCGTCAGTGCAGTGTGACGCATTGTCCTGCAGTCGGTGCAGTGTGACACATTGTTCTGCAGTCGGTGCAGTGTGACGCATTGTCCTGCAGTCGGTGCGGTGTGACACATTGTCCTGCAGTCGGTGCAGTGTGACACATTGTCCGGCAGTCGGTGCAGTGTGACGCATTGTCCTGCAGTCGGTGCGGTGTGACACATTGTCCTGCAGTCGGTGCAGTGTGATGCATTGTCCTGCAGTCGGTGCAGTGTGATGCATTGTCCTGCAGTCGGTGCAGTGTGACTATTTGTCCCTCAGTCGGTGCAGTGTGATGCTTTGGCCCTCAGTCGGTGGAGTGTGATAATTTATCCTGTATTCATGCAGTGTGACACTTTGTCCTGCATTCGGTGCAGTGTGACACTTTGTTCCGGATTCGGTGCATTTTGACACTTTGTCCTGCAGTCGGTGCAGTGTGACACTTTGTCCCTAGTTCGGTGCAGTGTGACGCTTTGTCCCGCAGTTGGTGCAGTGTGACACTTTGTCCTACAGTCGGTGCAGTGTGACACTTTGCCCTACATTCGGTGCATTGTGTCGCTTTGTCTCGAAGTCGGTGCAGTGTAACACTTTGTCCTACAGTCAGTGCAGTGTGGCACTTTGACCCTCAGTTTGTGCATTGTGACGCTTTGTCCTGCAGTTGGTGCAGTGTGACACTTTGCCCTGCAGTCGGCGCAGTGTGACACTTTGTCCTGCAGTCGGTGCAGTGTGACAATTTGTCCTGCAGTCGGTGCAGTGTGACGCTTTGTCCTGCAGTCGGTGCAGTGTGACACTTTGTCCCTCAGTTGGTGCAGTGTGACGCCTTGTCTTGCATTCGGTGCAGTGTGACACATTGTCCCTCAGTCGGTGCAGTGTGACACTTTGTCCTACAGTCAGTGCAGTGTGACACTTTGACCCTCAGTTGGTGCAGTGTGACGCTTTGTCCTGCAGTTGGTGCAGTGTGACACTTTGTCCTGCATTCGGTGCAATGTGACATATTGTCCCTCAGTCGGTTCAGTGTGACACTTTGTCCTACAGTCAGTGCAGTGTGACACTTTGACCCACAGTTGGTGCAGTGTGACACTTTGTCCCTCAGTCGGTGCAGTTTGACGCTTTGTCCTGCAGTCGGTGCAGTGTTACACTTTGACCCTCAGTCGGTGCAGTGTGACTCCTTGTCCTGCAGTCGGTGCAGTGTGACACTTTGTGTTGCAGTCGGTGCATTGTGACACATTGTCCCTCAGTCGGTGCAGTGTGACACTTTGTCCTACAGTCAGTGCAGTGTGACACTTTGACCCTCAGTTGCTGCAGTGTGACACTTTGTCCCTCAGTCGGTGCAGTTTGACGCTTTGTCCTGCAGTTGGTGCAGTGTTACACTTTGACCCTCAGTCGGTGCAGTGTGACGCCTTGTCCTGCAGTTGGTGCAGTGTGACACTTTCTCCTGCAGTCTGTGCAGTGTGACGCTTTGTCCTGCAGTCGGTGCAGTGTGACACTTTGTCCTGCAGTCGGTGGAGTGTGACACTTTGTCCTGCAGTCGGTGCAGTGTGACACATTGTCCTGCAGTCGGTGCAGTATGACACTTTGTCCTGCAGTCGGTGCAGTGTGACACTTTGTCCTGCAGTCGGTGCAGTGTGACACTTTGTCCTGCAGTCGGTGCATTTTGACACTTTGTCCAGCAGTCGTTGCAGTGTGACACTTTGTCCCGAATTCCGTGCAGTGTGACACTTTGTCCTGCAGTCGGTGCAGTGTGACACTTTGTCCCGAATTCGGTGCAGTGTGACACTTTGTCCCGAATTCGGTGCAGTGTGACACTTTGTCCCGAATTCGGTGCAGTGTGAGACTTTGTCCTGCAGTCAGTTCAGAGTGACACTTTGTCCTGCAGTCGGTGCAGTGTGACACTTTGTCCTACAGTCAGTGCAGTGTGACACTTTGTCCGTAATTCGGTTCAGTGTGACACTTTGTCCCGAATTCGGTGCAGTGTGACACTTTGTCCTACAGTCGGTGCAGTGTGACACTTTGTCCGGCAGTCGGTTCAGTATGACACTATGTCCCGGATTCGGTGCAGTGTGACACTTTGTCCCGCATTCGATGTAGTGTGACGCATTGTCCTGCAGTCGGTGCAGTGTGACGCATTGTCCTGCAGTCAGTGCAGTGTGACTATTTGTCCCTCAGTCGGTGCAGTGTGATGCTTTGGCCACCAGTCGGTGGAGTTTGATAATTTATCTTGTAGTCAGTGCAGTGTGACACTTTGTCCTGCATTCGGTGCAGTGTGACACTTTGTTCCGGATTCGGTGCATTTTGACACTTTGCCCTGCAGTCGGTGCAGTGTGACACTTTGTCCCTAGTTCGGTGAAGTGTGACGCTTTGTCCCGCAGTCGGTGCAGTGTGACACTTTGCGCTGCAGTCGGTGCGGTGTGACACTTTGTCCTGCAGCCGGTGCAGTGTGACAATTTGTCCTGCAGTCGGTGCAGTGTGACGCTTTGTCCTGCAGTCGGTGCAGTGTGACACTTTGTCCCTCAGTTGGTGCAGTGTGACGCCTTGTCCTGCAGTCAGTGCAAGTGTGACACATTGTCCTGCAGTCGGTGCAGTGTGACGCATTGTCCTGCAGACTGTGCGGTGTGACACATTGTCCTGCAGTCGGTGCAGTGTGATGCATTGTCCTGCCGTCGGTGCAGTGGGACTATTTGTCCCTCAGTCGGTGCAGTGTGATGCTTTGTCCCTCAGTCGGTGGAGTGTGACAATTTATCCTGCAGTCAGTGCGGTGTGACACTTTGTCCTGCAGTCGGTGCAGTGTGACACTTTGTTCCGGATTTGGTGCATTTTGACACTTTGTCCTGCAGTCGGTGCAGTGTGACACTTTGTCCCTAGTTCGGTGCAGTGTGACACTTTGTCCCGCAGTTGGTGCAGTGTGACACTTTGTCCCTCAGTCGTTGCAGTGTGACAATTTGTCCTGCTGTCGGTGCAGTGTGACTCATTGTCCCTCAGTCGGTGCAGTGTGACGCCTTGTCCTGCAGTTGGTGCAGTGTGACACTTTGTCCTGCATTCGGTGCAGTGTGACACATTGTCCCTCAGTCGGTGCAGTGTGACACTTTGTGCTACAGTCGGTGCAGTGTGACACATTGTCCCTCAGTCGGTGCAGTGTGACACTTTGTCCTACAGTCAGTGCAATGTGTCACTTTGACCCTCAGTTGATGCAGTGTGACACTTTGACCCTCAGTTGGTGCAGTGTGACACTTTGTCCCGCATTCGATGTAGCGTGACGCATTGTCCTGCAGTCGGTGCAGTGTGACGCATTGTCCTGCAGTCGGTGCAGTGTGACACATTGTCCTGCAGTCGGTGCAGTGTGACGCATTGTCCTGCAGTTGGTGCGGTGTGACACATTGTCCTGCAGTCGGTGCGGTGTGACACATTATCCGGCAGTCAGTGCAGTGGAACGCATTGTCCTGCAGTCGGTGCGGTGTGACGCATTGTCCTGCAGTCGGTGCAGTGTGACGCATTGTCCTGCAGTCGGTGCGGTGTGACGCATTGTCCTGCAGTCGGTGCAGTGTGATGCATTGTCCTGCAGTCGGTGCAGTGTGACTATTTGTCCCTCAGTCGGTGCAGTGTGATGCTTTGGCCCACAGTCGGTGGAGGGTGATAATTTATCCTGTATTCATGCAGTGTGACACTTTGTCCTGCATTCGGTGCAGTGTGACACTTTGTTCCGGATTCGGTGCATTTTGACACTTTGTCCTGCAGTCGGTGCAGTGTGACACTTTGTCCCTAGTTCGGTGCAGTGTGACGCTTTGTCCCGCAGTTGGTGCAGTGTGACACTTTGTCCTACAGTCGGTGCAGTGTGACACTTTGCCCTACATTCGGTGCAGTGTGTCGCTTTGTCTCGAAGTCGGTGCAGTGTAACACTTTGTCCAACAGTCAGTGCAGTGTGACACTTTGACCCTCATTTTGTGCAGTGTGACGCTTTGTCCTGCAGTTGGTGCAGTGTGACACTTTGCCCTGCAGTCGGCGCAGTGTGACACTTTGTCCTGCAGTTGGTGCAGTGTGACACTTTGCCCTGCAGTCGGCGCAGTGTGACGCTTTGTCCTGCAGTCGGTGCAGTGTGACACTTTGTCCTACAGTCATTGCAGTGTGACACTTTGACCCTCAGTTGGTGCAGTGTGACGCATTGTCCTGCAGTTGGTGCAGTGTGACACTTTGTCCTGCATTCGGTGCAGTGTGACACTTTGTTCTGCAGTCGGTGCAAGTGTGACACTTTGTCCCGAATTCCGTGCAGTGTGACACTTTGTCCTGCAGTTGGTGCAGTGTGACACTTTGTCCTGCAGTCGGTGCAGTGTGACACTTTGTCCTACAGTCAGTGCAGTGTGACACTTTGTCCCGAATTCGGTTCAGTGTGACATTGTGTCCCGAATTCGGTGCAGTGTGCCACTTTGTCCTACAGTCGGTGCAGTGTGAGACTTTGTCCCGAATTCGGTGCAGTGTGAGACTTTGTCCTGCAGTCAGTACAGTGTGACACTTTGTCCTGCAGTCGGTGCAGTGTGACACTTTGTCCTTAAGTCGGTGCAGTGTGACACTTTGTCCCGAATTCACTGCCGTGTGACACTTTGTCCTGCATTCGGTGCAGTGTGACACATTGTCCCTCAGTCGGTGCAGTGTGACACTTTTTCCTACAGTCATTGCAGTGTGACACTTTGACCATCAGTTGGTGCAGTGTGACACTTTGTCCCTCAGTCGGTGCAGTTTGACGCTTTGTCCTGCAGTCGGTGCAGTGTTACACTTTGACCCTCAGTCGGTGCAGTGTTACACTTTGACCCTCAGTCGGTGCAGTATGACGCCTTGTCCTGCAGTTGGGGCAGTGTGACACTTTGTCGTGCATTCGGTGCAGTGTGACACATTGTCCCTCAGTCGGTGCAGTGTGACACTTTGTCCTACTGTCAGTGCAGTTGTGACACTTTGAACTCAGTCGGTGCAGTGTTACGCCTTCTCCTGCAGTTGGTGCAGTGTGACACTTTGTCCTGCAGTCGGTGCATTGTGACACATTGTCCCTCAGTCGGTACAGTGTGACACTTTGTCCTACAGTCATTGCAGTGTGACACTTTGACCCTCAGTTGCTGCAGTGTGACACTTTGTCCCTCAGTCGATGCAGTTTGACGCTTTGTCCTGCAGTTGGTGCAGTGTTACACTTTGACCCTCAGTCGGTGCAGTGTGACGCCTTGTCCTGCAGTTGGTGCAGTGTGACACTTTCTCCTGCAGTCTGTGCAGTGTGACGCTTTGTCCTGCAGTCGGTGTAGTGTGACACTTTGTCCTGCACTCGGTGGAGTGTGACACTTTGTCCTGCAGTCGGTGCAGTGTGACACTTTGTCCTGCAGTCGGTGCAAGTGTGACACTTTGTCCCGAATTCCGTGCAGTGTGACACTTTGTCCTGCAGTCGGTGCAGTGTGACACTTTGTCCTACAGTCGGTGCATTGTGACACTTTGTCCCGAATGCGGTGCAATGTGACACTTTGTCCCGAATTTGGTGCAGTGTGACACTTTGTCCTGCAGTCGGTTCAGTGTGACACTTTGTCCTGCAGTCGGTGCAGTGTGACACTTTGTCCCGAATTCGGTTCAGTGTGACACTTTGTCCCGAATTCGGTGCAGTGTGCCACTTTGTCCTACAGTCGGTGCAGTGTGAAACTTTGTCCCGAGTTCAGTGCAGTGTGAGACATTGTCCTGCAGTCAGTACAGTGTGACACTTTGTCCTGCAGTCGGTGCAGTGTGACACTTTGTCCTTAAGTCGGTGCAGTGTGACACTTTGTCCCGAATTTGGTTCAGTGTGACACTTTGTCCCGAATTCGGTGCAGTGTGACACTTTGTCCTGCAGTCGGTGCAGTGTGACATTTTGTACCGAATTCGGTGCAGTGTGACACTTTGTCCCGAATTCGGTGCAGTGTGACACTTTGTCCTGCAGTCGGTTCAGTGTGACACTTTCTCCCGGATTCGGTGCAGTGTGATACTTTGTTCTGCAGTCGATGCAGTGTGACACTTTGTCCGGCAGTCGGTGCAGTGTGATACTTTGTCCTGCAGTCGATGCAGTGTGACGTTTTGTCCCGCAGTTGAAGCTGTGTGACACTTTGTCCCACAGTCAGTTCAGTTTGACACCTTATCCCGAATTCGGTGCAGAGTGACAATTTGTCCCGCATTCGATGTAGTGTGACGCATTGTCCTGCATTCGGTGCAGTGTGACGCATTGTCCTGCAGTCGGTGCAGTGTGACACTTTGTCCTGCAGTCGGTGCAGTGTGACACTTTGTCCTGCAGTCGGTGCAGTGTGACACTTTATCCTGCAGTCGGTGCAGTGTGACACTTTGTCCTGCAGTCGGTGCAGTGTGACACTTTGCCCTGCTGTCGGTGCAGTGTGACACATTGCCCTGCAGTCGGTGCAGTGTGACAATTTGTCCTGCAGTCAGTGCAGTGTGACACTTTGTCCTGCAGTCGGTGCAGTGTCACAATTTGTCCTGCAGTCAGTGCAGTGTGACGCTTTGTCCTGCAGTTGGTGCGCTGTGACACTTTGTCCTGCAGTCGGTGCAGTGTGTCACTTTGTCCTGCAGTCGGTGCAGTGTGACGCCTTGACCTGCAGTTGGTGCAGTGTGACACATTGTCCATCAGTCGGTGCAGTTTGACACTTTGTCCTGCAGTCGGTGCAGTGTGACACTTTGCCCTGCAGTCGGTGCAGTGTGACACTTTGTCCTGCAGTCGGTGCAGTGTGACAATTTGTCCTGCAGTCGGTGCAGTGTGACATCTTCTCCTGCAGTCTGTGCAGTGTGACGCTTTGTCCTGCAGTCAGTGTAGTGTGACACATTCTCCTGCAGTCGGTGGAGTGTGACACTTTGTCCTGCAGTCGGTGCAGTGTGACACATTGTCCTGCATTCGGTGCAAGTGTGACACTTTGTCCTGCAGTCGGTGCAGTGTGACACTTTGTCCCTCAGTCGGTGCAGTGTGACACTTTGTCCTGCAGTCGGTGCAGTATGACACTTTGTCCTGCAGTCGCTGCAGTGTGACACTTTGTCCTGCAGTCGGTGCAGTGTGACACTTTGTCCTGCACTCGGTGCAGTGTGACACTTTGAGCTGCAGTCGGTGCATTTTGACACTTTGTCCTGCAGTCGTTGCAGTGTGACACTTTGTCCCGAATTCCGTGCAGTGTGTCACTTTGTCCTGCAGTCATTGCAGTGTGACACTTTGTCCTACAGTCGGTGCATTGTGACACTTTGTCCCGAATTCGGTGCAGTGTGACACTTTGTCCCGAATTCGGTGCAGTGTGAGACTTTGTCCTGCAGTCGGTTCAGTGTGACACTTTGTCCTGCAGTCGGTGCAGTGTGACACTTTGTCCTACAGTCGGTGCGGTGTGACACTTTGTCCCGAATTCGGTTCAGTGTGACACTTTGTCCCGAATTCGGTGCAGTGTGACACTTTGTCCTACAGTCGGTGCAGTGTGACACTTTGTCCAGCAGTCGGTGCAGTGTGAGACTTTGTCCTGCAGTCAGTTCAGTGTGACACTTTGTCCTGCAGTCGGTGCAGTGTGACACCTTATCCTTAAGTCGGTGCAGTGTGACACTTTGTCCCGAATTCGGTTCAGTGTGACACTTTGTCCTACAGTCGGTGCAGTGTGACACTTTGTCCCGAATTCGGTGCAGTGTGACACTTTGTCCTGCAGTCGGTGCAAGTGTGACACTTTGTCCTGCAGTCGGTGCAGTGTGACACTTTGTCCCTCAGTCGGTGCAGTGTGACACTTTGTCCTGCAGTCGGTGCAGTGTGACATTTTCTCCTGCAGTCGGTGCAGTTTGACACTTTGTCCTGCAGTCGGTGCAGTGTGGCACTTTGCCCTGCAGTCGGTGCAGTGTGACACTTTGTCCTGCAGTCGGTGCAGTGTGACAATTTGTCCTGCAGTCGGTGCAGTGTGACATTTTCTCCTGCAGTCTGTGCAGTGTGACGCTTTGTCCTGCAGTCAGTGTAGTGTGACACATTCTCCTGCAGTCGGTGGAGTGTGACACTTTGTCCTGCAGTCGGTGCAGCGTGACACATTGTCCTGCAGTCGGTGCAAGTGTGACACTTTGTCCTGCAGTCGGTGCAGTGTGACGCTTTGTCCCTCAGTCGGTGCAGTGTGACACTTTGTCCTGCAGTCGCTGGAGTATGACACTTTGTCCTGCAGTCGCTGCAGTGTGACACTTTGTCCTGCAGTCGGTGCAGTGTGACACTTTGTCCTGCACTCGGTGCAGTGTGACACTTTGAGCTGCAGTCGGTGCATTTGGACACTTTGTCCTGCAGTCGTTGCAGTGTGACACTTTGTCCCGAATTCCGTGCAGTGTGTCACTTTGTCCTGCAGTCGTTGCAGTGTGTCACTTTGTCCTACAGTCGGTGCATTGTGACACTTTGTCCCGAATTCGGTGCAGTGTGACACTTTGTCCCGAATTCGGTGCAGTGTGAGACTTTGTCCTGCAGTCGGTTCAGTGTGACACTTTGTCCTGCAGTCGGTGCAGTGTGACACTTTGTCCTACAGTCGGTGCATTGTGACACTTTGTCCCGAATTCGGTGCAGTGTGACACTTTGTCCCGAATTCGGTGCAGTGTGACACTTTGTCCTACAGTCGGTGCAGTGTGACACTTTGTCCTACAGTCGGTGCACTGTGAGACTTTGTCCTGCAGTCAGTTCAGTGTGACACTTTGTCCTGCAGTCGGTGCAGTGTGACACTTTGTCCTTAAGTCGGTGCAGTGTGACAATTTGTCCCGAATTCGGTTCAGTGTGACACTTTGTCCTACAGTCGGTGCAGTGTGACACTTTGTCCCGAATTCGGTGCAGTGTGACACTTTGTCCTGCGTTCGGTGCAATGTGACACATTGTCCCTCATTCGGTGCAGTGTGACACTTTGTCCTACAGTCAGTGCAGTGTGACACTTTGACCATCAGTTGGTGCAGTGTGACACTTTGTCCCTCAGTCGGTGCAGTTTGACGCTTTGTCCTGCAGTTGGTGCAGTGTTACACTTTGACCCTCAGTCGGTGCAGTGTGACGCCTTGTCCTGCATTTGGTGCAGTGTGACACTTTCTCCTGCAGTCTGTGCAGTGTGACGCTTTGTCCTGCAGTCGGTGTAGTGTGACACATTGTCCTCCAGTCGGTGTAGTGTGACACATTGTCCTGCAGTCGGTGCAGTGTGACACTTTGTCCTGCAGTCGGTGCAAGTGTGACACTTTGCCCTGCAGTCGGTGCAGTGTGACACTTTGTCCTGCAGTCGGTACAGTGTGACACTTTGTCCTGCAGTCGGTGCATTTTGACACTTTGTCCAGCAGTCGTTGCAGTGTGACATTTTGTCCCGTATTCCGTGCAGTGTGTCACTTTGTCCTGCAGTCGGTGCAGTGTGACACTTTGTCCTACAGTCGGTGCAGTGTGACACTTTGTCCTGCAGTCGGTGCATTTTGACACTTTGTCCAGCAGTCGTTGCAGTGTGACACTTTGTCCCGAATTCCGTGCAGTGTGACACTTTGTCCTGCAGTCGGTGCAGTGTGACACTTTGTCCTACAGTCGGTGCAGTGTGACACTTTGTCCTGCAGTCGTTGCAGTGTGACACTTTGTCCCGAATTCCGTGCAGTGTGACACTTTGTCCTGCAGTCGGTGCAGTGTGACACATTGTCCTACAGTCGGTGCATTGTGACACTTTGTCCCGAATTCGGTGCAGTGTGACACTTTGTCCCGAATTCGGTGCAGTGTGACACTTTGTCCTGCAGTCGGTTCAGTGTGACACTTTGTCCCGAATTCGGTGCAGTGTGACACTTTGTCCTGCAGTCGGTTCAGTGTGACACTTTGTCCTGCAGTCGGTGCAGTGTGACACTTTGTCCCGAATTCGGTTCAGTGTGACACTTTGTCCCAAATTCGGTGCAGTGTGCCACTTTGTCCTACAGTCGGTGCAGTGTGACACTTTGTCCCGAATTCGGTGCAGTGTGAGACTTTTTCCTGCAGTCAGTACAGTGTGACACTTTGTCCTGCAGTCGTTGCAGTGTGACACTTTGTCCTACAGTCGGTGCAGTGTGACACTTTGTCCCGAATTTGGTTCAGTGTGACACTTTGTCCCGAATTCGGTGCAGTGTGACACTTTGTCCTGCAGTCGGTGCAGTGTGACATTTTGTCCCGAATTCGGTGCAGTGTGACACTTTGTCCCGAATTCGGTGCAGTGTGATACTTTGTTCTGCAGTCGATGGAGTGTGACGCTTTGTCCGGCAGTCGGTGCAGTGTGATACATTGTCCTGCAGTCGATGCAGTGTGACACTTTGTCCCGCTGTTGGAGCTGTGTGACACTTTGTCCCACAGTCAGTCCAGTTTGACACCTTATCCCGAATTCGGTGCAGAGTGACACTTTGTCCCGTATTCGATGTAGTGTGACGCATTGTCCTGCATTTGGTGCAGTGTGATGCATTGTCCTGCAGTCGGTGCAGTGTGACACTTTGCCCTGCAGTCGGTGCAGTGTGACAATTTGTCCTGCAGTCGGTGCAGTGTGACACTTTGTCCTGCAGTCGGTGCAGTGTGACAATTTGTCCTGCAGTCAGTGCAGCGTGACACTTTGTCCTGCAGTTGGTGCAGTGTGTCACTTTGTCCTGCAGTCGGTGCAGTGTGACGCCTTGACCTGCAGTTGGTGCAGTGTGACACATTGTCCATCAGTCGGTGCAGTTTGACACTTTGTCCTGCAGTCGGTGCGGTGTGACACTTTGCCCTGCAGTCGGTGCAGTGTGACACTTTGTCCTGCAGTCGGTGCAGTGTGACAATTTGTCCTGCATTCGGTGCAGTGTGACACTTTTTCCTGCAGTCGGTGCAGTGTGACCCTTTGTCCCTCAGTTGGTGCAGTGTGACGTCTAGTCCTGCATTCGGTGCAGTGTGACACATTGTCCCTCAGTCGGTGCAGTGTGACACTTTGTCCTACAGTCAGTGCAGTGTGACACTTTGACCCTCAGTCAGTGCAGTGTGACACTTTGTCCTACAGTGAGTGCAGTGTGACACTTTGTCCCGAATGCAGTGCAGTGTGACACTTTGTCCCGCAGTCGGTGCAGTGTGACACTTTGACCCTCAGTCGGTGCAGTGTGACACTGTGTCCTGCAGTCGGTGCAATGTGACACTTTGTCCTGCAGTCTGTGCAGTGTGACACTTTGACCCTCAGTCTGTGCAGTGTGACACTTTGACCCTCAGTCTGTGCAGTGTGACACTTTGTCCCTCAGTCGGTGCAGTGTGACACTTTGTCCTGCAGTCGGTGCAGTGTGACACTTTGTCCTGCATTCGGTGCAGTGTGACAATTTGTCCTGCAGTCGGTGCAATGTGACACTTTGTCCTGCAGTCGGTCCAGTTTTACACTTTGTCCTGCAGTCGGTGCAGTGTGACACTTTGTCCTGCAGTCGGTGCAATGTGACGCTTTGTCCTGCAGTCGGTGCAATGTGACGCTTTGTCCTGCAGTCGGTGCAGTGTGACGCTTTGACCCTCAGTTGGTGCAGTGTGACACTTTGTCCCTCAGTCGGTGCAGTTTGACGCTTTGTCCTGCAGTTGGTGCAGTGTTACACTTTGACCCTCAGTCGGTGCAGTGTGACGCCTTGTCCTGCAGTTGGTGCAGTGTGACACTTTGTCCTGCATTCGGTGCAGTGTGACACATTGTCCCTCAGTCGGTGCAGTGTGACACTTTGTCCTACAGTCAGTGCAGTGTGACACTTTGACCCTCAGTCGCTGCAGTGTGACACTTTGTCCTGCAGTAGGTGCAGTGTGACACTTTGTCCTGCATTCGGTGCAGTGTGACACATTGTCCCTCAGTCGGTGCAGTGTGACACTTTGTCCCTCAGTCGATGCATTGATACACTTTGTCTCTCAGTCGTTGTAGTGTGACGCTTTGTCCTGCAGTCGGTGCATTGATGCACTTTGTCCCTCAGTCGGTGCAGTGTGATGCTTTGTCCCGCATTCGGTGCAGTGTGGTACTCAGCACAGTGTCACACTTTTTCTTGCAACGTAACATTACAAACCTGGATAACCTGTGGAATTTTCTAGAGGGTGAAATGGGCCGCGAGTGGGCAGTTGCAAGGCACGTGGTGCTTCTCTGCATTGTTTACGTCCTCAGAGCTTGGTTTCCTCAGGACTTGATGGGAATGGAATTTGAAATAAGTACTAACACTGATTCGATTCGCTTTTTTCCGTTGGCACAATGATAAAAATGGATGAGATGCTGCAGCTTCCGAGCTGCAATGGGACAACTGCTCGTGTTGTGTGGGAGCGTTACCTCAGGATGCCCTGGTTTTGAACGTCTGGTCACCCTCAGTGATCAGGGAACTGGAAACATCCAGTGTTTTCCAGCTTGGCAAGAGGGGGAATGAGACTGGGGGTAGTGGAATGGTTGGACGATTGAAAGTTCCTCCGCCTCTCCCACAGTCACATCTCCCCCACATTCTGGTGAATATGCGGAACAGACAACCACATTCATACTTGATATCACGTTGTTTTCAATTCCGTTACATTTAACTGGGTCTTTATTGTCATGCAAACTGTGGCACTGTGTATTCTGTGATCCAAGGTACCTCCAGATTCCAGTGTCATAGTTCAACAAGGTTTTAAAAGCCCACAGTGAGATAACAGTTCCTCTCGACTCCCAGTAAACAATTTCCTTGTGAATGTAGTTAGCAAATCAGAACACAACATAACAACAGAAAACTAGCGTTTATCCAGCACGTTTCACGTAGTATAACAACTCCGGCATTTCTCAGGAGCATTTTCAAACATAATTTGAAACCGAGACACTAAAAGTGACATTAGGACTTTCGACCAAAAGCTTGGTCATAGGTTTTAAGGAGCATTTTAAAGGATGAAAGAGAGGCAGTGAGGTGGAGCTAACCAGAGACATTCCTTCTCCATTGGCCACATGTTGAAAGGTGATGTAGTCAAAGTGACCCCACCTCTTCAGAATCCATCCGGGAGCCTGTCCCACATGTCCATCCCTATTTAGAATGTAACTGGTCAGCACCAAATAATATTCTGGCAGTGTAGAATGAGTGAAGCAATCTCTTTGAGGCTGGACTGTGGGGGTGGAGTCTGTGTGCAACAGTTGGGGGTGAAGTTTAAACATTGTGTTGCTCACACTCCCAACTTACGCTCCCACCCGCGGAGGCTTCATTGCAGGGGAACTGGCTCTGAGAGCTCCACCCAATATCCAGGGACTTCCAACCAAGTAACTTGGGAGTTCAGGAGAAATCCTTGCTTCAATTGGCTTGGAGTTTCCTCTGTGGGTGCAGCTCAAATGTGAGACCCCAAAAATGTGCCCAATCCTGTGCCCATGCTGCCAATGTGCAAATGCTTAAATTTCCTGTGCCTGGAACTCACTGAGTAAAATGAACATGAAATATCATAAACAATAAGGGCCCAAGGAAAGAGCCAAACTCCTATATATTCCTGATCTATTTTAGGAACTCAAGGGAGAATTTTCAGGTCGGTGAACGGAGGTGGGGCCTGCTCGCCCAGGTGTAAAATGAGGTCAGGGGTGAGGTCAGGCGGGCATCCCGATGTCACGGCGCGACATTTAGATTTTCAGTTCGATGGGTGCGCACCTACCAAACTGTCAAAGGCCTATTAAGGCCCACGATTTATTAATGAATTCATAAACTGAGCTGCCCGTCCAAACTTAAGGTTGACGGTGTCAGGCGAAGAGCCCAGGCGGCCTTCGCATTTTTCATGGAACCTCATCCACGGGCGGGATGAGATTTCACAAAGCGATTAAAAATTCAATGAAACGTTTTGAAAAAATTCACTGACATGTCCCAGCTCACGTGACATTGTCCCATGAGGGGACATGTCTTAAAAGTTTTTCATTTCTTTATTTAAACGTTTAAACCATAAACTAATCTCCCTGAGGCGCCTCTGTGCCTCAAGTGGGGGGGGGTTTCTGCACTCTTTTGCGTACACGCCCCAACTCAGGGAATCCCCCCACCCCCCACCCCCCCCCCACCCGCACAGGGAGCGCTCAGCACTTCCGGGTGTGCGTCACCCTGGGGTGGGCTTTGATTGCCCCGCCCACGTAAAATGGCGGCGCGGACCTGACCGGGGGCGCCGATCGGGTTCACGCCTGCTCCCGCCCACCCCCGCACAACCCCACCCCCCCCACCACAACAGGAGGGGACAATTCTGCCCTTAAAGTTACTCAACTCATTTAATATTATTTCCGGATGTCAGGCAATGCAAGAACCAGTGATCAGAAAAACTTTGCAGCTTTAAGTGTGACTCGAGTTGATGCTGTAAAAACCCATTCAAACCAGCAGGAAGTGCAGAACAGGCCTCAATGAGGATCATTTATTCTAAAAAAATTGCAATTAAGGATCAGAAAAATTTCCTGCTGTGCCTGAAAATCTGGTGGCAATTTGAAAAGAGCTCCCAAGTAAACAAATTACAGGAAACTCGCGTCATGAGGCTCTGTAACTTGGGGGTGGGAAGGTCAGTCTCATGGTGGGAAATGTGTTTAGGCAGGAGAATCAATTCACGGTTTTAAGTGATCGAGGAAGCCTGGGCATCTCATTCTCACGTGCGTAACTCGCTTACGCCCAAATCTCTGCCATTTTCTTTCTGCTGTGTGTATTATTTGCTCCCAGCTTGCCCACGTCCCCGGAAGCCAATAGGCAGGAAATTCTCGGCCGGGCTTAGAACACCACAGCCCCGAATCACTGAACCACCATCCGATCCAGGGAGGCTGTGTTCCAGGAGCGCAGGGCTCAGACCGGAGAGGAATTCTCCATTCTTGCCTCAGTTTTCCCTGTATTTACTCTACTCACCTCAGGAGGGTGAGTTGAAAAGGGCTCATGAGGCTGCCTACAGCGTATGGCCTGGTGGCCATAATTTCAATGGGCGTTCCATTATTTGTATCTGAATATAACAGAGCCGTCACTGGCACCCTCTGCGGCAGTCAGTGTCGGCATGTTGCAGTTTGGTCAGGGAGTCCAAGTTGCACTTCTTACATGCATATTGTAATCTAGGGCTAGCGATAGTGATGGTGGAGGCTCCAACGCTCTTTTCAGCACACGGCTGACCAAGAATCCCTCCCGCTCTTACCTCCCGCTATTGGCATGTGTTGGAAGGATTTGCAGGTTATTAATCAACCTGTTTAACTACGTTATGAATGCGCCTTCCTTGGCCATCAAGTCCTGGGGGGTGGGACTTGAACCCAAAGGTTGAGGCAGGGACTACCAGTGTCAGGTAGCCACTCTTAAAACAAACTTATCAGTTGAATTCATTCTTCACTTCTTCCCAACACTGACTCCATGATGTGAAATATCAATTTTATTTTTGTCCATTAACATTGAAAATAAAAGAACATTGTAAACATATCTCAATTGCTTATAAAAATATCTGTGAAATAAATCAGTTGACCCTCAATGCTGCAAGCCCTAATGGGGTGCGTTTGAGGGAAACTCACATTTCGGAAGGTCGCAGCTCAATGAATAAGCTTAGTCACATCTGGATTTTATATTTAATTATTTCTTCGCACAGCGAGTGAACTTCTTGATATGGGGAAACAGGGAATTAATTAGGATGAATTGAGTGACTGATGCAGTGATTATAGGTTAGTCACTGGTTAAACAAGGGACTGGTTGGGTCTTGGGGCTGTTAATAGGGTTAATGAGCAGCTTTGTGTGGAGTTTAGTGACAGGGAGCGAAGGGTGAGGGAGGGATTGAGGGGAAAGGAGTGGGAGTGAAAAAGGGAGGGAGAGAAAGGGGGTGTTGGGGAGGATGAAAGGGAGAGTGACAGGGAGGGACTGGGAGTGAAAGAGGGAGGGAGTGAAGGGGTAGGTGAAAGAGCAAGGGAATGGGAGGTGGTGTGGGAGTGAAAGAGGAAGGGAGGGAGGGACGGAGGGAGGGAGGGGAGAAAGTGAGTGGGAAGGAGTGAGGAAGTGGGAGCAAAATGGGGAGGGAGGGAGTGAGGGGGTGGGAGTGAAAGGGATGGGGAGGGAGGAGGAAGGTGTGAGGGGGTGCGAGGGATTGAAGAGGAGGAAAATAAGTGAAGGGAAGGGGACAATGAGGGGGATGGAGAAAGGGGTGAGGAGATTGGGAAGGGAGTGAAGGGGAAAGGAGGGAGTGAAGATGAGGCAGGAAGTGAAGAGGAGAGAGTGAGTGGAGGAGGAGGGAGGGAGAAAGTTGGTGGCTACAGGGAGGGAAGAATTAAAGTTAGAGCAACAGATTATCTTTTACTGTAAGCCTCTGGTGATTGTGCTGTTATTTACTGGTGGGAATCGTGTTTTCCCTGAGACTGGAAGGGGAGAATACGATGTGTCCTTGCTTCTTTTACAGGCTGCTCCCTGTCAGGCAGCTTTCCCGAGTGAGGAATGGTGTGATTTACTATTCTGACACCTGCCTCTCTGTGGCCTCAGGGACTCCAGCCTGGAAAACAAACAGATTGGATTGTTCTGACGGAATGTTCAGGCGCTCGTATCACTTTTCCCTTCAAACCATTTCACTCCGAGACAAGCAGAGGGTCGGAATTCAAGGATTAACATTCCCCCACACATTTTAAAATAAGCAGCGCTGCACCGCATGAAATATCTGCACTAATGTTAAAGCAGGAGGTGGGGAGATTTGTTGGGGTTTTTCTCAAAGAATTCAACGTCAATACCAATGTCAAAACTAGTTAATGAACACACATTAGCACTGCCATTGTGCCAATTCAGTACAATCTACAAGATACCATCTACACTGCAGGAATTCACCAAGGTTCTTTAGGCAGCACCTTCCGAACCCACGATCACTACCATCTAGAAGGACAAGGGCAGCAGATAGATGGGGAAACCACCACCAGGAAGTTCCCCTCCAAGTCACTCATCATCCTGACTTGGAAATATATCGCCATTCCTTCACTGTCGCTGGGCCAAAATCCTGGAACTCCCTCCCTAACAGCACTGTGGTTGTACCTACACCACATAGACTGCAGCGGTTCAAGAAGGCGACTCACCACCACCTTCTAAAGAGCAATTAAGGATGGGCAATAAATCCTGGCCTAGCCAGCGATGCCCACATCCCATAAATGAATTTTTAAAAATTTCAGAGCCACCTGTACATAATGACATCTTCCAAAGTTTATGCCAGGAGTTGCCCACATTCAGCTTGTGGTATTAATTAACTGCCACTCCTGCTCCCATTTCATTCTCAGACGAGGTTTGTCCTCCATGTGAGTGACAGTGGAAGTTTTGCATCAGTTGTTCATCTTAGTTCTGCCCCGCCACACCCCATTGGCCATTGGAACCCTCATCCATACCTTTGTTACCATGAGGCTCGACAATTCCAAAACTCCCCTGGGCAGCCTTCCATCTTCCCACCTTTTAAAATTCAGCTCATCCAAAACTCTGCGGCCGGTAGCCTAACTCACCACATCCCGTTCACCCTTAACCTCTGTGCTCTTTGACCTACATTCGTGCCAGAGCCAGCGATGCCTCAATTTTAAAATTCTGACCTGGGTATTAAAGTCACTGCACTGCCTTGCCCCGCTCTATTGCTATAACTTCCTCTAGCACCCCCAATCCTCCGAGATCTCTGCACTCCTCCAATTCCGACACCTTGTGCATCCCCAATTTTCATTGCTCCACCATTAGCGGCTTTGCCTCGGTGACCGGGAGTTCCCTCCCTAAACCTCTCCACCTCTCCACCTCTCTCCCTCACTCCTTTAAAATGCTCTTTATCACTGACCACTTTCTATCTGATAATCATTCCTGCGAAGGGCATTGAGACATCTTTGCTTCGTTAAAGATGCTATGTAAACACACTGTTGTTCATTGCAAAGCTAAGGTGAGCTTTCTGCTTCCCACAAACCAAGGAAACACAAGAGATTAAAGTTCTTTCTCCGACCATGACCTATAATTGCAAGAAGCATGAAATAGTCAATTGGTCACCTGTGCTCCAGTCGAACTAGGGCCAATTTATATTCCTTCTTAGATTATGACAGGGTGATTTGCTAATTTCAGTGCAGAAGGAGATCCATGTTGCGCACAGCTGCCTGGCATGGTACTGACCGACACTGACTGAGAAGGACCCCAAGCCCAACACTTGGTTCTGCGATGATTTTTTAAAAGTTCATTCATGGGATGTGGGAATTGCTGGCATTTGTTGCCCATCCCAAATTGCCCTTTGAGAGGAGTTAAGAATCAACTATGTTGCTGGGAGTCTGGAGTCACATCTAGGCCAGGCTAGGTCAGGACAGCAGATTTCCTTCCCTAAAAGGCCTTAATGAACCAGATAGATTTTTAAGGCACTCAGTGATAGTTTCATGGTCACCATTAATAAGATTAGTCTTCAATTCCAGGTTTTTTTTTAATTAGTAGAATTTATACTCCATCAGCTGCCATAGTGGGATTTGGACCCATGCCTCAAGAGCATGCTTCTCGATCACCAGTCCACTGATGCCACCATCACCAGTTAGCTGCTGTTGGGTGCTCTAGGTCTCTATATTTGGTCCCTGTGTCCAGAGGAAATTCACTCAGTTTCCACGCCTGATTACATACGAACATACAAAATAGGAGCAGAAGTAGGCCATTCGGCCCCACAAACTTGCTCTGCCATTCCTTAAGATCATGGCTGCTCTGTTTGTATTTCGAATTCCACATTTCCATCTACTGCTGATAACCTTTAATTCCCTTGCCTAACAAGAATTTATCTACCTCTGCCTTAAAAATATTCGATGACCCCGCTTCCACCACCTTCGGAGGCAGAGAGTTCCAAAGTCACACAACCCTCTGAGAGAAAATATTTCTCCTTATCTCTGTCTTCAAAGGGAAGCCCATAATTTTAAAACATTGCTCCCTAGTTCTGGACTCTCCCACAAGGGGAAACAGCCTTTCCATGTCCGCCTTGTCAAGACCGTTCAGGATCTTATAAACTTCAGTCAAGTCACCTCTCACTCTTCTAAGCTCTAGTGGAAACAAGCCCAGTCTGTCTAATCTTTCTTCATAAGACAACCTGCTTATTCCAGGTATCAATATAGTAAACCTCCTCTGAACCGCCTCCAATGCATTTACATCCTTCCTTAAATAAGGAGACTAAAACTGCACAAAATATTTGAGATGTGACCTCACCAATGCCCTGTATAACTGAAGCATAACATCCTTACTTTTATGTTCAATCCCTCTCTTAATAAAGGATAACATTCCATTAGCTTTCTTAATTACTTGCTCTGCCTGCATACTAACTTTTTGTGACTCATGCATTAGAACACCTGGATCCCTTTGCACCTTGGAATTCTGCAGCCGTTCCCCGTTTAAGTAATACTCTGCTTTTTTATTCTTCCTGCCAGACTGAACAACTTCACACTTTTCCACATTATACTCTGCCTGGCACATTTTTCCCCACTCACTCAACCTATCCATATCCGTCTGCAACCTCCTTATGCCCTCTTCACAACATACTTTCCTACCTATCTTTGTGTCGTCTACAAATTTAGTTACCAAGCCTTCACTCCCCTCATCTAAATCATTGATGTAAATTGTAAAAAGTTTCCCAGTACAGACCCCTGTGGGACTCCACTCGTCACATCCTGCAAATCAGAAAAAGACCCATTTATGTATACTCTGTTTCCTGCCAGCCAGCCAATCTTTTATCCATGCTAGCACGTTACTCCTTACATCATGAGCTTTTATTTTCCACAATAACCTTTGATGTGGCACCCTATCTAATGTCTTCTGGAAATCCAAGTACAGCACATCTACAGGCTCCCCTTTATCCACAGCACATGTTATTCCTTCAAAGAACTCCAATAAATTGGTTAAGCATGATTTCCCTTTCACAAAACCATGCTGAGCATTCCAATTACATTGAGTTTCTCTAAATGCCCAGCTATAACCTCCTTAATAATCAATTCTAACACCTTCCCCATGGCAGACATCAAGTTGACTGACCTATAGTTTCCTGTTTTCTGCCTCCCTCCCTTCTTGAATAGAGGGGTTATATTTGCTACTTTCCAATCTGATGGAACCTTTCCAGAATCTAGTGAATTTTGGAAAATTAACACCAGTGCATCAATTACCTCATTAGCCACCTCTTTTAAGACCCTAGGATGAAGTCCACCAGGACCCAAAGACTTGTCAGCCCGCAGCTCCATCAGTTTGCTCAGCACTGCTTCCCTAGTGATTGTAATTTCACAAAATTTCCCTCTCCCTTTTACCTCCTGATTTACAGCTATTACTGGAATTTTTTTTGTACCCTCTATAGTAAAGACAGAAGCAAAATATTTGTTCATTTCATCCACCATTTCCTTATTATCTATTATTAACTCCCCATTGTCACTCCCTAACACTCACTTTACTTACTCTTTTCCTTTTTAAATACCTGTAGAAACTCCTGCTATCCAGTTCTACATTTCAAGCTAGCTTCCGCTCTTCCTCTAATTTCTTTCTCCTGAAAAAACTTTTAGTCATTCTCCGCCATTCTTTGTATTCTGACTCATCATCTGACCTGCCACTCATCTTTGCGCAGTTATATACTTTTTCCTTAAGTTTGATACTTTCTTTAATTTCTTAAGTTAACCACGGATGGTGGGTCCTCCCTTTAGAACTTTTTTTTTATAGTAGGAATATATTTATTCCGAGTATTCTGAAATATCCCCTTAAATGTCTGCCACTGCTTCTCTATTGATCTATCCCTTAACCTAATATCCCAGTTCACTTCAGCTAGCTCAGCTTTCATGCCCACATAGTTGCCCTTATTTAAGTTTAAAATACTAGTTTTAGATCCACTCTTCTCCCTTTCAAACTGGATGTAAAATTCAATCATATTGTGGTCCCTGCTACCACGGGCTGCCTTTACTCTGAGGTCATTAATTAATCCTGTCACATTATGCAATACCAAGTCTAATATAACCTGCTCTCTGATTGGTTCCAGAACGTGCTGCTCTCGAAAGCATTCTATGAACCCCTCATCCAAGCTACTACTGCCAGTCTGATTTTTCCAGTTTATATGCAGATTAAAATCACCCATGATCATTGACATCCCTATATCACAAGCACCCAATATTTCTTCTTGTGTACTTTAGCCATCCCAAACACCCTCCATTGGCAGCTGACACTGGATGTGAACAGAGTGAATCTCAGCCCCCAGTGATCCGGGAACTCATTGCCTAACCTCATACATGAATAACGGGCACCTCGGGCAACATAGCAGAGGGTTCACTGGCTCCTGGTTAAGGAGGATACCAGCACATGTCAGTGCCCTTAAGATGACAATGGGGGCGATAAATTTGATGAATTGGTAGGTGCATCTATTCTGTGCTATTGGCACTGAGCTCCGTGTGAGATGAAATGTATCTGGAATTCACAGGTGAAGGGTCAGTCTGCCATTGGACAGAAGAGTCGATAGCAAGCTGCTGAGCTCCATGGCCAGATTCCGGATACCCACGATGCTGCAAAGAAGAGGCACAATTTCATAAAGTCAACCATCATAAAAGCAAGTAAGCCTCGATTAAACTGTCTGGTAACACATAAATTATGCCCAACCATAATAACCTTGAATATCTCACAACTCATTCATTTATCAACATCCTGGGGGTTACCATTGATCAGAAACTAAACCAAACCAGCCAGCTGAATACTGTGGCTACAAGAGCAGGTCAGGAGCTGGGAATTCTGTGGCAAGTAACTCACTTTCTGACTCCTTAAAACCTGTCCACCATCTACAAGGCACAAGTCAGGACTGTGATGGAATACTCTCCATTTGCCTGGATGAGTGCAGCTCCCACAACACTCAAGAAGCTTGACACCGTCCAGGACAAAGCAGCCTACTTGATTGGCGTCCCTTCCACCACCTTCAACATTCACTTGCTCCACCACTGACGCACAGTAGCAGCAGGTGGACCACAAACAAAATGCACTGCAGCAACTCACCAAGGCTCCTGTGACAGCACCTTTAAACCCGCTTTCTCTGCCATTGAGAAGGGCAAGGGCAGCGGATGCATGGGAGCACTGCTACCTGCAAGTTCCCCTCCAAGTCACTCACCATCCTGACTTGGAAATATATCGCCGTTCCTTCACTGTCACTGAGTTAAAATCCTGGAACTCTCTCCCTAACAGCACTGTGGGTGTACCTACGCCACATGGACTGCAGTGGTTCAAGAAGGCAGCTCACCACCACCTTCTCAAATGCAATTAGGGATGGGCAATAAATTCTGGCCTAGCCAGCGATGCCCACATCCTGTGAATGAATAAAAAAACAATTCGGATCAATCCAAGCCTGTGCAGGGTTTCTTACTCTGTCACTGCTTTGTCTCTGATTGAGGAATTGGCATATCAAACTCATTAAGAGAGAAGGGCCCTTCTGTATTGTACAGTTCTTGCTTTTGTTTGAACCCAGAAATAAGATCCTCTGGATTCTTCATGATCAGCAAACAGCCAGTGCTGTATGGTTACTGATCAAATAGAGTCCACAGCACAGAAACAGGCCATTTGGCCCATCTGATCCATGCTGGTGTTTATTATCCACATGAGCTTCCTTCCACCTTATTTCATCTCACCCACTCTCAACATATCATAATTTCCTTTCTCTCTCATGTCCTAGACTCCCCTACAAGAGGAAACAACCTCTCAGTGTCTACCCTGTCAAGCTCCCTAAGAATCTTATATGTTTCAATAAGGTCTCCTCTCATTCTTCTAAACTCCAATGAGTACAGGCCCAAACTGCTCAACCTCTCCTCATAAGAAAATTCCTCCTTACCCGGGATCAACCTCTTGAACCTTCTCTGGACTGCCTCCAATGCCAGTACATCTTTCCTTAGGTAAGGAGCCCAAAACTGTTCACAGTTTTCTAGGTGTGGTATAAATAGTGCCTTGTATAGTTTTAGCAAGACTTCCCTATTTTTATACTCCATTCCCTTTAAAATAAAGGCCAACATTCCATTTGCCTTCCCTATTACCTGCTGAAAATGTATGCTAGCTTTTTGTGATTCATGCCCAGCATTTCAACAGAGTGACTAATCCATTTATTTTGAAGGATTAACACCTTCACTAAAGTAGAAGAATGAAATTCAAAGGTATTTTTGTCCATTTATATTGTAGATCCTAGTTTCCTGGGGGTAAATTTAGGGAGCTAGGTTTCCAACTAGGAGCTAAAGGGGTTAAATTGTGAGAACAAGTAGCATAAACTCGACTTGTCCCCTATAGATTAAGGGATAATCAAACGGAGGTATTTAAGACAATTGAAGGAGTTAATAGGATAGATTGAGAGAAACTGGGGGAGTCCAGAACAAGAAGATAAATATAACCTTAAATATAGAGCTAGACCATTGGGGATGTCAGGAAGCACCTCATTACACAAAGAGTAGTGGAAATCTGGAACGCAAGTGATTGAGGCTGGGGTCAATTGAAAATTTCAAAACAGATGGATAGGTTTTCATTCGATAAGGGTATTAAGTGTTATGGAAACAAGGTGGAGATACAGATCAGCCATAATCTAATTGAATGATGGAACAGACACAAGGCCTTCTCATTTTTCTACATTCCGAGATAAAGAGACAAGGCTCATTAGTACAAGATGGCAGTGAAATGGAATTGCGAGATTACGAAGATCAGACGAATGAAGAATCAATGATTCACTGGCACCAAAGGCCTGATTTAACCAGCCACATCTGGCAGGAACAGGGGTGGGTTTGGGTGAGACCCCACTGGAGTTAGAGAAGTTTAAAGTCAGCTGGAAAGGAAGCAGGTGTCCAACTCCAAACATGCCCAATTCCCACGGTAAGCAGAAGGTTAAAATTAGGGACTCACGTTTGAATCATAAAATCCCATAAGAGAAAGGACAGGTTGAAGAGGGTTGAGAGAACAACAGTTCTGAGATTCTGGGAAGAGAGAAAGTGCAAAAAGGGACACAGAGTCTACTCTGCATCACATTTATCATGGGGAAATTTGAATTCTACCGCCCGGGAGCAAGGAGGCTGACAATACAGATATTACATTGACATTACAACAGGGGCTGATTGGACCGTGTGGCCTGCTTTTGTGTTGCAATTTCTACGGGCAGAATTTTACGCTTCCAGACAAGCCAGTTTTCAGGCGGGGGGTGGCGGGGGGGGGGGGGTGCACAAAATGCCACGGGCACCTTTCCCGGCATCAACTCACCCGCCCCTGCCCTCACCACAATTTTACAAGTGATGATGGGAGCATCGGGCGGCCTGTTTGCTCTTGTGCCAATTAATGGCCACTTAAGGGCCACTTCCTGCCACCGCCACTATTTCAAAGGGCTGAGGCCCCGATGAGTTGGAAACCCAGCAGGTAACACCGCTCAGCTTTGGGCAGGGAAAGGAGGGGGTGCCTCCTTTACGGGACCCCTGTTTCAATAGGAGGCCCACTCAGAGCTTCAAACACCCTCACTTTTCCCACCCTGTCCACCCCTGCCCCCGACACCTGCCCCACCCCAATTTATCTTGCATCTGGCTCCAGCAACAGACGTTCGGAACTGCGTGCAATCCCAGCAGTGGCCACCTCTTCCAGTGGCGTGGCTGGGACCGAAGGGCTGCAGGCCCTCCGATAGGCCAATAGCTTTTGGAGGCGGGGCCTCCTCCCCAGATGGAATGAAATTCTCACCTCCAGGCAATTAATGCCCCAAAAAACGTGAAGGGTCCACGGGACTAGGCGTGAGTGGCCATTATATCCACTTCCACGGCTGCTTATGGGACCCACACACGTCTCTACTCAGTCCAACCAGGCCATGTTGGTGTTTACTCTTCACAAAGCCAATAGCCCTGATCCCATGTACCCATCCTCTTCACATAGCCCTTTAACTCCCTTCCCTTTCCTCTCTTATCTACCCAATTCTAATATGGCCTCTGCTTCAGTATAATATCTGTACCTTTCATAATGCCAGTTTGCACAAGTCCCGATCACATAACTTTGCCAGTGTCAATCATAATGCTCTAGTGGGGGTGGTGTTATCTTGGCTTGTTTGAAAATACCCAGTGTTGAGCCAGGTGACCAAGGAAAATGTGAAGGAAATGAAGAAAATCCAGCTTCCCTGACATGTGCAGTGGGGTGAGCTTCACAGCGGCTGAGGTCAATATCTCAGGAAGTATTCTCTAATCTCTGATCTTATCAAGAGATCACCCAAGGCTCCCAGCCACTCTCCTCAATAGGTAGGTCAGGTAGAGGAAATTTACCGGATGGGGAACTTGCCTGGAGTGCTTCCAAAAAAGTTTAACTCTAAACCGGTCAGGTTTTACACTTTGGACAAGCCAGCCTCTGTAATACACAAGGAGAGTTGTAGAAGACGGTAACTAGGGGGGCACTGTTTTAAAATTAGGGGCCGCCCCTTTTAGGACAGAGATGAGGGAAATTTTTTTCTCTTGGAGGGTTGTGCATCTTTGGAACTTTCTGCCTCAGAAGGCGGTGGAGGTGGGGTCATTGAATATTTTTAAGGCGGAGGTTGATAGATTCTTGTTAGGCAACGGAATCAAAGGTTATCGGGGATAGGTGGGAATGTGGAATTCAAAACACAAAATGATCAGCCATGAAATTACTGAATGACAGAGCAGGCTCAAGGGGCTGAATGGCCTACTTCTGCTCCTATTTCACATGTTCATATGTGATGGGAGATGGTGGCATAGTGGTAATAATGCTGGACTAGTAATCCAGGGGTCCAGGCTAATGCTCTGGGGATTGTTGTAAAAACCCATCTGGTTCACTAATGTCCTTTAGGAAAGGAAATCCGCCATCCTTACCTGGCCTGGCCTACATGTGACTCGAGACCCACAGCAATGTGGGCAACTCTTAGCTGCCCTTTGAAATGGCTGAACAAACCATTCAGTTCAAGGACAATTAGGGATGGGCAACAAATGCTGGTCTAGCCAGCAACACCTGCATCCTATGAAAGGATTTTTTTAAATTTCCAGTTACCTCTTACTGACTCCAATGTAAGCATCCTTTTATTTCACCTCCAACCCCGATCAGGCAGGTTCTGCTCTCGCCACTGCTCTTTAAACGGGAAGGTAACGAAATGAAATTAAAGAAAAGAACATGAACTGAAGGCTGCTGGAGAGTCACCATTTGGATTTAGGTTAACTTCAATTTAAGGGTCAGCAAGTCCACCTGAAACAGGTTAGGCCTAAAAATTAATGTAAATCAGGCTCATAAAAATTTTTTTCCAATTTATTCTTAGGATTTGGGTATCCCTGGCAAGGCTGGCTTTTATTGACCATTTTGAGTTGCCCTGAGGGGTAGGTGATACAACTGAGGGGCTTTCTAGGCCACTTCAGAAGGCAGTAAATAGTCAATCATGTTGGCGTGGGAATGGAGTCACCTATAGGCCAGGTCGAGTAAGTAGAGTAGGTTTCCTTCGCTGTGGGTTTTTACAAGAATCCCACAGCTTAATGGTCACTTCCACTGATCCAGTATTTTTTTTACACCAAATTTGGATTCTTCAATTGCCATGCTTGGATTTAAATTCACATTATCTGGATGATTAGTCCAGGAATATAAACACTACACTACTTTAGATTTTGGCTTTACAGGTCATATGCCGTATCATGGACTCTTCCTCAGGAGCTTAAATAAGTAAAGTGCAGCTAAGTTTTTCACCGATCCTCAAAGGTATTCACATAAACTCTGGGATAGGGGGCTAAGTTTCTTCAGTCAAGAACCCTCTGTGTTCCTCTTTCTGTCTCTGTGTGCTTTCTCTTTGTGCCTGTATCTCTGCGTAGATTGCCTTCACCCTCCAAGTCTTCTGCTTGTAGATCTCCTTTATGTCTGCAGCTCTCCTTTGTGTCTGCCAGCCACGTGGCTTTTTTTTAACATCCTTCCTATTGGTACTGCTTCTAGGTCAAGGGTCACCAGGTCACATGAACCAGTACTTCTTATTATCCATCAAAATTACAATTGATACAAACTCTTAAAAATCCTTTTCAAACATTCTTAAAAACAATTACAGATTCCACAGGCATTTTAAAGAAATTTTAACATTTCCTTACTGTACTGCTTCCGGGTCAAATGTCATCACAATATATCCAACCACAGTTAGCAACCCGAAGTGGTAGATGTTTAAGTGCTGGTATTTCCCCTGTATGGATTCAGTCCCAGAACAGGTCATGGTGGGTGGTAAGTAAGCAAAACACCCCAGGGGAGATGAGGCAATCCTCAGTTTGGAATTGACAAAGAGCAGGGGCCTTTGCCATTCCCTCATTATACCAATTGTTGCGTGTTAGCACAGAGCTAAGGAGCCAATCACATCAACACCAAGAGTGCGATATTAACTAGGACATTAGGGACTTAAAAAGAGGAAGCAGGAATTCTCTCACCTCACACCCTGGAACATTGGCTGGCATTGTGCAAATGTCAAAGGCAATTTGCCAGCTCCATCCGACAATGAACAGCATGCAAACAAACACAAGGCGGGCAATGCCCTTAACACCAATCAGGTCCTGCCCAATGTGGGGGGCTCTGTTTAAGTGTACAATCCCGATACACATATTACATGTCCCGGAAAATGGGTTTAGGTGCATTGCAGTGACTACCATTCTTAGGAATCCCAAAGTAGCTCATAAATGGAATATCCCCAGCTTTCCAGATGGATTTATATTTAGTTGGATTTATGTTAGCTTTACACCGGCAACATTACCCACTGCAACAGATGCTTCCGTCTCAGCGACAGATGTCTTGCATATGGAATTATTACTGAGGCGGGTTGATTATCTTCATATTCAGTATGAGGGATGCAGAAACAAGAGCAGACCCAAGGGGAAAGGCTTTCCCATTCTGGCACCGGTGCTATTGATTTGCCTGGGCACAGTGAATGTATGAAAAACAAACTGTGGGCACACACCCACTCCCTATGGAGCCTGCCAACTTTCCTGTTTTTGCAGATTTCCAATAGTGCCAGGCACAGAAGTGGGTAGACTTACCACTTGCAAAGAAAATAGGGCCATTTGGTCTGTATTGAGAGCATCAGGAAATGAAGCCTTTGGAACAATACAGCGGCCTTCAGGAGAGGAGAGGCGAGAGAAAAATAACCAGCACAGCTGGAGCTGATAGAGACAACGTAACCAGCTTTGCTACTCTGGTGCTTCAACAACAAGAACCTGCATTCACATAGCAGCTTGCACAACCTCAGGATATCCCAATGCACTTTACAGTCAATGAAGTACCTTTGAAGTGTAGTCACTTGCAAAATGTGATACACACCCAATGTACACACAGCAAGCTCCCATAAACAGCAACGTGATAATTGTTGTAATATGCCTTTAAGGGATAGCAGCATGCCATCACTAGAAGGGAAGTGTGTCATGTGATCCAGCCTCAGTTTCACTTTTGCCCGTGAGCAGAACACAGCCAAGCTCAGATGTCTTCCAGCTTTCTATCCACGTAAATATGTTCTTATGTGCCTGTTCTAAATAAACGAACCCACAATATGTTTACCTAATCCCTTATGAGTAGCTGGTGCTTTTATATCATTATAAAAGCATAACAATCGTGGTCAGATAATCTGTTTCGCTGATGTTAATTAAGGATATTTTACAGCCTCCTGAGAGGTTTAATTTAACATCTCACCTTGAACGGCTGCTTACCCCACCCCACCCCGACACTGCAGCATGCCACTGATTTTTGTGCTTATGTGCTGGAATGGGATTTGAACCCACACCTTTGACTCTGAGGCAGGATGGCTACTCACTGAGCCACAGCTGATACTGTACAAAAGTCAGTCATTTTTTTCTGCTTGTTCTCATTTCATTTAGTACTTGATTGAAAAATCCAGATGTCTCATTGTGCAGTAGGATCTCACGTTAAAGTAACACAGCTTGCTGCTGTCTGTCTGCGCTGTTGCAGCTGTTAAACTCCATGCTTGCTTTAGATGCGAAAGCTGTCGACTTGGCTGCCTTTTCCCACTACAGGCACTTCAGGCGAGTTCTATACTGAATTATCAGTGTTTGTAATGAAGTGTTACTATCAAGTGTATTTTAGTCACAAAATGAGACGAGCGGCTCCAATACTGTTGGATTGTTCTGAAGGCTCCAAGTGTTGAAAGTGGACACTGCTGTGAGCAAACCGAGAGAAAAACAACTAAGGCATTTTTTAAAAATTGCGTTCTTTAATTTTCTTTGAACATTTTTGTTTATTATTCCTAGGAGTATTGACAATGGGAGAGAAAGGGTGTTTCAATGACAGTCAAGAATCATTGACTCCAATAGCAAAGGGTTGGTTGACTTCCCAATCGGTGTGGGAAGACAGACCATTATGGAGATGAGTGGGTAAAACGGCCAATTGCAGAAATGCAGGGGTGGAAGTTGGAGGTGGAAGGTCATGTGATCACTGGGGTCATGTGATGAAGCCTCATTGAGCCAGAGATGGTGACTCCAGGTGAGGCTGATCTCTGTTTCCCTCCCCTCCCCCAGTACAGAATGTCCAGCTGCAGAGTGAGTGCACTGACCAGGCACAAGCATTCCTCTGGTTCCTGGAACACTTTGCGATCAGGAGGCACCTGGAGCACACCAGCTCCTGCCCAGGTCTCCAGGATACCACAGGGGTCTGGCAAGAGTAGGAAATACCCCCTGAAAGGGATACCCTATAGCTGCCCCATCCTCAACCACCATTTTCATTAAGGAGTATGAGCACTTCTACTAAAGGCTTTGTGTTCTGGTCTTGTTCAATATATAACTGAGAGCAGTAACTAGCTGTAAATTCATGACTTAGGAAAAACATTACAACTTTTATATTGAAATGATACCTGTGAGAATGCTCAAAACTACACACAAACAATCTGGTTAATGAGGAAGCCCAGAGCACCAGAACTGTCAAACTGTCAGTTCATGTCATTCTCCCCATGTCACTTCTCAGATGTGTTAGACAGACTAGGATTCACTGAATGAAAGAACCCATAGCACCTTGCACATCCTCAGGACCATCCAAAATGGCTTCACATTCAACGCATTATGTTTGAAGTATAGTCACTGTCATTATTTAGCAAATGTGGCTGCCAGTTTGCGCAAACTAAGATCCCATTAGCAGCAAACGAGTCAAGAAGCAATTCATCCATTTCTGGCAATGATGTTTGAGGGAGTAAGAATGTCGGCTGGAGACCACAAGGATGTTCTGCTGTACTCGAGTAACGCTGCAGAATCTTTAACTCCGCCTGAGAGGATAGGCAGGGCTTCAGTCAGTCATTACATCTGAAAGTCCAACAGTGCAGCAGTCTTCAGTACTACATCAAAATGCCAGCTGTGATTGCATTTGTGTTGGAGTCTGCACCCATAGTCTTCTGACTCAGAAGTCACTTAGTGCCAAGTTAACTGACCTAACCCAGGGACGTATTCAGGGGTAGTGAGGGGCAGGGGGTGGCTACAGTTGACTCCAGAGATCCTGGTCCAGGTAGATAATGGCTGCAGCTTCTCAGTCCACTGACCACCGACTCCAGAGGGAAAAAACAGTTGGACCAGTACTACTTCTTTCCCAACTTTTACTGGTGTTCCATTTTAAGGTATACAAGACCAGTTCAGACCAGTACTCTTATTTCCCAGTTTTTACTGTTTTTCCCTTCTGGGACTCCTGTTCCTATCTTCCCATGTTCATTTAAAACAGGAAAATACACCCCAGGACTTTACAGAAAAGGAGGAATTTTACCCCGAATTGAAATGAGAGTGAGAGAGAAAGACATTGAACAACAACATGCTGATTGAGGATCATGAACTGTCAAACACCGGGCCCAATGGGAGAGCTGTGAGGAGGTCAAAAATTAAACTCTGCCGTTACCTTCCATGAACCTGCTGCTAATAAGCGTTTTGGATGAATTGGGCTAAGGGGAGTCGTGTTGGAGCACAGCAGATCCTAATGACCAAATGGGACCATATACACTAGGGTTGCCAATCTGATTGGATGTGTTCCAGGGGATTTTGTCATATGACCTTCCACCTCCAATTTTCCCTGTGCCCAAACTCCTGTCATTGGTCAATTGACAAGTCCATTCTTCTGGTGCTCCACCTTCCCAGGTCAGTTGGACAGACTCTTTGTTATCTGATTGGATAATTCTTGACTGTGCAGCCTTTGCCCTTATCGCCCTCATTTTTGTAATTAAAGCATCCAAAATCAACTGGGACAAAAAAAAGTTCTCCTTCCCCAAGGATTTTTTTTCTGGGATTGTTGGCAGCAGTGTCCTGGAGATTACGCTTTGATTCTCAGAGACTCCAGGGCAATACTGGATGGTTGGCAACTCCAATGTAGACTCAAGGCTACACTTCCACGTCTGTACTTGCCTGGACTGAGGACGACCCCCCACTGAGCTGCTCCTTCGTAGGTCGGTGGTTCTGCAGCTCAGCTCAGCTCAGTTCTTGGACCTTCCCTTCAGTCATCAGCAAAACAGCTCACATATGAAGCTGGTTCATGTGTGAATCACGGTTGGTGGAAATAAGAACTTGCATTTATACAGCACCTTCCACATCCTTGGGATGCCCCAAAGCGTTCTACAGCCAATGAATTTCTCTTCAAATGTGGCCAATGTAACTTTGTAGACAAAATATGGCAACTAATCTGTGCACAAACAGCAATAGTAATGAGTTATAGAGTCATTTATGGCACAGGAGGAGGCCATTCAGCCCATCGAGTCTGTGCTGGCTCTCCGTGGAGCAATCCAGTCAGTACAATTCCCCCACTCTATCCCTGTACCCCTGCAAGTTTGTTTCTTTCAAATGCCTGTCCAATTTCCTTTTGAAATCATTGATCATCTCTGCTTCCACCTCATGGGCAGAGAGTTCCAGGTCATTGCCACTCGCTGGGTAAAAAATTCACTCTGGATCTCTTGCCCAAAATCTGAAATCCGTGTAATCTAGTCTTTATACCATAAGCTAATGGGAACAGCTTTTGCTTGTCCATTTTATCTAAACCTGTCATAACCCTGTACACCTCTATAAAATCTCCCCTCAATCTCCTTTGCCTCAAGGAGAACAACTCCACCTTCTTCATCCTAACCTTGTAACTAAAATCTCCCATCCCTGGAACCGTTCTGGTAACTCTTCTCTGCACGGTATTAAGGACCCTCACATCCTTCCTAAAGTGTGGTGGCCAGAACTGGATGCAATGCTCTAGTTGTGGCCTAACTTGAACTTTATAAAGGTTCAGCATAACTTCCCTGCTTTTGTACTCAATGCCTCTATTTATGAAGCCCAGGATCCCATATGCTTTGCTAACTACTCTCACAATAAGTTCTGCCACCTTCAAAGGTCTATACACATGAACCCCAGGTCCCTCTGTTCCTGCACACTCTTTGGAATTGTGCCATTGTGTCTATACTGCCTCTCCCTATGTCTTCTGTCAGAATGTATCACCTGACACTTCTCTGTATTCAACTTCATCTGCCACTTCACTACCCATTTTGCTAGTCTATCTATGTCCTGTTGCAGCCAATAGGTATCAGTCAATTAGAACGTATTATTTTAAACATTAGTCAAGGGATATTGACTTGGACACTGGAACTCTCAGCTGTCCTTTGAATAGTGGATTTTCTACTCCGGCTTAGGGGCTGGATATCACATCCAAAATGATGGCACCTCCAATACTGCAGCACTGAAGTGTCACCTTAAGCTTTATATTAGTCTCTATGTTTGGAGTGGGACTCGAATCCATAACCATCTGACTCAAGAGTGGTTTGAAGATGGGAACTCTTGTTCTCTGCCCCCTGCTCTAACTCTCTATTAGGACCTTAATTCTGTAGACCTCCTCACCTCCCTCATAATTTCCTACATCCCTTAATCTAACCTTTTTAAAAGCTTGTTTAAAAGGCAGTGGGTATGGTGGAGTACTGACTTGACTCGTAACCCAGGGATTGGGGTTAATAATCCTAAAATTCAATTCCCGCCAAGGCAGTTTGAGCATTTGGATTCAGTTTAAAACATTTGGAACATAAAGGCGATATCAGCAAAAGTGGCCATGAGCCTTTTGGGCTGTTGTTAAAAATCCGATGGTGTTAATTACTGTCCTTTAGGGAAAGAAACCTGATGTCCTTATTTGGGCTGGCGTATACATGACTCCAGCCCCACAGCAATGTGGCTGACCTTTAACTGCCCTTTAGAGTCCTAGCAAACCACTCAGTTGTTCACCATCTTCTCAGGGCAAATAGGGATGGGCAATAAATGTCACTGACGCCCACATCCTGAGAATGAATAAATGAAAACCCACACTTGGTGTCAGCTCTTGCCTCACTTTTTCTCACTTCTCTTCACAGATTTGACGATGCCCCACTCTATGTCCTAAAAACTTGCATCTCTGCTTCCAGCACAGAGTCTAACTAGGTTGATCACAAAGAAAGTTAGTGCTGGTGTCCACACTCCATTCCTTGTTCATGCTCCACTCAAGCACGACCCAAGCTGGGAGTAGTTTCCAACAAGTTCAGGGTTCGTGGGCGTTGACCCCACTGCTCAGTCGCTTGGCAACAAAATAAAAATTGGCTTTCCAATGTCCACTAATCAAAAATCAGCTTTGACTGCTTCAAATCCTGGTGTAAAGAAATGGTGTCTCCACAAACGGGACCGCTACCATTTAAAGCTGTTATTACTTGAACATCAATTCTGACTCAGTGGCAGTTGTCTTTTCCTCTGGGTCAGAACATTGTGGATTTAAGTCCCACCCCAGAGACTTGAGCACAAAATCTAGTGCACTACTGATGGAGTGCTACACTATCGGCAGTGCTGGCTTTTCAGATGAGACATCAAGCTGCCTCTCAGGTGGATGTAAAAGATCCCATGACTATTTTGAAGAAGAACAAGGGTGTTCCCCCCGGTGCCCTGGTTTAATATTTTTTTTGCGAGTTTTTTGCTGCATGTGGGAGCTTGCTATGCACAAATTGACCGTCACATTTCCTGCATTACAACAATGACTACACTTCAAAAACAATTCCTTGGCTGTAATGTGATTTGCCAAATGTAATATATTGTTATATTATCTGTAAATATCTATAAATAGCTAGGAACTACTTAGCTAGGAACTAATGTGTAAGTGTTCCAGGGGCCACTCAGCTGCACTAGAGGCTGAAGTGATATGGACAGGAGCAGTTCAGTCCGGTTTCTCTTGTGATCCAGACAGCATGGAAAATTAAACATTAAGAGTTTCTGATCTTTACAAACATCTGGGAACCAAAAAGCAGCAAGGACATATAGCACTACATTGTGAAAGGTGCAATATATATATAAAATAGTGATCACCAAAGCCATATGTGACACATACAATCCACTCACTAAATGACCAAAGAATTGCAATCATTGGCTGTAAAGCGCACTGGCACATCATAAAGAATTACAGCCCCAGAGAAAGAAAACTTGCAGATCTAAACGTTTGAAAGGTCTTTAAAACCCCTGTGTTTGGACAGGTATATCAGCTGTTTGCTCACTTTGCGGAGAAATTGTCAACTAATAACCTTGAGCTCTCGATGCATTATCTCCCATTTAAATATGTCAATAGCCTCCGGCTCCACTGTAATTGGATAACTCTGTTTTGAACCACAGATTGCTGGTTAAAGCTGCTGTGAGCTAATGGCTGGGTCGACAGGCTGTTCATCATTGAACTTTGATCTTTACCCCTCTTGACAGCCTTGGACAAAATTCGCAAACTGATGCAACCATATTCCCCGACTGTTTGTCAGTCGTTGCTGTTTCGTGATTACTGATTCCAAATCAATCAATTACAATGCTATTACATCAGCTGGGATCAATACTGAATTTGAAACACAGCACCTGTAACCTAGACAAAACGCTTCCCAAAGCACTTCATAGACACTGAGCCAATGAATGGGAGATTGGGGAGAGGTGACCACAAGCTTCAAGATTCTTAGGACTGCCTTCAAGGAGGAGATGGAGGTAAAGAAAATGAAGGATTGACACAGGGAATTCCAGGGATCTGGTAGGTTGGTTCGGCTGTCAGTGGTGGAGCAAAGTATACAAGAGCTGAAGACAAAAGGAAAGCTTGGTCAGAGCTGTGGGGTCTGGAGGAGACTACAGAGATAGGCAAGAGGGAACTGGTGCAGGATATGGTGCAGGCAGCAGATACAATTTGGGAGGGTGAAGAGAGGCGATATAAACTAAATGGTGCAGTTTTAAAAGTGCTGCAAAACAGAGCGACCTGAAAGTTCACATACATATGTTTTTGAAGATGGCAGACAAGTTGAGAAGGCTGCTGAAAACAGCAGACAGGATTCTTAGCTTTGTAAACAGGCACATAAAAACAAGGTAGTTATGCTAAACCTTTATAAAGGGTTAAGGCTCAGCTGGCGTATAGTGTCCAATCCTGTTAGGAAGGATGTAAATGCCTTGGAGAGATGACAAAGCACAGAGAGGAGATTAACCAGCATAATACCAGGAAAGAGGGAATTCAGTTATGTGGAGAGACTGGAGAAGCTGGGGTGGCTCAGAGAAGGTGAAAGGGAGATTTGACCGAGGGGTTCAAAATTATGTTGGGTTTTGATAGAGACAGGGAGAACTGGCAATAGTCTCTGTTGTGAAAGGACACAGATTTAAGATAGGTGGCAAAAATAAAAGCAGGGGAACATGAGATTTATTTTCACACAAACTGTGCTGACCTGGAATGCGCTGCCTGAAAGAGCGGTGAGAGCAGATTCAATAGTAACTTTCAAAAGGTGACTGGATATATAATTACAAAGGGAAAAAAATTGTAGGTTGTGGGGAAATGCGGAGGAGTGGGACTAATTGGTCATTCACAGAGCCGGCACAGACACAATGAGTGAACAGGATCAGGTTGTGATTTCGGTGGAAGTGAGTGAGTGTGGGTGTTGGGTTAGGTCAGGGTGGGGCTCAGCTGTGCTGTCTTCCATCCGTGTATAATCTCCAACATGCAAACATGAATAAGGAATGGCTTCTGAGGTAAAGCACCAGATACTGATTGCATGTTTGCCGAACTCTACCAGGATTCAGAGCCAAAGCTGGCACTAAAAAAAAGTTTAAAAGCACAATTTCATTCAGGTTTCTTACATGGGTTCTTCTCCCATCAGGGAGTGGAACCCATCAGTATGGACCATTTTCTCCATGGCAGTGGTCAGAAGGAGCCTGGCCAAGTGGGATAGTTTACCTCATGGTCCTGAAAGAAAGATCAAAATGGATCAGTCCTGGTTCCCAGGGCTTCTGATCACTAGCTAGTAATCCACTGCTGGGAAGCCAGTAGACAAGACTGGACTCAACTGCGGACATATAGCCCCTCACACTTAGGGTCACAGGAGGAGATTAACAACTTTACCCAGGTACTTGGGGTGGGGTGCTGGCTCCTATGCAACTGCACCCAGCAGAGTCAGCGGCCTAGGTGTTTGCCCAGAAATTGTGCTTTTTGATGTCGGCCATGGCTCTGTGGTCCTCTGAGTACTGACAGGGTGCTGCGATGTCTTTAAAGCGAGACCCTGTCTCCCCTCTCAGGCAGACGTGAAAGATCCCGTGGCACTGCTCAAAGAAGAGCAGGTCCCCAGTGTCCTGGCTAATGTTTACCCCTCAGCCAAAACCTATAAAACAGGTTAAACAAAAACAGAAAATGCTGGAAAAGCTCAGCAGGTCTGGCAGCATCTGTGGATAGATAAACAGAGTTAACGTCTCAAGTCCTATATGACTCTTCTTCGGAACTGAAGGAGAATTGCTGCCAGACCTGCTGAGTTTTTCCAGCATTTTCTCTTTTTATTTCCGATTTCCAGCATTCACAGCATTTTGCTTTTATTTTCTCCTAAAAACAGGTTACCTGGTCATTATGCCATTGTCGCCTGTGGGATCTTATTGTGTGCATATTGGCTGCTGTGGTCCTACTACAGTGACTACATTTCAAAAGTACTTCATTGGCTGTAAACACATTGCGACATCCTATCATCGTGCAACATGCTGTAAGAATACAAGTGCTTTCTTTAGATTGTGTTAAACAAACCAATTACTAAACTGACACCAACTGGAATGTCAAATCTTCGGGAGAAAATTAAACATCCCAGCGTGTGTAAGATGTAGACATGGCACCTTTGACATAGAAGAACAGTCCAGCAAATATAAAGACAGTGAGGTTCAGCTGATCTGTTCTTTAGGAGTTAAAATAATGTGGCAATATTTTTCCTGACGAGATAGCTTTGGAAAAGTCAGTGCATACTTACTGAGATAACATGCATCTGGAAGCCATAGTCCAGGGATCCAAGGTCAGAGCGAGATGTTTAATTGCAGACAGGTGCAGCTTTGATCGAAGGTTTTGCTTAAAATGCAAATAATGAATTTGAACGTAATGAGCTGTCATTTCACTGCAAGGTCATCTCCCGTTCTAATTAACTTTCAAAGGTCATTCACAATGTCTGGAGATTCAATGCTGAAATTTTAGACGTGATTTAACCCTCCACTGCCAGGGACTTTTCCTTACTCCCCAACATGACTCCCGACCCCTCAACCCGCCCACACGCCACGCCCCAATCTGCCCCCCAACACTCCAATCTGACCACCCCCCCCCACCTGCCCACACACCACACCCCACACCGCGCCCCCCAACACCCAGCACCCCCCCACACCCCAATCTGCAACCCTCCCACACTCCACCCCTCAGCCCCCCCCCCACACCCCAATCTGCAACCCTCCCACACTCCACCCCTCAGCCCCCCCCCACAAACCCCTCAGTTTTGGAGCTAGTTGCTTCAGCTCCAGCCTTATTTCCTCTTTCAGCTTCTCCCATTTTACTTGGGATCACTACAATGTTGGATGATCGCCCTTCTCCATCTGCTCCTGTCACTCACCCATCCCCCTTCCAATCCTGAAGTGTTTTAGTCTCTCACCACCACATCTTTCCATCTGGTCTTAGGCCTTCCACTTCTCCTTCCTGCTGTCCCATCTCCATCACTCGTCTCACCACATTTCCTCTCTCTCTCCGCAACAGATGACCATATCATTTCACTCTCTTCTCAGCTACGTTCTTCGATGCTTCCACAGTCTTCACTGACGCCCCCCCATGATGTGCTGGGTTCCTGATTTTTGTCCTTTCTCATTACTCCACACATCCATCTCAGCATCTGCATCTCTACTATTCACTCATTGTTTCTCCTTTCATGGTGTTGCCCAGGCTTCAGCAGTATAGAACAATGTCTATGTCAGTCCCACAACTGCCTTGTAGATTCTTCCTTTCATTTTCATCAATAATTTTCTATCATGCAACACTCCATGACATGTCTTCCAATTACTCCAGCCAGAGCTAATCTATTGCACCTCAATCACTTCCTAATTTTTAGGATTATTCTTTCATGGATGGGGGTGTCACTGGCAAAGCCAGCATTTGCTGTCCATCCCTAATTGCTAGGCCATTTCCAATGCCAATTAAGTCATATTGCTATGGATCTAGAGTCACATGTAGGCAAGTATAGCAGATTCTATTCCCTAAAGGGCAATAGTGAACCAGATGGGTTTTTACAACAATCAATTATAGTTTATGGCCACTATTAATGAGACTAGTTTTCAATTCCAAATGTATTAATTGGATTTAAATCCCACTTGTACTGTGGTGGATTTGAACCCATGCCCCTAGGGCTTATAAGGATTACTAGATAAGTGACATTACCACTACACCACCATGCCCCCATTTGTTGCTTAGGGTCACAATCCCAACTTGCTCGTCTGCCCTTTCAGGTGGATGTAAGAGATCCCATGGCACTATTTCAAAGAGCAGGAGGATTCTCACTGGTGACCTGGCCAATATTTACCCCTCAGTCAACATCACAAAAACAGATTATCTGCTCACTTACCTCATTGCAGTTTATGAGAGCTTGCTGTGTACACAATGGCTGCTACATTCTTTTACATTACATTGGCTTTGCAAAACATTTTGCATTGTTCTGAAGTCACAAAAGGTGCTATGTCGATGCAAGTTTGTTTTTCCATTTATTCACAGTTACATTTCAGTCACTCCTGTATAAAATGCTTTTCCTACACTTTGCCTCCTATTGCAACACTTGTGTCTCCTCCTATAGCCCAACTACAGAGTAGGTCCATATTCAGAGATCTCTGATCATATCCAGGCAAAATGGTAAACATTGCACTGAATTGGTTTCCATTCATTTGCAGTGATTAAGAAAGGCATCGTCTTTGTCCAGTTATACTTTTTGTTTTTGCATGTTGTTCAGATTTCTACAAGACACTTGTATAACTAGCCAAAGCCCACATGAAGAGTATCTTTGAAAGGAGAATTGGATAAGCACTCAAAGATGAAACATTTTCAGGGCTATCGGGAAAGAGCAGAACAGTGGGACTAATTAGATACTGTAGCTCTTTCAAAGAGCCAGCACAGATGTGTTGGACTAAATGGTCTCCTTCTGTGTTGCATCAGTCGTGATTTGGTAAGTAGCAGGAGTTGAGAGGAGGCACTGACAATAATACTGAGAGATGAGAAAGGCTGTGACTTTCCAGTTGTGTTTGCTGACTGGCTGACACTCTACAGTCCTTGACTCAGCCGCCCCTGAGGGCTTGTCCTCCAAGGTTCAGAGCTCTGAAAGTTACTGGAACATGAGCAATGAGTAAAATGGAAAAGATGTGTTGAACCCACATTAGGCAAAATAATGAGCTGAAAGGAAGCTGGTTTTGTTGCTTAAACTGATATCTCTCTCTCTCTATAGTCATTTTCAAAAAAAAACTCCTTTGTCAGCTGTGGCTCAGTGAATAACTTTTACCTCTACGACAGACAATTGTGGGTTGAAGTCCCAGTCCAGAGGCCTGAGCACACAATTTAGTCTGGTACTCCAGTGCTGTACTAATGCAGTGTTTTCTTTCAGGACTAACATTAAACTGAGACCCTGGCTGCCCTCTCAGGTGGATGTAAAAGATCCCACGCAACTATTTTGAAGGAGCACAAGTGAGTTAATCCTGGTGTCCTGAACAACGTTTATTCTTCAATCAATATCACTAAAAGAGATGATCTGCTCAATATCGCATTGCTGTTTGTGGGATCTTGCTGTGTGCAAACTGGCTGCCATGTTTTCAACTTTACAACAGTGACAACATTTCAAGAGTACTTCATTGGCTGTAAAACATTTTGGGATGTCCTAAATCTGCAAAAGGCACCATATAAATGCACGTCTTTCTTTCTTTACATAATGAAGCAGAGGTGATACAGATTTAATCAGGTTATTTTACTTAGACAGTGAGAACACAGCCAGGGGAAAGAAGGATAATGTTAACTGGAAGCTAACCATATAGAACGCTTTGCAGTCAAATGAGGCTGGAGAAATATTTGGTACTTTCTTTTGACTACAGTTGGGAGGTAAGAAAACAAGGTATAGTGATTTCCCTCAGCTGAGTACTGAGGCAGCGTACAGCCCACGAATAGCTGATGTTGCAGGGATGAAGTCCCTCAGATGGGTCATACATCACCACTGATGAAGCAAAAAATCAAAAGGGAAAAGCTCAACCTGGAGATTCAAGTCCCATTCTGGGAAATTCCCAGACAACCCAGCACAGTGAGTGGTGTAAGGTGTCGGGTATAGTTCAGTAGATCTTATAAAGGTATTCATAGTGTTAGGTAGCTCAACAGTAAGTGTTTATTAACTACTAGAAACTATATACATTGGTACAGTAAAGGTCCAAGCTAGGAGCTGTTTCCGTGCTTGCTTCTACACACAGCTCTGTCCAACACTACACTAACCTCCAGGTGTGGGTCATGTGTTCTCTTACACCACTGTGTGAGCGATACTGTACTCAGTCCCACATTAACCTTTTATGTGCCAGACCCTTGTACTACAGTGAGCAACCCTAATTATACTGAGGGTATGATATAGCAGAAAAAATGTTATAACTGAGAGCTTGATACTGCGTATGGGGTAAAAAGAAAGATATGCATCTATTTAGTACCTTGCATGACCACTGGACATCCTAAAGCACTTTATAGCCAATGAAATACATTTTGAAGTGCAGTCACCTTTGTAATGTAGGAAACATGGTGGCCAGTTTGCACTCAGCATACTGACAAAAACAGCAATGTGATAATGATAGTCTATGTTTTTTGTGTGATATTGATTGAGGGATAATTATTGGCCAGGGTACCAGGGATAACAGCCCTGCTCTCTTCAAAATAGTACCAAGGGATCTTTTGCATCCACCTGAGTAGGTAGATGTGGTTTCAGTTTAACATCTTATATACAAGACAGCACCACCCCCTTCATTCTGCATTGTAGTGTCAACCTTGATTTTTCATGCTCAAGCCCGGGAGTGGGAATTGAACCTGAAACTCTGTGATTCAGAGATAAGCATATGCCCACAGAACCCCAGCAAGCATTATAACTGAGAGCTTGTTGTGGCAGAGAGTGTGGTATAACTGACAGCCTAATACTGAGGGTGTGATGTAACCAAGAGAGTGTTATAACTCAGAGCCTAATACTGAGGGTGTGATGTAACCAAGAGAGTGTTATAACTCAGAGCCTAATACTGAGGGTGTGATGTAACCGAGAATGTGTTATAACTGAGAGCCTAATACTGAGGTGGTAGGTGTTCTCTTTAACCAACCAATCACTGTTGTCCTTCTACGTATACAGTCCACTGTATGGTGATATATCCAGACTTTGGACTACGTTCCAAATTCTTTCGTGGGTATGCAGAATTTGTAATCTCTCTGGGACTGATGGTTATAATAAGGTGATGGAGGAATTCCCCTCTGATATATGTGATTGAATCATCAACTATAATGATTAGGTAGGAGGAGCAGGTACTGCTGCCTACTGGCAGACTTACAATCAGGGGTGATTTATGTGATGGGATTTAACTTTATTGCTTATAATTATGCAACTGAAGATCCTGCTTGAGCACAAAAATAAGGGATGGTGAGAAAGGAAGACTGTGGAAGAGAGAGTAAGAATAAAGAAAAAAAGTAGCTACTCAGAAAAAGAGTAAGGGAGGGAGAGAGGGAAAGCGATATAAAGAGGGTGAAGAGTCCAAAAGCAAAGATAGAGGTAGAAATGGAAATGAGAGAGAGAGAGAGAGGGATGGAAAGGGAGATAAGATGTCAGATACATGGATAGAGGGAGAAGGGAGATAGAAATAAGAAGAGCAGAAGAGGTGGAAGGAAAGAGACAGAAGGAAAGCAGATACAGAGACAGAAAGGGAGAGAGGTTGGGAGATAGGTTGGGAGAGAGAAAGGGTGACGAGGGAGAGAGATTGAGTGCTTAAATGCCAATGGGTTAATTTGGAATACCTCTGCCTGAAATCTCAATGATTTAAATACTTGTCCATATTCCACAGTGTAACTCCAGGACCAGAGAGGAGAAAAATGAGAGGGGGGAAGAGGTGGGAAGGGAAAAGATAGAGAGGAACCACATAGAGAGGGGACAATAGATGTCATGAAGAAGGAAGAGAAAGAGAATTGGAAATGGGCAGGCAAGTCTCTGAGCTCAGTTAGAAAAGCAGGGTAAAGTTAATCCTATAAATCACTCGTTATAATCCACCTTTTTGGCCAAATCTTTGGTCACTCCTCCCAATATCTCCTTCTCTAACTTTGTGTCTGCTCTTTTTGATTCTGCTTCTGTGAAGCCACTTTTCTGTGTTAAAGGCACTATATAAGTGCAAGTTCTCACCTTCCTGGGAAAGAAAGATTTCAGCTTAAATTCTGTGTGTTGTGTCTTGAGTGAGGAGAGTGCTATGCTGCTGAATAAACCTGAATTGATTCGATTTCTAGTCTAACTCTTGTTACTACATGGTAAGGAGCGACAAACTGGCTCCCCTTTATTCAGCCTCCCTCAGCTGGTCACAACAAAGGGTTTTAAATTTCTTTTCCCTGTAGATGCTTTTTCCAATTCAAATGTATTCACTTTTTAATAAGGAGCCAATAAACCATGTTTTATTGAGTCAAAGAAAGAGCAAGTTTATTAGTTACTAAATCCAAGGAAAGATAATAAAAGGTGAGATCACAGACACACACAAAACCACAAACATAAACACACATACACAAACACACACACATAACCACAACCACACACTCATCAGAAGTAAGAAAAGTTAGAGTCCAATAAAGAGTTAAAGGAATATACGATTAAGTCCTTTGCTTGTCCTTGAGGTGTAGATTGTTGAACATTGTGGCCGTTTGAAGTTAGCTGGTTCCCTTTAAAACCCCGGAGTTGAATTGAAGTCCAGATAACTGCATTTTGCTGGAGACAGTTTCCTTCCCTTTAATTCTATGATTCGTTTCCCAGAGTTTGATGGGTTTCTCCTCAGGTTCTTTCCGATGGACAGTCGCCAACTCTTGGGTTGGATTTTTTTTACTGTAGAGATAGGACATTTCTTAACTTAAGAGACACTCAGAGAGAGATTCCTCACTGCTCCCTTCAGCAGCTTTTCCAGATGACTTTGATGAGAGGGCACAAATTTGAAGTGAATTGCAAAAGAAGAAAATGTGATGTAAGAAAAGCCTTTTCACACAGCGAGTGGTTCGGGTCTGGAATGCGCTGCCTGGAAGTGTGGTGGAGGTAGCTTCAATTTAGGCATTCAAGAGGTCATTAGATGATTATTTGACTAGAAGCAATGTGAAAGGGTACGGAGGAAAGGCAGGAAAATGGCACTAAGTCGGAATGCTCACTCGGAAAGCTGGTGCAGACACGATGGGCCGAATGGCCTCCTTCTGCACTGTAACATTCTTTGGTTCTGTAATTCTCTCAGTGACTGGCTTGGCAAACCCAGTTCTTTAAAAAATCTCCTGTCTGTATATTCCCAAAAAGGAATTAAATTAACATGTCTTGCAGTCATTGTCGTAGAACAAATAATCACATTTCTGACCTTTCATCTCAGAAACGTTTGACTCATTTCAAGATAGTAGAAACCAAGAGGAAATGGGGTTATTTCATCCTCCATGGGGCAGAGGATTTGAGTATCTGTCGAGTGTATCTGGCTGGTGAGCCGAATCCGTTGTTTTTACTGTTGATTAAAATTCAGCACTTGCACTTTTAATCTCTTCCTTAGTTAGAGTGTTGAGCTTTGGTGTCTGTAGGTTTCCTTTGAAATGTCTCTCTCTTCACACTTCCTTTCAGAGGGGGTTCTTATTTGTTTTTCTCACGTTCACCTTGGAAAGTGGCCTCGCATTTTAAAGCAGTTTACTGTCTCTTTTTGTAAAGTATCGAATTTTCAGTCAGTTGAAAGCCTTTAAAAATCATCTTCCAAAAATAAAGAGGCGCTTTCATGACACTACTAGAAGTTAAAGGAAATTGTGGGATTATATACAGCAGTATGTCATTGAGAAATGTTATTTGGAGATCACACTATTTTGAGTACCTTCACTGATAGTCACTTCAAAGCCTTATCATCCAGCAGGGTGCAGAGCTCAGGGGTAATATATTATGTGTTATCAGTTCCCCTTAGGCATCTTAGACCTCAGCTCACCTGGACTTCAAGGTTCAGGCCATGTAATTTCTCCAGACGCTCCATCTGGGTGTAAGTAGGAAAGAAGAATTTGCATTTATCGAACGCCTTTCACAACTCCAGGACATCCACTTTACACCAATGAAAGACTTTTGAAGTGTAGTCACTGTCGTAATTTAGGAAATGCGACAGGCAGGAGACGGTGGTCAGGTAATCTGAGTGATATTGGTGACTGATCTCTGAATGGAGCAGATCTTTGGGGCCGCCCAGTTGGTGTCAGAGACCATTCCTGATCACTACCCGGTGAATCCCACAGATGTCGGAAAAGGGCAGGATTATGCCTTCCGCAGTCGATCAGCCTGCCACCACTCATTCCCAAACTTCCTAGACTCGCATGTGACCGGGCTGCCAACCTGACCAGATGGTCCTGGAATTTCCAGGAATTAATGATTAAGACCATGAGACGTAGGAGCAGGAGTAGGCCATTTGGCCCATCAAGTCTGCTCCACCATTCAATGAGATCATGGCTGATCTGATAATCCCTAACTCCACTTTGCTGCCTTTTCCCCATAACCCTTGATTCCCTTAATGATTAAAAATCTGTCTATCTCAGCTTTGAATATAATTAATGACCCAGGCTCTACAGCCCTCTGTGGCAAAGAATTCCACAGATTAAATAGCGTCTGAGCAAAGAAATTCCTCATCTCTATCTTTAATGGGCGACCCATTACTTTGAGATTATGCCCCCTGGTCCTAGACTCTCCCACAAGGGGAAACAGCCTCTCAGCATCTACCCTGTCAAGCCCCCTAAGAATCTTATATGTTTCAATAAGGTCGCCCCTCATTCTTCTAAACTCCAATGAGTACAGGCTTAACCTACTCAACCTCTCCTCATAAGAAAATCCCTCCATAGTCTCTTGGTCACTCTGTTGTGAGAATAAGCATAGGGGCTATTAAAAACATACTGTGTGTTTTTCTTCCTTTTCTTTGAACAGCTTTCTTTGGGAAAATAACAGTGGAGTTGAGGAAAAGAGGCTGCTAGAGGCAGGATGTCATGTGATGAAGCCTCCAGGAATACATCCAACAAGAGTTGGCAACTCTTGAGGGTGCTGAAAGCCTCTCTGAATCGAGGTGGCATGGAGCAATGTCTCTCTTACACCCCGCCCTGGCGTGAATTAACACCTTTAGGTATAGGGTGGGAAGGAATTAAAAGGCTCAAAGAAGGGGCCAAGACCCCAGCAAAGGGGGTTGTTTGAATTTTACACATTTATTAAAAAGGTGAAGCCACAGATCACTAAAGAGGTCATGTGTTTCTGCTCGCGCTTGTAGTTTTTCATTCAGACTGGCACGGGAGCTGAGAGCTGGAATAATGCACTTGTAACAGGGTCCATTCAGACTGCACTGTATAAATATTTGCTTAACTCACTTGTCCTTACATTCAGTTAGTCGGCAACAGAACACATGCGGGATTGTTCCCTGAAGCAAGGGGCCTATCCATATTTTAATTGAATAATCACTTTCGTCGATCGATTAGGCCAGCTGTCATCCTCTGCATTCCTGTGTTAAGGGCTGGAGTTGGTGGCAGTGGAGGGGGCGGTGGCGCTTGTTGGTGGGAGGGGAAAGCGGAGAGGGGTTTGGGAAGAGCATCCTGCTCAGACAGGATCCCTGGGGCTGTGTGAGGAACAGACACTTCATATAGACAGAAAGCTCCCTGAAAGCTTTCATTGTGGGCACTCTCAGCCCGGCTTGACAGATACCAAAGCCCTTGTTGTGGAAACCAGCCTGAATACAGCACCACTGTGAGCCAATCAACCATGTAAAGTGTCTTAAACTAACCTTATTGACATCGCACCCAATGGTACTTGAAGGGAACTTTTTCTATTGGTCCAGAATGAATCCACAGAAAGAGGCCTGGGATGTCTGTGTGTGTGTTTGTGTCTGTGCTTGTGTGTGTGTGTGTGTGTGTGTGTCTGTGTGTGTTTATGTCTGTTTGTGTTTGTGTGCCTGTGTGTGTGTCTGTTTGTGTGTGTGTGTCTGTTTGTTTGTGTGTGTGTTTGTGTGCGTGTGCCTGTGTGTGTATTTAATGTAATCACGCTGCCTTTTCAAAGGAAAATAAATGATGCTTCATGTTTGTTATCAAGTGGCTAAAACATCTCCCAGGGCCAATTAAACAGAGGGCAGACTTCCTAAAGGGTTTGAAGTGATTACAGTCAGACCTCATTAACGTCCGTGATGAACCAGAACTGGATAGAGGGGGGAAACTGGAGAGAATAGAATTGGTGCAATTTAGTCTACCTGTACCCCGTTCCCCTCCCCCAACAGCCACTGAACTACAATCCCCAACCCTAACTCCCACCTGATATCTCCCAAGAAGCTGACCTGTATCTCCACAATGATGATAGCCCAGAGAATATTTGACAGCTGGTCCATGGCCTATTGTCTGTGTGACACACACTAGGAGGAAAATGTGTGGGGATGTTTACATCCCACAGTCACCTCGGTCCTATTTTGATATTGTGTCTATGAGCACTGCTTGGCCTTCACGAGCACGAGGAGTTGCTCGAAGAGTACCTTGCGTCTAATTGTGTGTGGCAAAAGGATATTCCTGCTTCAGTGAGACTGCTCCAGGTCCTGAGATGAAGAGTTTCCCTGTTTGTGGCTTATTTGCAGCGTAGCCTTTAACCCTGTGAGCACTGATGAAGCTTCTCTCCGCTGACAGGTAGGACCATTCCCAGGTACAATACACTGCACGATTGCAGGTGTGGACAGTGCCAACAGGTTATTCAAAGAAGGAAAGGGAGGACTTTTGAATTATAGTCCCATCAGAAGTGTAACAGTCAATTTGCACCCAGCAAAGTCCCCCAGACACCAATCTAACAATGACCAGAGAACGTGTTTCAGCAAAGGTGGTTATGGGCTTCCGCGTAGACTTTGTGTACAAGTCTCACGTGTGGCACTGAGAGCTACCACTGAGCTGTAGTTAACACGGTAAGATGTTGAACAAGAGCAAGTCGAGGCGGAGGGACAGATGAGGTGGTGAGATCGGGGCAGGGCTTTGTGATTCAGAATGAGTCCCAGTAATGGACACAAAAACTGACCAAACTTGTTTTGTGCTTTGCACATCTAGGTATTGTATAAGCAACACATCCCTTGAACTTCCATCATCCAACTCACAACCCAGACTCTCCAATGAACGATGCCCTAGCCAATGGGCCAATTCCTGGAGCTTCATCACATGACACCCGTTTCCAGCAGCCTCACTCCGTCAAACAGCCTATTTTCCTCAACTCCAAAACAAATCAATATTTAATTGTTTCTATAAACATAAATCACAAGCTCTGATCCCTACACTGTACTTTCAACACTTTTGAACCCTGTACTTTCTCTTGCTGACATTTCAGGGTGAGCTTGACCTACCAATAGGCTATGTCTATCTACTTCTTGAGTGGAAAGAATAATTGTAGCCACTAGCTGATTTTGGATATTGTCCACATTATGATGGTAGTAGCCTTGGGCTACCAGACAACCCATACCTGAGAAAGCAGTGGTTTCCAGCACTTTCCTGCTCTCTGGTACTTTGAGTGGAAGGATGTCCAAGAAGAAGCAGCTTCATTTCTTCCTTCTCCTGCCACCTGATGGGTAATCCAGCTGGATGTCCAGCAACCTGAATGGAAGCAATCCGGATGACATCTCCCAGTTGGTTAGCTCAGCCTCGCTCCCAATGATTGATCGATTCGGCAGTGATCCTATAACTAGGTACCAAAGACTGGAACGGCACCATCCACAGAGGTTATGAGAGAAAATTCCTTCTATGCTTTGGACCTGTCCTGCAGTGGACCACAGAGAAGCCATAGCTCAAATGTGTACCCTACAATCCCTCATATACAACTGCAATGATGTCCAGGATGCAGCTACTCCGCTAACCATGATAGACTCCTCGTGGTGGAGTGTGCAGTAATCTATTAGCTATGGTTCTCAACCAGGAACCCAGGGATCATGGGCTGAATTTTCCTGATCCCAAGGAGGCAGTTTAGGGGACACGGCAGGGAGTAAAGTTGGCATATTGCTAATTGGGTTGGCTGCCTAACGCGTTCCCCCCTTCAAGCAATGTTGCTTGAGGCAGGGTAGCCATGGCAGCAGCAGGGTAGCCAATTAGACCTATTAATAGGCCAACTGAGGGAAAGGTGATGGCACCACTGGGATCTTCCTGATGGCCCGTCCCCTCCTTCCCAACCCCTCCCCCACTGAGACCAGAGACCAGGATTGATCTAGATGGGGCCTCCTGTCGGGAGGCCAGGGAGAGGGGGATGGGGGGAGGTGGGGGATGCCATCATTGCCTCCTCACTCCCCAGCATAGACCTACAGGGATTTGATGGCTCAGCCATGGCTGCAAGCCATCCTGTGGGGAAGTTCCCCCTGTCATCACCTAACAGCAGTGGCCATGAGGGATTTTTAACGTTTTACAGTGCTGCTGTGGGTGCCTCAATTGAGGCACCTTCGCCATCTCTTAGCGGTCTCAGCAGCACCCACCTCTCCCAGCTGGCTAGACAACACTGTGAGCTCCCCCATTGGGCCTCCTGTTTCCCTGTTCTGCCCATGATCCTTCATTGAATTTTGCTTCTTAATTGGCCACTTCTGGAGAGATTGTGAACAATGTGCTGTCAAGGCTGACCCAACAGGTCATGACCCAAGCAGGAAACTTCAGCCCCATCAGTTTAAATTATATCCAAAAACTGGGAATTTGTGGGCTTCCATTAGAAAAATGACCAAGGAAGTTGCCCACTGTTGTGAAAAACCCAAATGGTTCAACAGTATCCCTCAGGGAAGGGAACCTGTCATCCTTACCTAGTCCAGTCTATATGTGACTCCAGCCCCACCCAGTATGGCTGATTCTCAAAGATTGATGATAAATATTGCTAATGTCCTGAGAACAACTAGGGGAAACAGATTTTGTTCTCCTATCTGGAGGCAGGTAATTCCCAATAGGATGTCAATCCCTTGCCTGCAACATATGAGCTTTCAGCACGTTCTCTGATTGGTTTTTCCTGACCTGGCATTACACTTGTGAGTTATGAACTTTGGCATGGGTGTCATGATTGAAGCAAGCAGCTGTAATATGCTAGAGCCCTTGGTGTCTTTTGCTCTGCTTTCATTGTCCTAGGGAGATCAGGAACAGAACAGTATTTCCAGTAACATCCTAGGACATGGCATGTGTATCATGCACCTGATGAGTGAAGGTTTGGCAGCAACACTTAAGAAAGTGAGTCAGCATTGTAAGAATAATGATAAATGGAAGATACTTCCAGGTGATACACCCACAGCCAAAGTGAGCTGGGCTAGTTCATCTTCTTGGGACATTGGTATAAGTTGGCTGCTCCACCACAGGCCTAGGCTTCTCCCTATAGTTTTGTGTGGCATTAGCTAGTGACTACAGGAGCACCCCAAACAACACTCCAATACTCAGTCCACCTCATGCCTTATGCCAGGTCGTTTCATAGCGGCTTGCATGCTGCTGCTTTTGGTAGAGTTCATCAAGCTGAACTTTGTGCTGCTATATGCAAAATATCATTGTATCCCACTAGAATTGCATCCTACTTTAAATAAGAGTTTTTGGAGGGCAGAGACAAGGTTCCTTGCATGCTGCTGTCTTCCTGAAGGGTCAGGGGTTCTCTGTTTCAATTTTGTCCCCACCTTCTGATGATACTGCTGAACATACTGTTGTGTATTTTTTATATCTCAGAGCAATGCAGAAAAGTGTGCAACAGGTTTAGTACAAGAGTTTCAAAACATCTCTACAATCACAAAACGTCTGCCCTGTGCTTATTCCAGCTCTAGCTTCCAGTAGCTTCTGTGGTGTCCATTTACTTTGCTCTGAGTCCACAACCAGGCTTTACCAATCAAAGACAGTGAGCATAGATCAATTACCAGGCTCACCTAATCAAACACAGAACAATTGAACAACTGAATACTACACATTCCATTTGGACACTGCATCCGTTCATTCTGTAACATCTGCCCGTAGAGCTTGGAGCCTCATCATCAACAGCTGGTGTCCATCAGTTCCAAGGTAGACAATCCTTCTTTTTGTCTCTGCTCAGAGATTATCTGCCCTGGCCTTTGGATAATTCAGGAGAGTCTTCTTTACCCAGAGTGTGGTGAGAATGTGGAAAGCGTTACCACACGGAGTGGTTGAAGCAAATGGTTGGAAGCAGTTATGGAGCAGCTAGATAAACACATGACGGGCAAAGGAATAGAAGGATCTGTGGATAGGGTTTATATAAAAAGGAGCTGGGGGAGGCTAGGATGGAGCATAAATGCAGAAATAATATTCTAACACCAGTTGATCAGAATGACCTGTTTCTGTGCTGTCTGTTCCATGTAATTCTATATCTCTTCATAGCCAATTCCCTCTCAACCTGTATGGTTTCCAGTATATGGGAGGGATAAAATAAAGTTGTTACAGGGAAATTCCATCGCTCTTAGGGGTAAGTATTACTGTCTTGGTGAAGCTGGTGAAATTGTTAGAAAACTTAATCCTTGCAAGGCTCCTGAGCTGCAAATCATTTCCTGAGATGCGTTAGTTCTGTGTGACAGCCCATCGACAGCATGAGGCATCACAGAATTGATCAACAGATTTAAATTCCGACTTCAAAGGGCAAAGCACAGGTCAGAAGAGTTGAGCCTGCAGCAGGTGTTGTAAATCCGCCCCAAATCATCCTCTGTAAGTTTACACATTGACTGGTTTTGTGGACCAGGTTGCTGTGCTCAAATATTCAGTGGAACTGAACCAAAACATTTCAATGTCATGTGACTCAAGTTTCATCGTAACAGTTTTGATAAAAGTTTAAATGGCAGCTGGACATTGGACATATGATCCATTAGAAATCAGTGCCAGCTGCTGATCTGTCAGGGTCCTCTTGTCTGGACTCTGCCTGGGGTCCATTCAGCTGCACAGCTGGCCCTGTGTCTTGTGCTCAGCACTCTCCACTTCTTCCCAGGAGGATTTTTTTTTGTACCTAGTAAACTCACAGTTCCCACTATTTGAAATCACTTTCCCAGTCTAAACAGTGCTCACACACCGCAACTCAACACTGAGCTTTATTCATCCTGACTGACTGTCAGCTGCCACCAGCGGAGAAGCATTAGGACTGAGCTCTAGACCCAACTCCAAATCCCAGTTGACCTAATGCCAGACCATTTAGAAGGGTTCAGGCAGATCTGAGTTGCTGCAATGGGGAGGACCATCAATTGCCTCTGTCACAGTTCCCAAAAAACACAAAGAAAAACCTGTCAACTGATACACAATCCTTCTCTCTCCTCTTTCTTCCAACCTAGAAACATAACAGGTCATTCAGCCCCATTGACTTGTTCTGCCATTTAATTAGATCATGACTAACTGCACCTCAGCTCAGTGTTTGTCTCCTAGCCCAACTCAGTCTTTCTCTGGACCCCAACACTGGAACTCTTCACTTACTTCAGTCTCCTCTTCCTCCAAGCCCTCTAAAAACCAAACTCAGCATTATTTAATCACAACCTATAGATTTAACGCACTGAATGTATAGCTGTCAGCCAAGACACGGTGGGTAGCACTCTTATCTTTGGGACAGAGGTTGTGAGTTCATGTCCCACTCCAGAGGTTGGAACACAATAATCCAAGCTGACACTATAGTGCAGTACTGAGGGAGTGCTGCACTGTTGAAGGTGCCACTTTCAGATGAGGTGTTAAATAAAGGCCAATTGTGGCCCCTAGCTCTCTGGTGGATGTGAAAGATCTAAAGAAGAGCAGGTTAGTTCTTGCTCTGCCCTACAGCCAATATATATCCCCCAAGCCAACAAGACCTATTTGTGGGACATTGCAGTGTGCAGATTGGCTGCTGGGATTCCTACGTTGCAGTTGAAAAGTATTTCATTGGCTGTAAAACACTTTGGGATGTCCTGTGCTTGTGAAAGGTGCAATGCAAATATAGGTCTGGGTACAAAAATGCAAGGCTCCTGTGCCATGAGCAGCCCTTATTATCTGGGGTTTCCATCAATAATGGAAAAAAGATCCTGATTAAATTTCAGAGTGCCTTCATTACTTAATGTGAGAGTGATGAAATCAGAGAGAGAGAGTTACCTGATTTCTTGCCCCCTATACTGGTGATGGAACAACACCGTGAGTCCAAGAATAGGTTGACCATTTCAGTGGTCACAGAAACCCAAGAAAGAACAAGGCAAGGAAATATCCAAATAAATCCTGTAGCTTGCTCAGTGATGCAGGGGGTGAATGCACCACGAGTGATAGCTGGGTTTGATACCTATTTCAATTGGAGGATCAGCTGTGGATCTCACCATGTCGGACTCACAGCCAACCCCCTCCCCAGTATTTCAGTCAGATTTATCCCAGTGATTTTCAACTGGAGAGAACCAGGAGAAAAAGAATAATGACTGAGTCCTGTACCTGATGTTTTAAGATAGGAATCTTTTTAATGTAATGATAGGTCATGAAGGTGCCTGGTTAATAGGGCCCATCAACATCAACTGAGCCGTCCTGACTTCATTGGAAAAGGAGAAAGTCTGGTAGAAAGTGTTCATCTGAATTATCTGTGAACATTTGGTTAAACTAGGGCTCTCTAGCGTTTTCTTTCTCAACCTTGATGCTGTCGTTGCCGGGGCCCAGCTCAGAGAATGCAGTTTAGTGTAAACAATTTAAGAAGGTCATTGGAGAAGATCTCAGGCTCCGAGACAGCCCAGGATTGTCCTGTACCAGATAACATTGACGAACATTTAGAATGTGCCATTTCCATTCTCAAAGCATCACAGAACACTTCGCACAGGCGGGGTCTGACACTGAACAACAGGAGGAGCTGTCTGAAGTGAGATTACAGGTAAGCTTTGAGGAAGCTATCAAGGAGGGGAGGTGACAGTTTGGGTGTGAGACATATCCCTCACCCTGGGTACCACCCCTTCACACTGGGCGCACTCTCCTCACTCTGGGTACTACCCCCTCACCCTGGGTACTACCCCTTCACCCTGGGTACCGCCCCCTCACCTTGAATATCACCCTCTCACCCTGGGTTACACCCCTGCACCCTGGCTCAGGTTGCGAGTGCAGTTTCCACAAACCCCAGCTAAACTAGACAGTGATATGATGAATAGGGTTGCCAAATGTATTCCTGGAGATTTCATCACATGACTTGCCCCCACACTCCAGCCATTAGTCGGCCAACACATCCATCCTTGTGACGCACTGCCTTCCTACGCCAATCGGAAAGCAAAAACACTCATTACCCAATTGGATGATGCTTGACTGTCAGCCAAACAACCTTTTTTTTCCCATTTTCAACATTTTTATATTGGTAAAGAGAAATGTTCAAAGAAAATGGCAAATAAAACAACCTTTTTTTAAATGTCCCAATGATTTTTCTCCAGAGTTGCACACAGCAGCATCCTGGAGATTGATCTTCAATTCCTGGAGAGTCCAGGCCAATCCTGGAGGGTGGGGGGACCCTAAATGAAGCCCCTCCACTAATCCCAGGAAAGTAAGAAATGTTGATTATGGTGTAGGGAGCGGACGAGCAGCAGTAGCGCAGACCAGAAGGCCAACAGACCATCGGGGGAACAGTTCGCTGTGGATCATTTTTCCCATGTGAAAGGAGTCAATCTTTACTGACTAACTTCTGATTTCCATCTCAGAACAACACCCAAACATGGTGAAATACATTGATGGCAGTTTTGTTCACATTCAGTGGAGTCCTGCCTGCTCTCAAAGGGTTGAACACTCTGCCTCCCCGTGAAATTGCAGCCTGGCGGTTGCTAATGATGAAGTGAAATGACTGAACTGCCTGTGCAATAGCAGCGGCTCCTAGCAACAGGGAAAGTAAATATTAGTTGGACACCTCAAAATCTGGAATGTAAATCTTCTGGCAGGTCATACTGTGCTGGTGAACAGGGTATGGTTGATCAATCTGCTGTCTGAAACCTTGTTCAGACTCTCTCCAAGTGAACAGCCATTCCTGAATTCAAATGCACCACTTAAACCCTGCAAGGCTCAGTATTGAATAATTATACAGTACAGCAGTTACACATGGAAAGAGGCCACTCAGCCCATCTGATACATGTGACCCTCCACATGAGCAGATGATATGAATCACATTCCCCCACCCCCCCCCTCCCATTCCCAGATTCCTTTATCCCAAATCCCTTAATCCCATTTTCTTTAATCCATCTAGCCAATCAAATTGTGAACGTTGGCATAGTTTCTGCCCTGACCACTAGGCCTAGAAATGAATTCTACTGCCTCACAACTCCCTGTGAAGAATTCTCTCCCACCCCAGTTCTAAAGCTCTTACCTGTAATTTGCTCTTCACACTCCAACTATAGGAAAAAGTCTGTTTCTCTCTCCCCTGTCCCATCCTATCAGAATGATAATTACTCCTATCAAATCGCTCTATAATTTACTTTATTCTAATGAACAAAACCTGGACTTTTCTATTCCCTCTTTTCAGACATGATCCCAGTATAACTGCATTGTACCCTGTCTCACCAAAGCCACAATACCCTTCGCATAGTTTGGAGCCCATTGAGATTTTATATAGACTCATCATTGCCTCTTGGCTTTCATATACAGTAGCCCTTGTGAAAATCTTCAGATTCCATTAGCTTTTACAGTCTGGTCAACCTGAGACTCTGACTTTAATTGCTTGTCCGATATGCCACCACATCATCCATTCAAAGTATATTGTTACTTGTTTTACTAAAATGGACCACCTCACACTCAATATCATTAAATTCAAACTTTTTAGACATTATTCCATTATTTTATCAACATCTCTTTTTAGTTTCCTTTCATCTTCTCCTAACCTAATCTTGACATAGTTTTTTGCCACGGTGTCTAACCCTGGAAGTGAATTCTACCTGTGTGAGCTGATACAGCATTCCCCTCAGGCATTTATCCTCATGGACACAGCATTCCCTCCAGGCCTATATCCTCATGGACACAGCATTCCCTCCAGGCCTATATCCTCATGGATATAATTTCTACCAATCAGAGTCTGCTTGCCAACCAATCAGCACTTTCTTCTCATGCAGTATAAATTGTTGTTCCCTTTACTGTTGGTAATCCTCCAATCTGCCCTGTTGAGTGTAAGATGAAAAGCTTAGACTACATGTCTCTTTTTTCAGCAAAATGGTTGGTGTCGAACCAAAAAATTGGGAGTGAAGTCAAGAATACCAGTAATATCACCCTACATGGAATGCACAGTTTCTTGCTTACATAAGTGGATAGCTGGACAAACAAGGAATCACATTTTAATATAAAACGAAAATGGAAAATGTTGGAAATATTCAGCAGGTCTGACAGCGTCTATGGAGAGAGGAGCAGAGTTAATGTTGCAAATCAAGGACATTTCTTCAGGAATCCCACTTATTTTGTGCCACTCCCACATGGTGTTGTGTTTGTTGTTGGTGCACATGTGGGCCTTCATGATCAATGTGTCATTACACATTGGTAAGAGATGCTCCAAAACCTGGAAAAAATCATGGTAGACATATATGTTTTAATTCACTCTTAGAATGTGGCTATTTCTATCAAATTTATTGCCCATCCTAATTTCCCTTGAGAAAATAGTGGTGAGTCTTCCTCTTCAACCATTGCAGTTCTGGTGATGAAGTTACTCCTACATTTCTGTTAGGTAGGGAGTTCCAGGATTTTGACTCAGCACCAATGATATTGTGAGTTCTTGGTCAAATGACACAGTGGTGATGGCCATATTATGCTGGCAAAGAGACAATGATGGAATATGAACATAACTTAATTTAAAGGGGCAGTGCCCCAAGAATTGGGAGAATCAAAAGAAAAGGCCTTTGATAAGGTGCCTCATAATAGACTAACAAATAAGGCCCAAGAATGTGGAGTCAGGGGACAAGTGGCAGAATGGATTTCTAGCTGGCTTCAAGACAGAAGGCAGAGAGTGGAAGTAAAGCCTAATTATTCAGAGTGGCAGAAGGTGGGAAGAAGGTGGGTATTCCACAAGGATCAGTGCTGGGATCTCTGCTGGCCACCACTTACATTAATGACTTGAACTTTGGAATTAAAAACACAATTTCTAAATTTGCAAATGACACCAAATTGAGAGATAATCAAGATTGAGGACTGCAATAAAATACAAAGGAACACTTATAAATCTGCAGAAATGGCAAATAACTTACAAATCAAGACAAATAAACGCGAGGTAGTACATTTTGGGAGGAAGAATAGGGAGGTCATTTAATACTTGAAAGGTGAGATGAGGTAGAGGAACAAAGGGATCTAGGAGTACAATACACCAGGGTGACCAACTGTACTGTATTTGAGCCCTGGGTCCCGTGTCCCTGGTTGTCTCCTGCTGAGACATTGTTTGACCCATGAATTTTATGTGTATGCAGTACATCTTTGCGCCTGCACAGTGTTCCGGGCAGCCCACTCTACAGGTTTGGTAGCAACTCCAAGATGCCAAAATGGTCCTTAATTCATTACCCAAGAGTTGGTCACCCTGAATAAACCATTCAGAGTTGTACCACAGGTTAGCAAGGCGATAAAAAAAAAGCAAAGCAGGCATTACACTTTATTTCTAGAGGGATGGGATTGAAAAATAGGGAAGTTATGCTAGACCTGTATCAAACCTTGGTTAGACCACACATAGAGTGCTGCATGCAGTTCTGGTCCCCGCACTATAAAAAGGATTTGGAGGCACTGGAGAGGGTACAGAGAAGATTTACAAGGATGATATCAGAAATGTGTGAGTGTAAATATCAGGAAAGAATGAACAGGCTGGAAAAAAGAAGGCTAATAGAGGTTTTTAAAATTCTGAAAGGTTTTTATAGATACAGAGTGAATGTTTTTTCTTGTGGGGAAGAGCATAACTAGAGGCCATCGATATAAGATAGGGCAGGATTTTACGTTCGTTGGGCGGGCAAGGCGGGTGGGCCCAGGAGCGGCCATGAAATGGACCACCGCCCGCGATCAGGCCCCGGTGTGAATTCACGCTGGCTGGTCAATTGACGGCAAGCCAGTGTGAAAGGTGCGCTGAAACGCTCAGCACTGCCAGGGTGGGGGGCAGGAGGAGGGTGAGCACGGAGGCCTGCACTTGCATTGGGGAGCGCGCACTGACAGCTCCCTGAGGGCACGGAGCTGCCTCATGGGGCTGAACGTTTGGACAAAGGAAAATAAAGATTTAATAAACGATATAAATATGTCCCCACACGTGACTCAGTCACATGAAGAGGGACATGTTTATAATGAAGTGGAAAACTTTTTTTTTGCATTTTTTACTTACCGTTGGAAAACTCAACCTGCCTGTGGGTGAAGTTTCATAAAAAAATGCAAAGGCCACCTGTCTATTTGCCGGCCCGCCAACCCAACAGTTGAGCGGGCAACAAAAAATGCAACTTAACTAATCACTTAAGGTCCTTAATAGGCCTCTCAATTGTTGGCAGGTTGTTGGGACGCTCACCTGATGTCATTGCGTGTGATTTTATGCCCGATCGGATCAGGCATGCACCCACCCAATGAACATAAAATCCTGCCCACAGTCACCAAGAAATCCAATAGGTAACTCAGAAGAAATTTCTTCATCCAAAGAGTGGTGAGAATGTGAAACTCACTACCACAGGGAGTAGTTGAAGCGAATAGTGTAGATGCATTTAAGGGGAATTAAATAAGCATTTGAGAGAGAAAAGAACAGAGGGTTATTGCATTGTTCAATTGTTCTGTGTTTGATGATTTGAGTCTGGTAACTGATCTATGCTCACTGTGCTGGATTTGTTAAGCCTGGCTGTTGACTCAGAGATAAGTAAACAGACGCACATAAACTACTAGAAATTAAGAGCTGAAGCATGGTGAAGACATTTTAAAACTTTGTATAAAACTCTGTAAATAAAGTTCCTACAAACTTAGAAACTAGTTTTATCCCTGCAATGTTTTGAGGCTGGTCAAATGTATAAAATATACAACTTTTACGATGGCAGGAGTGTTGGGAAGAGGTTCAAGTAGAGCATTAGTAGTAGCATGGACTGCTACTTCAATCCAACAATCGAAGAGAGTGTGGAACAAATCTGAATCACCCCCAATTCTGATTCAATTCATACTGAGAAATCTGCTGCTATTGGCCAGAGCCATTCAACACAATTCCTTAGCAACCTATTATTACCCTGCTGGCAGAAGCATACAGGAAGTGAGAAACAGCCAAGTTGAAAATTTTGATTAATGAGCTAGCCCAAAAAAATAAAAGTCTTGTTAGCAGCTAATCTGAGCAGTGTTAATTTATATGTGTTTCTCATGACATAAGCCAGGGCTACATAACCAGCTGGTACTCAAAGGCTACTAACAAGCTGGCTATCAAGATATTACCAGCGATAAAAAGATTTTTTTAATAAACTTCGTTCCCAATCTAAATGCTGAGCAAGGCTTTTTATATTTTGACAAGCAACAGTGCAATTCAGGGATAATTATTTCCAGTTTGCTAATGCATCATCCCCTTTACTCACAATCGACTATTCTCTTGATGATGTCATAAGTTGTTCTTGGCATTTTCTGCTTATCCGATGACATCACCCAGTGGAACACACTAATGCAAAAAGAGGGGAGCAACATTAGTTTAGCTGCAAAACATGAGGTAAAGTTTCAGGAAGCTGAACTTTACCACAAATCCTGTTTTCTTAAAGAAGTTTGTATTTAACCCTGGGATTTATATGAACTTTATGAGGTAAAATAAACGAATAAAGTACAAAACAAAGTGTTGGATCAGGTGACCAAGCTGTTCCTGTATGGCAGGAGAAATGTTTCTCTTGGATGGTGCCTACCAGCATGTGCCTCTGATCCAGGCTTTTGAATTTGTGTGTCAAGAGACGCTAGCCTTCCTCACAGCCTTACTTTCAGCTGCCTATCTAATGATTAAGAAACTGGTTTCAATGCCAGAGTTTTCTGACTCATTTTATCAAAGACAGGGTTTAAGCATTTGTTCGGTAAATCCGACAACTTGTAACATAAGATTCAGAATCCTTCAACCACATCCCTTCACAGGATGGGAGTGATGTCTTGGAGGATGAGATCCAGTGAAGCGGAATATTTTAAGAGCAGGCCCACATGTCATTGCTCAGATATCTCTTCAGATTTAATTGCTGGGGGCTGTTTTCTTCTGCTGCAAAAACAATGAAGAGATGCTTCATTTATCATTGTAATTTGTAACCCATTAACAAAACCAGGAGAGTGTATGGTTTGAAGCAGACGACCCTTAATGCAGCCTGGTTCAACCAAGCCTGGTTCAGCCTGGTTCTGTTCAGTACCCACCCTGGCCCCCGCCCCAAACAAAATCTAAAATTAGAATCTACAGCACAGAATAGGCCATCTGGCTCAAATGGGCTAAGCCGCTACTTATATTCCACACAAGCTTCCTCCCAATCTAATTTCTTCTTTCCTCCCTGTCTCCCATATTCCTCTATTCCCTCCGTCCTCCTGCATGATTCAACCATCAGTCTTAAATATGTCAATAATGTCACTTCAACAATTCCAGCAAGTTCCACATTCTCACCACTTTCCATGTAAAGAAATTCTCCATAAACTCTTTGGGCAGAATTGTTCCAGATTTGCACTAAGTGCGGGTAGCGGACCAAACCCACCACATTACTTCTGCATTTCCATGGTGGGCGGGCTCTCATTCGCCCGCCATGCCATTACCTCACCACTTCATCATACCAGGTACCACATTTAAAGTACAGCCACGCTCAGTGCTTCCAGCCCAGGACTGCAGCAAAGAAGACATGGCCCCGAAAGTCAAGAAGACTGCAGCCCTTGAGCACCTTTTGGCAATATTGTTTGTTTCTTATGTTTCTTCCATACCTCCCTTGGGTCCTCAAAGTGCACCAAAATTCAAGAATCTGCTCAAACTTCTGCTTTTCCTGTAATTCCTTTTACCTTGGCTTTCAACTCCCTATTCTACCAGCTCCATCCTCTTCTGTGCTCTGCTCAGCAAACTGGGATTCCTAGAATGGATGGTGAATCTTCACTCCGAACCGAATCCCCACACCACAGCTGAACATTTCACCATTTATACCTGTTCGAAGTACTGTACTTACTTCAGAGTTAGGTTTAAAGGATATTTAAATGATATCCTGTTGCAGTCATTAACAAATAATGTTTTGACTAATTGACTCCAGGAAAATTACACCTGACAATACCTTTAATTAAAATCAACAAAAAATAGCTATTATCTTTTTCTTTGTAAAAGAGGAAATCTTAATACATTGATTTAATTGCTTCAGTGAGCTTGTGTTCACTTGGATCAGATAGTCGCATTCATGCCTCTGAATCAGGAGGTTGTAGGTTCAAGTCTCAGTTGATGACGTAAACTAATTATCACAAGGCTATTTCCCTTTATTTTTGAAAATACAATTTTTCAACTTTCAACTGACTGGAAATTTTGCAGTTTGAACTGAGGCAGAACAAACTGATTAAAAATGCAAGGCCACATTCCAAGGTGAAGGCGAGAAACAAGCAAACTGCCCTCAGGGGAGCGTGAAGAGAGAGACAATTCCTAAAACCCCAACACCCATCAAAACTCGTAACTGTCTATGGAAGAGACATTAAAACTGCAAAGTACTGGACATTGAAACAATGGCTGCCACAGGCAGACACACTCAAAACCTCTAGGAAATACACAATGGGTGAAATATTTCAAGGCATGGCTGCCCAGCCACTTGAGAGAGATTGCAAGTGACACAGGCAGTGTCAAGAAAGTCTTCAGCAGAGGAAACAGGCTGGGGACTGCTCTCTCTCTCTCTCTCTCTCCCTTTTGGAATAAGCCTGCTGCCCAATTGGAGAAGCCAACTCTACCAGAAACCTACCAGCGAATCAAGATCTCATAATAATTACAACATCTTCTACATCTGACTGCATCCATGAAACTAGCTAACCTAAGTCGGCCACAATGTTAAAAATCTATGCTTCAAGGTCAAACAAAGGACACTTAACCATATATCCCTTTACCTTTTCTTTATTGGACTCTAAGTCCCATTTTTTCTGATACCTGTGTGTGTGTGGCCCTGAATGATTTGCATGAAGGTCAAATGTTTGACGTCGCATGTTAATTATTTTTCTTGGGTTTAGTGGTTAATACATTTTCTCTCTCTTTGACTCAAGAAAACCTTGTTTGATTGGTTCCTCATTGCTCACTGCTTAAATAGGTAAATATGTTTGGATTTGGAAAAGGCTTATCTTCGTGAAAAAGAAACTTAAACCTTTGCTGTGACCAACCGAGGATGCTGAATAGAGAGGAACCAGTTCACCCCTTCTCACGTGGACATGACATGATGCTATCCTGAGGGACTGCTGCACTGTCAGAGATATCATCTTTCGGATACACTTGAAGACCTGACTTCAGGTGGATGCAAAAGAACCTTTGGCATTATTGGAAGAGAGCAGGGGGTTTCCCAGTGCTCTGAGTGACATTTTGCCCTTGTTTAAAATGCCAAAACAAACACAGTTTATCTTATTGCTGTGCGTGGAACCTTGCTGTGCACAAAGCAATTGCTATGTTCCCTACAGTACGACAGTGACTGCACTTCAAATAAAATACATCATTGGGTGTGAAGCTCTTCAAGATGCCCTGAAGACATAATAAGATTTTTTCTTCATTTAAGATTGCTAAGACAGTTTGACTGAATTTGGAATTCATCTGTACTCTTCATTCATGAAGACGTATATGAAGAATTCATTTATCAATGGAATTATTTACTGCCTATCATAATTTTCTATCCAGTTTCCTCAATAATAACCTGGTCACAAACACTCCACATGTCCTCCACAGAAATATTTCTTTTAATCTCTTTGATGATGGAATGAACATCCCTTAGGCAATGTCTCTGGTTGATACAGCAAATTTAGAAATGATGCATATCTCTTTGATAACCTCTGGTTTCTCCTGGAAAATATTATACAGATTGCTGGTTTATCGATAATTTTTTAAAAATTTATTTACGGGATGTAGGTGTTGCTGACTAGGCCAGTATTTATTGCCCAACCCTAACTGCCCTTGAGAGAAGGTGGTGGTGAGCTACTTTCTTGAACCGCTGCAGTCCATGTGGTGTAGGTACACCCACAGTGCTGTTAGGAGGGGAGTTCCAGGATTTTGATCCAGCGACAGATTCAGCGATGGTAGTGCCATTGAATGTCAAGGAGCAATGGTTACGTTCTCTCTTGTTGGAGATTGTCATTGCCTGGCATTTGTGTGGCGCAAATGTTACTTGCCACTTGTCAGCCCAAGACTGGATATTGTCCAGGTCTTGCTGCATTTGCACATGGACTGTTTCAGTATCTGAGGGGTCTCAAATTGTGCTGAACATTGTGCAATCATCAGCGAACATCCCCACTTCTGACCTTATGTTGGAAGGAAAGTCCTTGATGAAGCAGCTGAAGATGGTTGGGCCGAGGACACTACCCTGAGGAACTACTGCAGTGATGTCCTGGAACTGAGATGATTGACCTCCAACAACCACAACCAGCAGAGAGTTTTCTCCCTGATTCCCATTGATTCCGGTTTTGCTAGGGCTCTTTGATGCCACACTCAGTCAAATGCAGCCTTGATGCGAAGGGCAGTCACTCTCACCTCTCCAGAATCACTTTTCATCTGCTTTTTCGTTAGAGGTGCAGGGTTAAACTGTATGGTGAGGTATGGTGACTGTTGTTATATTTATCCCCCAGCCAACAGATTACGGTGAATGTCAGATTATCTGGTCATTAGCAGATTGCTGTTTGTGGGAGCTTGCTGCGTGTAAATTGGCTCCTGTGCTTCCTACACTAGAACACTGACCACATTTCAAAACTACCTCAGTGGTTGTGAAGCACTTTGGGACCTCCTAAAGTGATGAAAGGTGCTATACAAATGCTAGTCTTAACATATTGTGCATACAGCAAAATGTAACAATGAGACCAATGGCCAGTTGAGCTGTTTTTAGTGGTGTTGGAGGAGGGAGGATGTTGATCAGGGCATCAGGGTTGGGGTAGGGGGCAGAGGCACAGGGAGGCGGTGGTTCTAACACACTCTTCCAAACACCCCCCTGGGATCCCCTGTACAAATAGATAGGGCCTCAGTTTAACATCCAGTGTGAAAGTGTAGCCTTGATTATGTCCTCAAGTCCTGGGGTGGGGAAGGAATATTACAAACAAAGGCAAGTAGACATGAAGAGAAATGAAGCAACAGAAAATGCTGGAAATACTCAACAGGTCAGACAGCATCTTTGGAGAGAGAAACAGAGTTATCGTTTCAGGTCTGTGACCTTTGATCAGAAATTTTCCCAGTTCTGATGAAAGGTTATTCACTCTGTTTTTCTCTCTCCACAGATGCTGCCTGACCTGCTGAGTATTTCCTGTTTTATTTCAGATCTCCAACAGCCACAATATTTTGCTTTTGTAGCAAGGAAGGGGTAACAAAGCATAATCGACCCTTAAACAGGGACACCTTCCTCACCTTGAATTCAGTATGGTACGTAGAGAGTTAAGGCACTTTGGCAGGTGATCAAAAGCCGAACAAAAACAGGTTTTATTTGCAAGCTTGTGGAATCTCTGTGTATTTTGCTTTGTAACTGACACTCTCCTGGATGTTCCCTCTGAATAGTTAGCGTCTGCTGTTTCTGCAGGTATTTATCAGGAAATAACAGCCCATCAGGCCCTATTCTACCTGCCTGTTTGACACTTCACCTTCTCCTACACCCTCCCCCATTATAGAGCTGTTCGGAAACAGTGATTGTAAACAGTGCACAAACATAGTGAATACATTGCCCCTGTGAATGAATGGCCTGTGTGCATTCACCCATGTCCAGAGTGCATTGGAGGCAGCTCACCTTCCTGAAGCAAGCCCTTCTGATCTCTGCAATGTGGATCTTCAACGGAATGCCAACAACCAGAGGTCTCATTTCACCAGGAATTCCTGCCATTCACAGTAAAATGAATCAAGATTTGTGGATACATGAAATGAGCAGCCCCACACCCCCTCCCACCCCTACCCCCTGGTAGAATTGATTCCTGAGGCAGGGTCACCAGGGGAGAGGAGCACAACTTCAGGGGAGTGGAAACCAGTTTGTGCTCCTGTTAATTTGCCTTGATAATGAAGGAAAAGAGCACCAAATTCCGTCCGGAAATATTGGACTTTAAAAATAAGACCTGAGTCTTTAAAAAATATACACGAGCCGCTGGCTGGAATGCTGCAGGGCGACTCCCTAAGGCATAATGGAAACCCACCCTGTTGCCAGCCAAGGTACTTCTAAAGACATCTAGAAACTAATTGCTCCCTCTGGTAGAGACAATGGGACATAATGAGAGGTAAGTATCATCTCATCAAGAAATCCTGTGAGCAATGCCCAGACAGATTTGTGAATTTGCTTCCCACTTGGAACATACAAAGGAGGGGGTTAAAGTCAGCTGAAAATCTGCCCCAGTATCTGTCTGTTGGTGGGTGCTCTGAGAGAACAAGTGCAGGAAGTTTGACTCAGACGCAGCAGTCACACACAGCACCCCTGCAAATCGCCATTTTGCAGGTATCCCGATCTCTCTTCCTCTCTACTGAAGTCAACACCACTGGAGCCTCAAAACTGACTGTTCATCTACCAAAGTCAACACTACTGGAACCTCGAAACGGACTATTCACTTACCAAAATCAATTCTACTGAAACCTCGAATCACAATGGCCACAATACTCAATCAACTACTCTCCACAAGTCAAGGACTGTCCCGTATACCTCTTTTTATAATACATATATATATATTCTCTTACTTCAAGCTAAATTCCTGCTTTTAACCTGTATGACCGTATATGCATATATGCATAGTGTTTTATCCTTTCTTGCCTTTAGTAGTTAATAAACTCACTCTTACTTTTAACTGAAGAAAGTCTGATCAAATTGGCTCCTTCAAAACCAGAACGATTGAGTTTAGGGAAAAGGTATCTGCGAAAGGGATCCTTTTTAGATTAAATCTTGTTGTGACCAACAAAGTGGGGGGGCTGAATTCAGACAGGGAGCCAGTTCATTCCCTCCTCACCCAGGGCATAACAATTTGGATGTGTCCCAGCCGGACGGTGATAAATCTCACCTGGATCAAGAACTTTGGGGAACCTCACCTGGGGGTGGGTCGTAACATAATATAACACAGGAGAAAGCATACTGAATGCATGAGGATTCCAGTTCGGTAACACTTTGTTTCACTGGCACCAAACATATTAAGTTAAGAAAAGTTATTTTAAGGATACGAAAGATTCGAACGTATTGAGACCACCCTTTCTCTTTGAGTGTCAGGCATGAACCAGCTGGTGAAAGTGGTTTGAAGGAGTGCTGCATTGTTGGAGGTGCCATCCTTTGGATGAGAGGCCCCATCATCCTCCTCAGGTGTGTGTAAAAGACCCCATGGCAATATTTCAAAGAAGAGCAGGGGAGTTATCCTTGGTGTCCCAACCAACATTTATCCTCCAATCAACATCACAAAAGCCAGATTACCTGGTCACTATCACATTGTTATTTGTGGGAGTTTTGTTGTGAGCAATTTGGCTGTCGTTTTTCCTACATTACAATAGTGACACTTCAAAAAGTGCTTGTAAGGCTGTAAAGTGCTTTGAGAGGCCCAAAAGGTTGTAAAAGGTGCTATATAAATGGAAGTCCTTCATTTCTTTTTCTACAACCTCACTGGTCAAGCAGCTGTATCAGAGGTTGGCTTTTTTTCTATTACTATCACCCGCCTTCCTCTGTGACGCCATGAGAGTGACATTTATCACATAGGTATCCATGCCATCGCCAGATGAAGTTGTGAAAGCACAGGGCAGTCAGAACCCTACCTTGTCTCCCCTCAGGACAAGTTGCCAATTCGACCCACTGTCCAAAGCCCAGCTAAATCCCGATCCTGTTGCCTCAGAATCTCCAAGGTCTTCATGCTGAACTCTCTCTCTCTCTCTCTCTCTGTCTCCTCCCCTCCCCACCACACAAATACAGACAGAGGGGAAGAAAAAGATTTTTTAAAATTCAGAAATTATGGGAGAAAAACAGAAAGTGGAAAGAAGTGAGAAACCACAAGTCTGGCTTATGTTGTGTGCCTTTACTTTGGGATATGATTATGCAGAGTCAACATAGTTTTATGAAAACAAAATCGTCTTGAACAAATTTATTAGAGTTTTTTTGAGAATGTAACTAGCAAGGTTAGGAGGCCTTGTAGCACAGTGACAGTGTTCCTACCTCTGGGCCGGATGCTCTGGGTTCAAATCCCACTTCAGGGCATGATGGCCATGGATGGCATTTATAGCCAAACAGGTTGATTATCAGCCTGTAAATCCTTTCAATGCACCTGGTAAGTGGTAACAGTAGAAGAGTTTTCCGATCTGCCATACTGAAGGAGTCAATAGCAAACCACTGCAGTACTTTGCCAAGCATAATCATGGACCAATCCAATGGAAGTCCATGGTTGTCAATGCCCTCTTAGGGTGTGGTACCTGAAGGAGGAGCTAGCAGGGTAGATAAAGGGGAACCAGAAGATGTAGTATATTTGGATTTGCAAAATGCATTCAACATGATGACACACAGGAAGGATGTAAGGGCCCTTGAGAAGTTGCAGAGGTGATTTACTTGAATGGTTGTGGGGATGAGGGTTTCTAGCTATGAGGTTAGGTTGGAGAAGCTGGAATTGTTTTCCTTGGAGCAAAGGAGATGGGGGGGGAGACTTGATAGAGGTGTACAAGATTATGACAGGTTGAGGTAATTTGTACAAGAAAAAGCTGTGATCTTGCACTGGCCAGCTCATTAATTCTACATCCGGGCAGAGCACAGTGAATCTCGTGGCAGGAGCAGGAAGGAAGTCACCATTCCCACTGGTACCTCATGATGTTGAATATTTAAAGGGCACCTGGACAGCCATTCACTCACTGCAGGCCAGGAACTTCAGTCTGGCTGTCATTCAACACTAAACGAGAATGTCCCAGAGAAGAAAACAATGTGTGGACCCACGGTTCAGAGAAGCCTCCCTGGAGACTCTCCTCCAGGCCGACCAGGAAAGGCAAGAAGTGCTGTATGCCCCGGGGTGACAGCAGGAGGTCCTCCCACCTGACCACAGTGGCCTGGATGGAGGCCGCAGCGGAGATTAGTGTCCATGGGGCTCAGCACAGAAACGCCCAGCAGTGTTGGAAGAGGATGAATGATCTGCTGCGTTCCGGCAGGGTAAGTGCACTGTTTATTCTCACTGCAAACTGGCACTCAGAAGGACATCAGGCAGTGTAAGTGTGTGAGTGCTCAGGGATGTCAGACATGAATTTGTGTTGCAGCACTCACTAGTAGTTGGGACATACACACTGAATGTGTGCCAGCCACTTCATGCTCTCAATGTTCTGTCAGTAGCAGGACATCCTGCTTCCTAATCTCTTACTGGGGAGGGCTCAGGAGCTTCCATCGGCAAACATGCTCCTGAGCTGCTCATGTAACCATTGGGATGACAATCAATCCTTCTGTCCTTCTTCAGGAAAAGAACAGCAACAACAAGTGGGAGCGGTCCCAAGCTGGAGGCAGAATTCCGGACATTGGAATCCTCAAACCTTATGAGGAACAGGCTGTCAAGATAGCCGGGAAGGAGCAGGACCATGCCTGTGCTGAATGCGAGATAGGACTCCCCCAGGAAGCCAGTGAGGATGCCTCCAGTGTGCAGTTGTCAGCTGTGCCCACAGAGTGAGACATCATTTTAATTAAGGAGCCTGTTTAGTCAATCACTAATTCTTTCTTTTCTCTCTTCCAGGTACCAGCAAGAAAATGGGGAGGCCAACAGGGAAATCACCCACTGCCCCATCTCCAGTCCTACCTCTGAGGAGCATGCTTTAGAAGCCTCAGAGGATGCCCCATCACAGTGTTCTCCTGCTCCCTCCACCAGCGTAGATACACTCACCTCAATGGGTCCACATTCTAGAATATGCTCAGGGTCACAATCTGATGAGTACATCACAGACAAGGGTCCACAGCTGGCAGAGACAGTGACAGCCAAGGTCCCTGACACTCGGAGGACTGCTGGAGACCAGGCCCCTGCTGAGCCACATGCAAAAGTTGAGCCTCTGGGCTCAGCCTGAGGAGACATGTTTGAAGATGCAGAGACAGGCAGGGTAAGATCACATAGAGTTGCCAGAGGCCATGTGCAGACTAGACTGAAGGCTGGAGGAGTCCATCCTCATTCTGTCTGCTGTAGTGGCACCAGGATACAAGCGCTTGGCTACCTCCATGGAAAAAGGTGGAAGCCGCCTTGGAGGCCCAGGTCAAGCAGAACGCACAGTGGCTGCCGGATATATGGTTGGACCTGCATTCCATCTCTCTAGCCATGGGTGCAGTGAAGCAGCGGCTAGGCAAGAGGAGAACGGGGCACCTCGACCTCCCTCCACTGCCACTTCTCTTCAAGGGTTCAGGGAGGCAACTTCAGGCACCCACAGGGAGGAGGAGCATCAGCCAGACACCCCCCGGGGCTTCAGCTCAGGACACTCCAAGAGCACCCTGCCGCTCCACCTCCCCTCTGCCATTGACCCCATCAGGCCTCCAGCAGGTCAGGCTGAGGAGGGTGCACCCTGCACCTAAGCAGGAGACCCTTAACAAGCCGGACACCCCTGGAACTCGGCTGCCAGAGCAGCCCCGCCAGAGTCATCACAGTCAACAGGGCATAGCGGTCAGCAGGCTACCTCCTCCTCAACTGTGGATGTCGGGGCTATACCTAGACGTAGCGGTAGGCAATGAAAGATTAAGAAGAATTGAAGGCACACAGGTGGCACGGGTGTACAACCATTGTATCTAGTATTGGCACTTTTAAATATATGTTCACTTGCTCTGTTTGTTAGTTTCCTGGATTCCATCTTGCTGCTAGTTGCTTCAATAGTTGGGTATTTAAGGGTCTGGAATGTGAGCCCCCATCAGAGTCCAATAATGAGCTCCTATAGGTTCAAACTTCTCTCTTCTCTCACATTACCAACATAATGACTACTCAATAATCCCACGTGTGCATGATGAAGCACAGGCCATCAGCTGTCACTATGCTGCCTGGCCACTCCTCATGCAAGCCATTACTTGCAGCTCACCATGTTCTGCTCTCTGAAAGTGTGTTCAGCGAGATCATTGCAGATCCTGCTGCTATTACCCTGATGTAAGATGATGGCGGATGGCACGAGAACTCGAGGGGAGTTAAATCTGCTATATGAGTGACAAGGAACACTGTAGATGCAGTTTCAGGGCTGAGAGAGTGAAGGTCTACATTGTCTTCTTAATATTAGAAAACTGGAGGCTCCTTACATATCTGGAGAAAGCTGTGGTGGGCACATCTGATCATTAATGGCCTTCCTTGGTGATTTGTCATTTTGAGCTAACATGCAGGCGAAGGCTGAGAGTAAGGAAGCAACAGACGAGTTAGCCTTGACTGCAAGAAGCATTTGAGTGTAGGATTTAAGAGGTGTGTGTGTGCAGTTGATGGAAGCCTTTATCAGACCTCACATGGGAACTTGTTTGGCCTCCTTGTCTCCTTATCAAGGGTGGCAGTAGGCCTCACATAAAGGTTTAGCAACCAAAGTGCATTGGACATTATTGAAGAACCAGGGTTTTAGCCCATGAGGTGAGAGAGAGTAGAACGGGTCTGTGCGCTGGAACGTGCTGAGGACTGTGAGACTATCCACGTGAATCATAAGCAGCTCTAACAGGCTTCTACAGGATCCATGGAGGAAAGCTGTTTGCGAATAGTCGTTTGATAGTACAGAACTTGAGTATTGCTGAAAGAAGAGACAAATCTGAGCTTTTCATCTTGTACTCATCAGGACACTCGCAAGAATATCAATATAAAGGGGAAAACAACAATTTATTCTGTATGTGAAGAGAGTGCTGATTGGTTGGCAAGTGACATTGCCATGGAGAATGCACCACCCATGGTGACTGACAGTTAACTGCCAAGCATTGTTTGAAATTTAAACCACGCAGCTTGACCCTGATTGGCCAAGGCATTGCTCTGAGGAATCAGTCGCGAATGGCTGTCACTTATTTAGTTTAGCTGAAACAAGTGCAATGCGTGTATATGTTATTTCTGTCTACAAAGAACAGGGCCCTGTGTCCTAATATATGTAGCTTCCAGTACACACAAATGTGCCACACTGCGAGCCAGACTGACAGTCTTAAATTGGTTGTCAGTGTAATTTTTAGCACATTGAGGATTATTTAGCAAATGTTGTCCAATCGCTGAATCACATCTAACGTTGAATACTGTGTTTCGAGTTTTGCAAACATAAGCTAGTTGGGTACAGTCTGTACCCTGCCCATTGTGAACAGCGACTGGGACATGCTGTTTGATACAATCCGCCAGTCTTTGGGACGGACAACCTGCATACCTAGCATCACATTGACACTGAAATCTATTTACCACATTATTCATTTGTGTGATAGGCAGAATGTCTTTTTGGCTTGACAGCAGCATCCTGTTACTGGCAAATATCACTGGTGTTGTTACTGCACATTAGCAGCGTGAAACAGCTAGCTTCGCCTGTTGCACAAATTTTTGAGATACCTTGCCCTTCCACGGTAATCTGAGGTAGACTGGGCTCTTTTCAAAGCCGAAAGAGATGTCCTTAGGCCCGTTGATGAGTTTGCGTGATACACAGTGTGAAATGATCTGATCAGGGTAGCCATTATCCTGCAGGATGCCTTTGATGTGCCCTATTTCAGCACCAAGCTTGCATGGTGAGCAAATGGCTTGGACCCTATTTACAAGGTTGCCGCTAAGACCAATCTTATAGTGTGTGGAACTGTAAGGATCCCAATGTGTATATTGACCAGTGAAGGTAGGCTTGTGGTAGACCGCGGTAGAGAACCTCTTGCAGATTTCTCAACTAGTGCGTCAAGGAAGGGGAGTTCATTTGGCTGCTCCATTTCAAAGGTGAATTTGAGCGCAGGATGGAGCCCATTAAGACATGTAAGGAAATCATTACATGCAGCTGCAGATTTAAATATAGCAAACGTATCATCCACATAACAGAAATATGCAAGGGGTAGGAGGCTAGATGAGAGCTCATGAGAAACGTGTCTTCAGTGGAATGGCACCTAACCTCCTACCCCTCGCATATTTCCGATATATGGATGATACGTTTGCTATATTTAAATCCGCAGCTGCATGTAATGATTTCCTTACATGTCTTAATGGGCTCCATCCTGCGCTCAAATTCACCTTTGAAATGGAGCAGCCAAATGAACTCCCTTTCCTCGACGCACTAGTTGAGAAATCTGCAAGAGGTTCTCTACCGTGGTCTACCACAAGCCTACCGCTACTGGTCAATATACAATTTGGGATTCTTACAGTTTCACATGCTATAAGATTGGCCTTATCAGCAACCTTGTAAATAGGGCCTGAACCATTTGCTCACCGTGCAAGCTTGGTGCTGAAATCGGGCGCATCAAAGGCATCCTGCAGGATAATGGCTACCCTGATCAGATCATTTCACGCTGTGTATCACGCAAACTCATAAATGGACCTAAGGCCTTGAATGGGCCTTAAAAAGTGCCTATTCCATCTCAGATTACTCTGGAAGGAAAAGGCATCTCGACAATTTGAGCAACAGATGAAGCTAGCTGTTTCACGCCGCTACTATGCAGTAGCAACACGAGTGGCATTTACCACTAACAGGATGCTGCTATCAAGCCAAAAAGACGTTCTGCCTATCACATAAATGAGTAATGTGTTGTATGAATTTCAGTGCCAGTGCGATGCTAGGTATGTAGGACGTGCATCCCAAAGACTGGCGGATCGTATCAAACAGCATGCCCCTTCCACTGTTTGCACTGGGTAGGGTACAGGCTGTACCCAACCAGTCTGTGCTTGTAAAACTCAAAACACAGTGTCCAACGTTAGATGTGATTCAGCGATTGGACAACATTTGCTAAATAATCCTCAGTGAGCTAAGAATTACGCTGACAACCAATTTAAGATTGTCAGTTGTGCTCGCAATGTGGCGCATTGGGCGTACTGGAAGCTACATATGTTAATACACGGGGTCCTGTTCTTTGCAGACAGAAAGAACACGTTCACACATTGCACCTGTTTCAGCTAAACAAAATAAGTGACAGTCATTTGCTGAACTGATTCCTCATGGCAATGCCTTGACCAATCACGGTCAAGCTGCCTAGTTTAAATTTCAAACAATGCCTGGCAGTTAACTGTCAGTCACCATCAGTGGTGCATTCTCCATGACAACACCACTTGCCAACCAATCAGCACTCTCTTGACATACAGTATAAATTGTTGTTTTCCCCCTTATATTGGTATTCTTGTGAATGTCCGGATGAGTGCAAGACAAAAAGCTTAGACTTGTCTCTTTTTTCAGCAAAGCTGTTCACCTTGGTCAGAGTGTCCACAATGACAGATCACAGTCTCACACTAATGCTCAGGCCCATTTAGGACAGAGACTTGTGGAGGTCCCTGCAATCGGAGGGTCCGGAGTGGTTGCAACTCAGCAACCCGCAGCACAGCTGAGGCACTCTCAGTGAGCTCGAAACTTCTTGACATGATAAAGGTGTGAAGGGATATGGGTTTACTCTGAACAAGCGGCGATTGAGGGGCAGGAACATGACCCCCACTGATCAATCTGCATGGACAGAGATCTCGAGGGGTCAAATCGCATTCTCGTGCTGGCCCTCCATATGGACCCATCTATCTGGTCCTGCCTGAAAGAGGTCTCTGCCAGGTCAGTCCCCTTTGGGAGCAGGTGTGAGTGTGACAGGAGTGCATCCCTGCCGAAGCTCGATTTGATATTGCTTCCCCATTACCGTGCGCATGGATTTTGTGAGGGCATGGGAAAAATCTGTTTTCTGGTTACAGCTGCCTGAGGTCACGGGAGATCCGAGATTTGTGCAGGTTCTTATTGTGTGCGTTTAGTGCCAGGGCTCTGTATATCAGCTTACGCATGCAAAGGCTCAAACCACCAGCAGGACAGATGTTTAGTAGTGGAATTCAATTCAACTATCAGAAACCAAGGGACATTAGAGCAAATTATAATGTCAGTTACCAAAAAGGAGCTGGGCCTGCCAGGCAGGAGAGGTTAGAAAAGCAAGACTTAAAGAAACGTGGTGACAGCTAACCCTGCCTGAAATCTGGTAGCTATCAGATTGGCACGGGCCTCTCTGTAGTAGCCCTGCTATGGCTTCTGCTTGTCGGAGGAGGAGGAGACACCTTGGTCCTCCATGTCTCCCTCAGCCAAGAGTTTGCCCCTTTGTAGTGCAAGGTTGTGCGGGGTGCAGCAGATAATGATGATCCATGACACACTCTGTGGTGAGAATTAGAGAGCCCTGCCTGAGTGGTCCAAATATCTTAACCTTATCTTTAGGAGACCTATGGTCTGCTCAATCACAGACCCAATGGAGGCATGTGCAGCATTGTAGCTCTCCCCAGCGGCAATCTGCAGACGGCAAATTGGTGTTATCAGTCAGGTTTTCTGAGGGTATCCCTTATCCCCAAGGAGCCAGCCCTCCTAGGTCCTTCAAAAACCTGTGGCATCTGAGAGCGGGTGAGACTGTAGCACACCTAAAGTAAACATGCCAGTTCCAATTCATACGCTAGGCGAGTAGACAACAAAATCAACAGCCCGCCTGATATTTTGAAAGAAAATTTTTTTAAATTAATGGGCAATTGCACTTGTTAGCAAGCAACTGACCGACCATTACACGGTCCATGTGATAATGCGGTTGACAGGGGCAGGTGGGCGAGAGTGGAGAGTCTGCCTTTTCACCATCTGAGGTGCCTCCTCGACTGACCTCCAAAACCTGCACAACCACCTCCGTCGCCCTCCTCTCCACTCGCCCTCCTCCATTGTATAGTAAGGCCTCCAGCAGCAGGTAGTGATGGTGGGGAGAACACTGAGCAAGGGAACCAGTCAGCCCCGGTGGGACGCTGAGCAGTGTCTTTGGTTAGCTCAACCGTGGAGCCAGGTGCCATATGGTGAGGGAGAAAGCTGCCAGGACAAAGCGAGGACTTGTGAGTGGCAGTGTGGCTGGAGCCGAGGGCAGCTTGCAACCCTGAGTGTGGCTAAGGAGCCAGGAAGGGGATTGGAAACCTGGTCCAACTGACTGGCAGCACCGCTGAGTCTGAGAAGCCTCACGGAGAGAGCGGGGAGCAGGACTGCAGCCAGGAGCTGGGCAGCAGGACAAGCCTGAAGATGCCTGGTGAGTGCGGAGCCGAGGTCCTGACTAGGAGAGAAATCTGGAGCATCGGCAGTGAGTACCCTGTAAATAGCTGCTTCTTGGAGTTACGGTTTTCTTTGACTGTTTATAGTTTTGATGCCAGTGGAATAAAGGAACTTTGTTTTTTTAACCTTCTGCAGTTCATGTGCTTAAACTGCTCAGTGCACAAAGGTGCCCTATCCCACCCTGCTCAAAAATCCTGCTCTTACCTGAGTCCAGGTCCTCCACCATCCATTTGCTCTCTGCTTCCTGGGCTCGCTTGCCATCCCAGCAGCGCCCACTACTCAGCTCTGGTGCCAGTCAGGTTGGCCGGTAGTTCTCGAGGGTGGGATATTCTCCCAGTCTCAGCCTGTTTAGCCGGCTGGCACCATTATCACTGCAGGGCAGCCTTCTTTTAAGTTGGCTGGTTCGTGACCAACTTTTGCAACAGGGGAGCCAGCAGTGCATCCCACTGTAGAATTCAGCCAATGATCTAGGTGAAGTCCTGGCATTTGAAACCTGGAATGAGAGAAAATTTACAGCCAGGTCTTTTTAAGATATTAAGCAGGTAGTTTGGTGGGGTTTGAACCATCAGACATGAGGCTGTTTAAACTGACAGTTAACTTTTTAGTTTTGGTGAAAATGCACTGTTAGATTCAGGGGAACTTAATCAGCAGATGTGAGGATTTGGAGGGGAGAGAGAGCAATGGATGGCCCCAGGCAAGTGGTCATAGTGAGGAGCTCCCCAGGGAGCTCCCTGCACAGGAACCAGTGCAAGGGGTCTGGATTACTCGTCCAGTAACATAACTCTTACTGCTCCCCCACTGATGGCTGTGAGTTCAAATCCCACATGTAACCTGAGCACACAAAATCTAGGCTGACAGTTCAGTGCAATACTGAGGGAGTGCTGCACTGTCAGTGGTGCTGCCTTGTGGGTGAAACATCAAGCTGAGGCAGAATCTGACCTCTCAGGTGCGATCCCCACCCTGGCACTGTTCAAAAAAGAGCAGGAGAGTTCGCCCTGATTAACATTCATCCCTCAACTAACATCTCTAAAGGAGACTACCTGGTCATTTATCGATTTGCTGACTGTGGGGTCTTGCTGTGTGCAAATTGGCTGCTGCATTTACTGCATTATAACAGTGACTGCACTTTGTCAGCTGTAACGTACTTCGAGATGTCCTGAGGTTGTCAGATTAAAGTCCTTTCTTTCGATTGAGAGGCATGTGTTAGAGACAGAGACAGACAGCTGTGAGGGGTTCAGGACCCTCCCCCTATTCCCCACCTGCTCATTTCCCTCTCCCTCCATTGCCTCCCCACTCCTCCGCCTGGCCTGTTCCACTCAGTTGCCTTGTTGGCGTCACTCCATTAAAGCTCCAGATGTTTCATTGGGGGCCGGCCCATTAGCGAGGCTCTGGGACCCTTTCATGTTTATTTGACTGCTTCTCACAGTCAGGTGTTGAAAGTCAAGCGGCCAGTCTATTGCTCCTGGGCCTCTTTCATTTTTATACATATAACAAAGGAGGCAGGATCAAAGGGCAAACAGGAGGGGGCTCTGAGTGAATAAAAACCACAGCAAGCAACCGGTCTGCAAGAGGAATTCAATTTACACACTTTGGAAAGCCAATTAGCCTCATTCCTGTGGAAAATTCTTCTCTCTGAGAATTCCCAGGTAGGCCCACACCAACTGAAGAGGCATCTGGGAAGCAGATGTGTGACCAGACTTTGAGCCCTGTCTTCTGGAGAAACTATACCCTGACAAGAGCTGCCAATCTCTGGCAGGTACATCTCATCTGATTCTACTTTGCTGGACAGACACAGGCTGCTTCAGGGGACTCGCAAGATGTGTGACCTTTGCCCCCCTCCAGTGATTTGCCTCTCGTCTCTTGTACAATGTCATTTAAACACAATCACCAGCCAATCCTGTTGTGGGGATCATGGAGACAATAGCCCAGAAACTACCCTCCTTGCCATCCGAAGCATATTTGCTTAAAATTATTAATCTGGAAACAAAAATACTTCTCCTTACTTAAAGAAAACCATAGCCTGAGCAAACATCATTTCTTGAGTTGAGTGATGGGAGAGGCTCAAAGGGCTGAATGGCCTCCTCCTGTGCCTATGCTTTCCCAGGCTGCACTGGGGAAGTCCCAGCCTGGCATGTTGTTTTCCTTGCTGGGAATTGAGGAAGTAGGCATGGCCCCGGTCCAAGTGCCTTTGTTCCCATTGACAACTCTCCTCCAGGATTTTGTAATGGCAAGGTTTGATTTTAAAATGTGAGTTTCACAAGGTAATGACAATACAGTCGTTCAGTCACCAAGTTACTTTGATTTGGATACAGCTCGCTTTATCAGGCTTCCTACTACAAGAAGGCAGGAAACAAATGTAAATATTCAAATGCCCCATTAAATGGCCATGTAACCAGTTAGTTGGCATTTGCCAACAGCAGATTAACCCTCTCCCCACCCCCCAGCCTCCCCCACTTCGCCATTAGGTGGAGAGGCCACCAGCTGAAAGCCATTCGGCCCATCGAGCTTGCTTTGCCATTCAGTACGATCATGGCTGACATTGAGCTTCAACTCCATTTTCCTGCCGCTCCCCAAATCCCTCGGTTCCTTGAGAGACCAAACATCTGTCTATCCCAGACTTAAATATATTCAACAATGGAGCATCTACAACCCTCTGGGGTAGAGAATTCCAAAATTTACAACCCTTTGAGTGAAGTAATTTCTCCTCATCTCAGTCCTAAATAACCGGTCCCTCATCCTGAGACTGTGCGCCCGTGTTTTAGACTCCCCGACCAGCAGGAACAATCTCTCAGCATCCACCCTATCAAGCTCCTCTCATTCTTCTAGACTCCAGAGAATAGCGGCCAAATTTACTCAGCCTCTCAGCATAGGACAACCTCAGAGACCAATCTAGTGAACCTACTCTGTACCGCCTCCAGTACAAGTGTATCCTTCCGTAAACATGGGGACCAAAACTGCACACATTATTCTGGATGTGGTCTCATCAAAACCCTGTACAATTGTAGTAAGACGTCTTTATTCGTGTACTCCAGTCCCCATGCAATAAAGGGTAACATGCAATTTGCCTTCCTAATTGCTTGCTGCACCTGCATGCTAACTTTCTGCCTTCCTGTGTTCGAGCACACCCAAGGGGAGGATTTTCCCTTCGTCAGGCGAGCATGGTGGTGGGCCCAGAAACGGCCATGCAACCAACCACTGCCCGCAATCGGGCTCCCACCATGATTTCGCACTGGCCGGCCAACTAACAACCAGCCAGTGTGAAAGATGCACTAAGAGCCTCAGCGCTGCCGGGGTGGGGGCGGGAGAAGCGCGAGCGCTGAAGTGTGCGCGTGCGCGGAGGGAGCGCGCACTGACAGCTCCCTGAAGGCACACAGCTGCTTCAGGGAGTTAAAGGATTTCAAAATGACAAATAAACCTTTTACACATGATATAAACATGACCCACATGTGACTCAGTCACATGAAGAGGGACACGTAAGAAAAGATGTTAAAAAAATTTTTTCTTTTTTTAGTGACCGTTGAAAACCTCATCCTGCCCGCGGATGAGGTTTCATTAAAAATGCCACGGCCTATTTGCCCATCTACCAATCAAACAGTTGAGCGGGCAGCGAAAAATACAACTTAATTAATTGCTTAAGGGCCTTAATAGCCCTCTTAATTGTCAATGGGCGCACTGCCACCTCTCTCACGCACCCGCCAGCCAAAAACTCGCGAGTGCGCGATGGCATCGGGACACTCGCCCAGCATCATTGTGCACTATTTCACTCCCATCTGGGTCAGACCCGCGCCCACCCATGAGACGAAAAATTCTGCCCAAGTCTTTTTGAACATCAACATTTACAAGTTTCGCACTGCTTAATGTCTGCTTTTTACTCTTACAACAAAGTGAATAACTTCACACTTCCCTACATTATACTCCATCTGCCATCTTGTTGCCCACTCACTTAACAAGTCTACATCCCTTTGGAACCTCTGTGTCCTCCCCACAGCTTACCTTCCCACCTAGCTCGATATCGTCAGCAAACCTAGATATATTACTCTCTGTCTTTTCATCTAAGTCATTAATATAGGCTGTAAATAGCTGAGGCCCCAGCACTGACCCTTGTGTTACTCCATTATTCACTACCTGCCAACTTGAAAAAACCTCATTTATGCCCACTCTCAGCTTTCTGTTAATTAATTGTCTATCCATGCTAATATATTACCCCAACTCTATGAGACCTCATTTTGCGATTACCCTTTTGTGCGGCACCCTATCGAATGCCTTTTGGAAATCCAGGTATACTACATCTACAGGTTCCCCTTTATCTACCCCACTAGTTACATCCTCATAAACCCTAACCAATTTGTCCAACAAGATTTCCCTTTCACGAAACCATTTGACTTGATATAATTGCACTGTGCTTTTCTAAGGGCGTAAGACACCACTCCCTCTGTGCTAGAATGTCAGCCTTGACTTTTGTGCTCAGATCCTGGAGTGGGATTTGAACCCATTACCCACTGAGTCACAGGTGGATCATTTCCAGTATTGGCTATAGAATTTCTACAGGGTTTCCGGATTGCTCGGCGGACGTTTGGTGGCAAACGGGGAGAATGACTAGAGAAGTAGCGTAACTGGCCACCTGCGTCATGTCTCCAGGATTTTTGCCGATTTTGTACCAAGACACCAGGAGGTTGGAAAGAATCTGCTCGATTGAGTTTGTATGTGAAGATGAGATAATCACGTCAAAGTTACAAGTGTTCAATCTGTGCTGGATCACTGGGTAAGGGACCTGCTCCGGATATAATAACAGGCAATCAAACTGGGGTCCACAGCTAAAGAAAAGAAAAGGTGGACAGAGATTTCATTTATATAGAGCCTTTCATGACTGCAGTTCTTTAATGAAGTGCTTTTTGATTGCACTCGCTCTTGTAATGTAGGAAGCCTGGCAGCGACTTTGTGCATAGCAAGATTCCACAAGCAACAATGAGATAATTGGCCAGATAATCTGTTTTACTGAGGGATAACTATAGACCAGAACACCAAGGAGGACTCTCCCGCTCAAAACTGTATCGAGCGAGCTTTTGAGTCAGTGCTAGGGTTTCCTCAATGAAAGAGGGTAGGTTGGATTCTGGGGAGCAGTTGGGGTGGGGTGAATATAACCTAGATTCACAGCTTGAATGTAATATGTTTATAGAATTTGATGCTGTTCCAGGTGGTTACATTCCTCAGTCCATAGGATCAGGCACAAAGGGTTTTCATTGTATTTTGCTGTAATTAAGATTTTGCCTCGGTTTCTAGAACCACATTAATCACTGAAAGGAAATGATGAGGGGCTGGCAATATGTGAAACAATAGCCAATGTAAAACCTCAGACACATTCCTCGCCAAGCACCATCATTATCCAATTCTTGGATTACAACGGGGCATAGGGAGAGAGGATGTGGATGAAATATAATCTGGATATTCAGCCAGATAACTGGAGAAATCATTAGCAATCTTAAGTTGTGATGTGTGTGGATCCTGGGAGATGATAAAACCTCTGGGATAAGACCTCATGCTTATTTTACCAAAGGAGCAGGAGCAGGAGCTTGTGAACATCAGCAGGCTATTTGGCCTCCAGAGAGTTGCAGGTAATACTTTAGTGCTGTACTGAGGAAGTGCTGCACTGTCCGAGGCGCCATCTTCAAGTTGAGATGTTAAACCAAGTCCCATCTTCCTTCTCAAACCTAATATATATACCCAACATATAGCAACGCACGACCTCTCCAATAATACAGGTCTTACTGTGCATTCAAAGTGTTAAAGGGGTTAGAAATTGCTGCATAATAACCTTACAAAATCTTCAGAAATGTAATAAATGTGATACAAGTCCTATAAAGAAAGTTTCCAAAGCAGCTTGCTGGCTGAACATCAGGCCTGTTATCTCTGCCAAGGGCATTTGTCTAGCACAAGCGTCCTTGTAAAGGTGGGATCTCATGACCCATTTGTAAACAAGCATCTAAGAAAAGGCTCTCAAGAGGGAAGAGAAATCACTTTGGGCAGGAAAGAGTTTTTCAAAGTGATCCATGCTGGCTTCAGCCCTCTACGGATGCAGGAAGGCCAAGGAAGAGCTTCCTAACACTAGGGAGCAGAAAGGCTGACACCAGTAGCCACAGAGCCACAAACCATCTGCTTGTCTCTCAGGAAGAGTGAACCATTCTCACCTGTCACAGGTGGATGTTTTCCTTTCTACTTTAAAGTCACTTATTAGTTTGACCCCACCCCCCTCCCCACCCCCACCTTTTGGGTAATTTGTGACTCCCAGGCCAGAATCCTGCGAAGGTTAGTCTCTCCACTTAAATATTTAGCTTAGTGAGGCAATTTTTTTGCTTTTTTGTAGATTCAAGACCAACCTAAGGACCTTGGATTATAAACCAATGCTGACACATCTGTGCAATGCTGAGGGAGCGCCGCAATGTCAGAGGTGCTATCTTTCAGGTGCCATTCTAAAGCAAGGCCCCGCTTGTCTGTGTAGGACAATGTTAAAACAGAAGAATCTAGGGGGACTAAAGAGTTTGCCCAGTGTCCAAAATTCATCCCTCAATCCCAGCAGATCATTAACACAGTCTCAGAATAAGGGGCAGACCATTTAGGTCTGAGATGAGGAGGAATTTCTTCACTCAGAGGGTGGCGAATCTTTGGAATTCTCTACCCCATAGGACTGTGGAGGCTCAGTCATTGATTATGTTCAAAGCAGACGTCGATAGATTTCTAGATACCAATGACTTCAAGGAATGTGGGGATAGTGCGGGAAGATGATGGCATTGAGGTAGAAGGTCTGCCATTACCTAATTAAATGGCGAAGGAGGCCTGAGGGGCAGAATGGCCGACTCCTGCTCCTACGTTCCTATCTTATTTCTGTTAGTGGGAGCTTCCTCTGTGTAATTTGGCTGCCGTGCTTCCTATATTATAAACAGTGACTCCACTTCATTGGCTGTGAAACACTCTGTGGCATTCTAAGAATGTGAAAAGTACGATATCAAACTAAGTTGTTTCTGAAAATGATAGGATGAGGTGTCAGACTCTTGATGCTGAGCGCTGTTTTCCTTTGCTCCCATGGATAATTTTTTCATTTCCTACCTTGTCAGCTTAACATCTGCTGTAACGTTGATGTGAAATCCAAGGTCAGGTTGGCAGTGAACGCGGTGTAATTTCCACTTTCAGAACGGGAATGAAGAACTTGGAAACCAAGGCTGGCTTTGGGATTGGTTTTCATTGTAAAACATTAGCCATGTAGGACAAGGAAGGTCTCAGCTTCAGTGTCCAGTCTGTGGCCAATTAATGGGTCCCAGTTGGGCTGGTGGTGGAGGATTACAATAACACCAAGGTACCTGGAGTAACTAGGAAGGAAACTACCTAGAATTTCACTCCCAACCGCCGTACACTCAGTGTGAGTCTTGGTGTGAGGACAGGAATGGTATTGGCTGGGTTATACACTTCCCTCTAATGCAGTTGAATTAACTCAGAATTGTTACAGTACAAAAGAAGGCCATTTGGCCCATCATATTTGTGCCAGGCCTCCATAGGAGTAACTTATCTAGTGCTACTCCCACGCTGACACTTTCTATCTGGCTCTCAATGGTCACTTGGGTGAGCTACTGGAATGGGGGCAGCGACCATACCAGCAGTAAGGATTCAATCACTCACTCTAGGCTATTCCTCACTCTCACTCCTTCATTCCATCTTGAGTTTCTGAATCTTTCTCTCTTTGTCACTCTTTCACACTCTCTCTCTGTCTTTCTCACCTCACTTGCTCGATATCACCCCCTCAGTGTCTTTGTTATTTCCTTTCTCTCATTCCTTCTTTGTGTTTTTTTCTCTCTCTGGTAAGAGGGAAGGAAAGAAGATTAGGAAAAGAGACTATTTGAAAATGGTTTTGGCTGTGTTTACTTCAATATTTTCACTCTGTGGAGGGATCACAATCTGAGAAAACTGCGAAAGCCTTTGAACATTAGGGTGTAGCACTTAACTGACAGTAGTCATACAAACTCGAAACGTTAATGTATTCCTCTCCGCAGATGCTGTCAGACCTGCTGAGTTTTTCCAGGTATTTTTGTTTTTGAGTTGGAGTAGATAATACAATCTTGTTTTACTTTTAAAAGCAGTTTAAAAACGTATTTCATTTGAAGCTGAGGCCAGGGCCAATGTTAATGGGGAGGGTTTTGTCCCAGGCCTCACTGAGGGAGGGTTGGGATCCAGTCACACACAAGCCTCACTGAGGGAGAGTTTTAGTTCTGGTCACCAATAGGCCTCAGGCAGGGTTTGGGGCCTTGTCACCGCCAATCACAGGTCCCTACTACTCATGAGCTAAGCAAACAGCAGACCCTTTCTATCCAATTTTGTTTTTCACTGAAAATATTATCCAGCACACACCAGGGTCTGAAGTGACTGGGCACAGCTGTGCTGCCCTCACACAGGATACTATAATGGAAACTATAATATAGGGGGCATTAAACAGAGGGCCAGGCCTGATTGAAGATTCTGTTGAAGAAATTCAAATCTTTATCAGCTTCAAAATCAGGAGTACTGTGACCATCTTAAGCCTAGTTAATAATGTCTGTGATTACTTGCGCCGAGCATTCATCAGAACAAAGTGTGAGATTCTGGCTCAGGTCTATCAGGCTTCCTGAGACAGGGTGCGGGGCCTCCATCTGTTGCAGGCCTCCATTCCTTTATACAGGCAGTTTGGTCTGTAAGTGGTTAGGAGAACTCTATTAAAGTGAGATCACAGTCTGCAGAGAGAATTAGCATGCTGAGTGCTGTGACAACCTCTCCACATTCCAGTCTCCAGGGGCAGGGTTTGGCAGAGGAAGTCCCAGCACCAAACATACTTGGCAGCCGGTTACAGTCAGTGATGGAAACTTAACAGTAATTGGTTTAATGAGGACCATCTGAGCATTCCTACACCTCAGCCCTCTCTCTCACATTTATTTGTATCTTTGACTTTTTTCTCCCTGTGTCTCCATGATCCAGAATGGGTTCTATGAATGGGAGTTTATTTTCACTACCAAATGAGTAGGAGTGAGAGCCGCATTAGATTGTTAGAAGTGTATTGTTTTCATCCCCACATGGCTCCGGAGGTCTGCCCATGGTGGATACTGGGTGAGTGGCTATGGAGGTGGCGTGGAGGGTTGAGGGGCCATGGGGGTGGGGAGGGGACATGAATTAGCATTGAGTTGGCATGGAGGTTATGAGGGGCCGAGGGGGGGTGGGTGGGGGGAGTGAGAGGGGTGAGGTTAGAGAACCTAACAGCTTGTAAAGCAACTGGGTCCCAGAGAACTGAGATGGGCCTTCTAACCAGCCAGCCTTGGCTCTGTTTCCAGGGACAGCAGGCCCAACAGCTTCCCACACCTGTGCCTCCAGTGTGAAAATCATACATTTCAGATACTTTTTACCAAGACAGATCCGGTGAGTTGGGGAATTTCCCAACTTGAGCTACCCACCTCAATAGCCAAAATCAGTCTTCTGTCTCCCTCTTCCTCTCTTTGTCTCTTCTCTCACACTCCCTCTCTCTTTTCTACTTTCAATGTATGCCCCTATCTTTTAGCTTTCTGTTTCCTTTTCAATCTGTCCCTGTCTCCCACAGAAACCTGCTCTCTGTCTCTCTCTCTCTCTCACTCAATCTGTGCCTCTATCACTGCTTCTCTAACAATTTATTTCTCTCTCTTTCTTTCTCATCCTCTATCTCTCACACTGTCTCTTTTTGGCATTGTCAGCCTTTCCTATCTGTCTTTTTTCTCTTGTCTGTCAATCTGTCCCCTTCTATCCTAGCATTCTACTCTCTCTTCCATTTTACTCTGATGCTATTTTCTCATTGTTTCTATTCCTCTCTCCATTTCTCTCTACCGCTCTCGCCCTCTCTCTCTCTCTCCCTTTCTCCCTCTCTCCTCCTCTGTCCCTCTCCTTCTCTCCCTCTTTATCTCTCTCTCTCTCCCCCTTCCCCTCTCTCTCCCTCCTACCATCTCTCTCTCCCTCTCCCTCTCCCTCCTTCCCCCTCCCTCTCTCTCTCCTTCCCTCTCTCTCCCTCCCTCTCTCTCCCTCCCTCCTCTCCCTTCCGCTCTCCCTCTCCCTCCCCCCTCCCTTCTGCTCTCCCTCTCCCTCACCCCTCTCTCCCTTCCCCTCTCCCTCTCCCTCCCCTTCCCCCTCTCCCTCCCCCTCTCTCTCCCTAGCCCTCTCTTTCCCCCCCTCTCTCTCCCTCCCCGCCTCTCTCTCCCTAGCCCTCTCTCTCCCCCCTCTCTCTCTCACTCCCCCTCTCTCTCTCTCCCCCTTTCTCTCTCCCTCTCCCTCTCCCTACCTCCCTCACTCTCTCTCCCCCCTCACACTCTCTCTCCCTCTGTCGCTATCCCTCCCTTCCTCCCGCTCCTTCTCCCTCTCTCCCTCCCCCTCTCCCTCCCCCTCTCTTCCTCACCTCTCTCTTCCTCCCTCCCACTTTCCCTCCCTCTCTCTCCCCCCTCTCTCCCTCTCTCCTAACCTCTGTCCACCTCCCTCTCTCTCCCTCTCTTTCTTCCCCTCCCTCAGTCTCTCCCTCCCTCACTCTCTCCCTCTCTCTCCCTCGCTCTCTCTCTCCTGCTCCCCCTCTTTCTCTCCCTCCCTCCCTCTCTCCCGCTCTCTCCCTCCCTCCCTCTCTCTCCCTCCCCTCTCTCTCTCCTCTCTCTCACACTCTCCCTCCTTATCTCTCTCTCCTTCCCTCTCCCTTTCCCTCTCTCTCCCTATCCCTCCTTTCCTCCGTCTCCCTCTCTCCCTCTTCCTTTCTCTCCCTTCTTCTCTCTCCTCTCTTCCTCTCCCTCTCTCTCCTTCTCCCTCTCTCTCCCTCCCCTCTCTCTCCCACCCCCTCTCTCTCCCCCTCCCCCTCCCTCCCTCTCACTCTCCCCCTCCCTCTCTCTTCCTCCCTCTCACTCTCTCCCTCCTTCCCTCTCTCTCTCTCCCTCCCTCTCACTCTCTCCCTCTCCTCCATCTCTGTCTCTCTCTCTCCCTCTCTGCCTCCCCATCTCTCCTTCTGTGTCTCTCCCCCCTATCTCTCCCTCCCCCCTCTCTCCCTCCCCCCCTCTCTCTCCCTCTCCATCTCTCTCTCCCTCTCCATCTCTCTCTCCATCTCTCTCCCTCCCCCTCTCTCTCCCTCCCCTCTCTCTCCCTCCCCTCTCTCTCTCCCTCCCTCTCTCTCTCCCTCCCCCTCCCTATCCCTCCCTCTCTCTCCTTCCTTCTCCCACTCTTCCTTTCTCTCCCTCTCTCCCTCCCTCCCTCTGTCCCTCCCTCTCTGCCTCTCTCTCTCCCTCTCTGCCTTCCTCTCTCTCTCTCCCCTCTCTCTCTCCCCTCTCTCTCTCCCCTCTCTCTCCCCTCTCTCTCTCCCCTCTCTCTCTCCCTCCCCTCTCTCTCTCCCCTCTCTCTCCCTCCCCCTCTCTCTCTCCCTCTCCATCTCTCTCTCCCTCCCCTCTCTCTCTCCCTCTCTCTACCTCCCTCAATCTCTCTCCCTCTCTCTCCCTATCCATCCCTCTCTCTCTCTCTCTCCCTCTCTTCCTTTCTCTCCCGGTCTCCCTCCCTCCCTCTGTCCCTCCCTCTCTTCCTCTCTCTCACACACATTCCTCACACTTACTTTCTCGACACATTCCCTCTCTCGTTCTCTCATGCCTGGTCTCTTTCTCATGCTTTCTCCCTTTCTCTCTCTCTTCTCTCCCACTCTCTCTCTTTCTCTCATGCTCCCTCTGTCCCACTCTCTCTCACCCTCTTCTCTTCCTTTCCCTCACAATCTTTCACTCTGCCTCACTCTCACTCACTTTCTCCCTCTATCTCTCCCTTACTCTCTCACCCGCTCTCACACACTTTAGCCTCAATAGTCCACAGGTAGCAATAACAGCGGTTGCTGATATTATTGTGCCCATTGCTGGGCCAGCACTGCTCCTGAGTTCATGGGTCATGTGGAAAACTGGTATGACGATGCCGCCTGCCTCACAAGAGTAGAAATACCCAAAGAGGGGGCAAGTTCAACTCCTAAACCTGACCCTCTGTCTCCAACCCCTATCCAAAAATAGTGAAATTTTTAATCTTTCCCTCTTTGGGACTCTAGACCCAAGCACCGGGGGGACCAGACCAACCTTGGCAAGGCCAGTACCCGGAGTTCCCATCTATGGCCAAAGCCACCAAGGTCCCCAGGCCCAAAACACTCACACCCCCTGCTTCCCCTCACCCCTCAACCCTTGCCACTCACCACACCACTCACCTTCATACCCCCACCCCTCACCCAATCCCCCAATGCCCCTAACCCAATTCTCAAATCCCAACCATGCCCTTCACCCTAATCCCCTGCCCCACCCATCATCTCTATTCCTGGTCTCTTGATCTTACTTTTTTCTCTTTGCCTGTCTCTCTATCTCTCTCTCTGTCTCTCTCAGCTGACTATCGGTGCTTTATTCTGGGTCTCTTTCTATTAATATACCTGACTCTCTCCTCTGTACATTTTTTCTATCTCTCTCTTGCACATCTTTCTCCTTCCCTCTGCCCCTCTTTCTCTTTCTCTCTCCCTCCCTCTGTTTTGATTTCTCTCTCTACCTCTGTCCCTCTCTCTCTGTCTCCTCTCCTCTGTTTTTATCTCTCTCTACCTCCATCTCAACCTACTTGTCTTTCAGTCTGTTTCTCTCTTGATCTCTCTCTCTGTCTCCCTCTCTCTGTTTTTATCTCTTTCTACCTCTGTCTCTCTATCTATCTGAGCATGTGTGTGTGTGTGTCTCTCTCTCTCTCTCCCTGCCTAACTCTTTCTCTATAACCCCCAACCACCCATCCACCCTCTGTTTTTGGTACAGCCTAGTTTCTGTAAGAGATTCTGCTTCATGTTTCTGAAGAACTGAACACAGAATGAAAACAAAAGCTGCAGGAGATGTATGATTGGAGGTAATTAGTGTCTGTGCCACAGAGCCTGTCTTCAACATACTGCAGTGTTTACACAGTCAAACCTTGCCAGTGCTTTGATGTTGAGTGAGTTCCGTGCCCAATGAGCTGGTACGGTAATTGGCTTGTTTTGGTTTGACAAATACCAAATGCTCCCAGATCATAACACGACACTCACACAACACCCAGCATCGTTCCAGCGATTATCCCGGGGCTGTGCGGCGCCTACCTTGGGGAGTTTAGAAGGGTGAAGGGAGGTTTGCTGAGAAAGAGAAACAGAAGACGCTTCTTTTGTGAGTTGATGTCAGTGTATTTTAAAGGCACGTTATCCAAGAGAGGGGGGGTTTGACAAACCGTGGGCGGGGTTTTCCGGCCCAGCCTGCCACCAGGATCGTCCAGCCCTGCCCAGAGTCAATTGGCTATTGGCTGGGCTGCCACATTCCCTGTGGCAGGTACCACCACAGCAGGGCCGGAATGTCCTCACCCTCGTCTCACCTCCATTTTCATCTTCGAGATTCCTCAGTCGAGTGGCTATCCTTCAAGAGTGGCCTCGGCTGTGAGTGTCAGCAAATGACCCTAACCGCAACCAAACACTCCACATTCCTGCTGACCGCCACGCTTTCCAACGGGCCAGGAGCTGGAACCCTGCCTCAGTTTGTTTCCCCTTCCTTGGTATATGCTGTGGGTCAGTTGGTAAGTCTCTCACTTCTTCGTTCAACTTCAGAAACTTGAGCACAAGAGCAAGGCAGGCACTCCAGTGGAGTACTGAGGGAGTCCTGTACTGTCAGAAGTGCTACCTTTCCAATGAGATGTTAAACTGAGGCCCCACTTGTCCTCCCAGCTGGCGTAAAAGATCCCATGACACTATTTCGAAGAAGATCAGGCAAGTTCTTCCTGATGTCTTGGCCAATATTTACTCCTCAACCAACATAGCTAAATGTTTTGTTTCTCACATTACAACATCCTGAGGATTAAAGGCACTGTATAAATGCAATCTGCCTTTCATTCTGAGGCTAGTTGTGGTGTTCCTGGTGGACAGCTGGCTGAGATCAACACAGGCTGGGTATCAAATCTGGAACCTGGGAGCTAAAGCCCATGAGAGATGGCATCAGTGCCAGTGTGAGATGGTAACAGTGCCAGTGTGAGATGGTGACAGTGCCAGCGTGGATGGATATAGTGCCAGTGGGACATGGTGTCAGTGCCAGTGTGAGATGGTAACAGTGCCAGTGTGGATGGATATAGTGCCAGTGGAACATGGTGTCAGTGCCAGTGGGAGATGGTATCAGTGCCAGTGTGAGATGGTGACAGTGCCAGCATAGATGGTTATAGTGCCAGTGGGAGATGGTGACAGTGCCAGTGTGGATGGTTATAGTGCCAGTGGGAGATGGTATCAGTGCCAGTGTGAGATGGTGACAGTGCCAGCATGGATGGTTATAGTGCCAGTGAGAGATGGTGTCAGTGCCAGTGGGAGATGGTGTCAGTGCCAGTGTGAGATGGTAACAGTGCCAGTGTGGATGGATATAGTGCCAGTGGGACATGGTGTCAGTGCCAGTGGGAGATGGTATCAGTGCCAGTGTGGATGGATATAGTGCCAGTGGGAGATGGTATCAGTGCCAGTGTGAGATGGTGACAGTGCCAGCGTGGATGATTATAGTGCCAGTGGGAGATGGTGTCAGTGCCAGGGGGAGATGGTGTCAGTGCCAGTGGGAGATGTTAGTGCCTTGGGATGTATTGACCTCCACATCAGGATTCAGGTAAATGGCTCTTCCAAAGATTCATAGAACCAGCCACAGAACACAGCAGCAACAGTAATGTGACTGAATCCTTTATTAAAACATTCTCAAACAGGAAGGAAGTTGTAGGGATTTGATCTTTAATTTCTGTTTCTCTGATATACAGCTGGTCCTTGGAGCTGCTAACTTCCTGGTGATTAGTTTTAGCGAAGAGAAAACTGGAAACATGGTGTTGGGTGAGTCGCCTGCTGGAGCCTGTGATCCACAATAAACTTATCACTATATGACATGGTAAGTGTAGCAGGAATCTAACCCTAGTGTTGTGGATTGTTAGCACTGAATCAGACACACAATAGATCAAAATAAAATGCTGCAGATGCTGGAAATCTGCCAAAAAATCAAATGCTGGAAACACACAGCAGGTCAGGCAGTGTCTGTGGAGAGAGGAAGATAGGGTTAATATTTCAGAGCTGTGAAGAAGGGTCATACGGACACAAAACATTAACTCTGTTTCTCTCTCCACAGATGCTGTCAGATGTGTTGAGTTTTTCCAGCATTTTCTGCTTTTCTCCCAAGTCATCAGAAGCTATTTATGTGGACAATGGAAAACAGATTGACTGAAACGAGGTTTTGAGAAGGAATGTTTATTAAGGCACTTTTAGAGAGCAGACAGAGCGAGACAGAGAGGGGGAGGAGGAACAGATCCAGACCAGCAAAGGAAGGGCCCTCCCTGAGATCATTCAGCAGGCAGAGAATTGGGGCTAGTCTTTACCGACCAGTTTGAAGAACAAAATCAGGTTTTTGCTATAGGAGTTCAACTGCACCTCGACTGGAGTGAAACCAGAAACCTGCTGCTGCCAGCAGTAAGCCACTATGAACCCGTTGTCAAAAACTTGCAACTCCATTTCTTCGGTGAAGCAAAAGGAAATCACAGGCCTGCAATGTTTCAAGACCACATCTCAAGAGAATCAAGAGTGACAGTGAAATTTTGGACTCTTAAGACCTAAGTACATGCTGCCTCATCACCTTTTCTTCTGTGTTTGCGTGTGAGTGAGTGTTGTTGTGAATACATTTGGGTGTTGAGTAATAATAAACACTTATCTTCCTTTTTTAAAACCTGCAAGAGAAATTGTCTTTTGTCTGCTCTTGAGAATTACAGCGTTAAATTGGTTAAAATACTCTTTCTCTTTGAGACACAGCTGTCTCTGGTCAGTCATGAGGCAGAAAAAAGGGGGAAACATTCTACTATCTCTCCCTGGTCCATAATAGTGTGTAGGTGTGTGTCTCTGTGTGTATGCGTGTGTATCTGTCTGTGTGTGTGAGTGTGCACGTGTGTGTGTGCGCATGCATGTGCACGCGTGTGTTTGCATGCGAGTGTACGTGTCGATGCGTGTGTGTGTGTGTGAGAGAGTGTGTGTTTGTGTGTGTGTGTGTGTGTATGAGAGAGAGTGTATGTTTGTGTATGAGAGAGTTTGTGTGTGTGTGTTTGTGTGTAAGAGAGTGTGTGTGTTTGTGTGTGTGTGTGAGAGAGTGGGTGTGTGTGAGAGAGAGGGTGTGTGTTTGTGTGTATGAGTGTGTGTGTAAGAGAGAGGGTGTGTGTTTGTGTGTGTGTGAGAGTGTGAATGTGTGTGTGGGTGGGTGGGTGTGCATGTGGGCTGAGTGTGCATGAGGGAGAGTGTGTATATGCGAGTGTGAGAGTGTGTGTATGAGAGTCTGTGAGTGTGTGTGAGAGAGAGTATGTGAGAGTGTTTGTGTGTGAGAGAGAGTGTGTGTGAGAGTGAGTGTGTGTATGCGCGTGCACGCTCGCGTGGGTGTTAGTGTGCGCATGTGTATGTAGGTTTGTGGGTGTGTATGTGGGTGGGTGGGTTTGGGTGTGTGTGGATGTGGGTGAGTGTGTGTGTATATGTATGTGGGGGTATGTGTATGCAAGAGGTGGGTGTGTGTGTATGTGAGTGGGTGTGTGAGTGTGCACACGGGTGTTTGAGTGTTGCGTTTATGTGTGTGTGTGTGTGTGTGTGTGTTAGTGCGTGTGTGTGAGTTTATCAATGTAATTGTCAGTAAGAACAAGATTATTGTGATGCCCCTGTGGTTGACTATGATTTGAATGAGGTATGAGGGGATCGGTGAGCACAATATGATAGGGTATGTGCTAAACACCCTGTTAAGAGTTAACATGCACTAACCTGACAGACAGATCCAATTGCAATGTGAAGCACAGACCCTCAGACAAGCTGTCTGGCAAGTGTGAGCTGAGGGGCCGGCTCTACCCAGCGTGAGCTAACCCTTGTTTTGTCAGCATGTCTCGCTGAGCTGATCCTGTCTCTGAGCCGAGTGCCGCCTGTCACGGGCTGTCGGCAGTCTCTCCCGGGAGGAGACAACACAAATAAAACAGAAAGCATCTCCAGGAGTCCCCGCAGCTGACTTGGGAAATCAGGCTCCAGGTATTCCCTCAGCACACAATGTCTAAAACAGCAGGAAGTGATGGCACATGGCAGCATTCATGCCAGTATGCACTGACTGGGCTTTACACTCAGTGCCAGTGATCTGAGCATGAAGAGCAACAGAGAATTCTGTCTCAGTGAAACAATCCACCAAACAGCCACTTTCTACAGGCTGTCAGTACACTAACAGAGACAACATCCTGCAGTTAGATAATGTAGGAAAAGGCCCCAAGGTCTTTCACCGAGGTGCTGGGAAACAGTATAAATGCTGAGTCAAAGGAGGAGAGTTCTGGAGGGTGGTGAAGAACTTTGTCAAAGAACTTGGTTTTAATAAGAGTCTTAAAGGAGGCGAGAGAGGTGGAGGGATTTAGGCAGAGAGTCCAGGCAGGGAGACCTATGCAGTTGAAGGCACGGCCACCAATGGAAGGACGAATGGAGGGGGAGATGCTGGACATAGAGGAATGAAGAGGTTGCAGCTGGTTGCAGTGTTAAATGAGATTACCGAGGGACGAGGCTGTAATGGAACTTAGATTCATGGATCAGGAGATTATGTTTGAGGCGGAGGTGGACTGGCAGTGAGCACAGGGATGATGAATGAACAGGACGCGGTGTGAGTTCAAAGTTTGAATGAGCTGAGGTTTGTGGAGGGTGCCGGATGGGAGACCAGGCCAGGGATCTCCAGTGGAGTCTGGAGGTGACAAAGACATGAATGAGGGCTTTTGCAGCAGATGTGTTGAGGCAGGGTGGAAACAGGGGTAACATTACAGAAGTGGCACTAGGCAAGTGTTTGTGATGTAGTACAGGGTGATGTATAAATTCAGCCAATTGGAAACGTGCCAGAGATAACTGTGTTCATGTATCCATGGGACTAGATGGCAGGTACACTGCTGAGGCTGTCACGGTCAAATGGTCCTGTGGCAGCTTGATGCCCATCAATATGGCCCTGACAATTAGGAGGGTCCATGTGACTTGTCGTAACCCAGTGCGGGGATGGAAGGGATGTAGGGAATGTTTAGGCCCTGTTTACACTCACAGGGATAGGGGGAATCAATGGAGAGAGTCTCCCCATGCAGTTTGCTTACAGCCTCCCACTGATATCGCATCGGAGACCAGCAATTCCTGTGCGGACGATCCCAGGTATGAAGCCCTGTGCCCAGCCAATGGCTGCCAACACCAAAGGACATGCCCTATGCTCTTCCAGGGTGATCTTGCACAGGCTGCCGGGCACACACAGGAAGGAAGGGAAACATATGAGTAACATTGGAGGTTGCAGATCAACCCTCAGCATTCCAATGCCTCCCAGTGGGCAGCTAAGGAATGGTATGGACAGTGGATTTTGACTGCAATGAATGAGCCCCTTAGTGCAACAGGATAAAAGGGGGAGTAAATGGGAAGGAGGAATAAAATGAGGTCATTCATAAATATCCCATCCCAAACAACAGCAATAACAGGAAGGTGGAACCAATGGTGCTTTAAAACCCACACAGTGCTCAGCAAATCTATCCTCTTTGAATCTTCATGTTATAACACCCATGTTCATTACACAACACTGGAATTTAGAATTTATAGTGTAAGTGCGTCTGGAAGTAATAACGGTTCTGACAACATTGGGAGAAAAGGAAACCATGTTAACGCAGTGCAGAAATAGAAACTGGAGCGAATAGAAAGAACATTGCAGCAGGCATGGCAGGAAGAGAGCGAGAAAGGGACATAAAGACCTTGCATCTCTTCAATTTCAACCTTGACTCTATCCAAGTGTGGGTGAGGGACTTTCCTCAGTGTGAAGATGCAAATCAGCTTCACATCAGCTCATAGGGTGATGTGGTACTCGGCCTTTGACTTCCCTCACCCTGTAAACTATTTTGAAAATTCATTTTGAAATGTACTGCTGTAGTCCTCATCAGCAACTTCATCCACTTTATAGATTAATTTCATTTTAGGCATGCCTTTCTGCTTAGTGGAGAGTAATCTTGATTTTGAATGACAGAGAGAGGATTTCTCAATCTTTATACTTCAGCATTGCCATGAGTTGGCCCTGATAGACAAGGGTTGCAATGTAATCTGTTTGAGCCATTTGACTTCATCTGATAAAACAGAAACCCCTGTTCCTGTGTCTAATTTTTAAACTCTGTGGGGTGTCCACCCATTTGAGGTTTAATACTCCAATACCTGTTTCAGTATCATTTACCTCCCCCAGCAAGGTTATTTCCTTTGCTTGTGGTTCTCCTACATCTTGTATGTGGCTTTGTTTTAAAATGTTCCCCCTCTTTTTTACAGGTTGTCAGTATTTTCAAGCGACAAGCACTTCTGAAATGGCCTATTTTTTCCACAGTGGCACTCTGCTGGACAATCATCTCACTTGTGTGGTTTGTTCCTGCCCCAGTGAAGACATTTCAAAATGGCAGTTGGCGTGCTTTTCCCTGTTTTGATGGGCTTAGGCTATGGCACACTTTCTCTCTCATGGCCTACAGACTGAATGGTCTCACTCGATCATCTCCCTGGGAGCTCTCCTTCCCTGCCTGATTCTGTTTCCTAAGTTCCATTTGCCTCACAATCTGCACTGTTTTTATTAGTGTTAAATCATCTCTTTCCGTAAGAGATCTGATCATGCTTCATCTAGGACTCTGACTACCATTCTGTTGCAATTAGTTCATCTTTTAATATCCATAATTGTAGTTCCCTGTCAGCATGTAGCGATCATAGAAAATAAGAGCAGGAGTAGGTCATTCAGCCCTTTGTTGAACAAATCCATGCTTTCACCTGGTCTTTGCTTCTTTTTATTAAATTTATCCCTCTCTAAAATTAAATTCTGACAGACACTGAAATAAGAGTCAAAAGCTTGCAGGACTTTCCTTGTAAGACAATGAAGTTTCATTAACCCTCTGCTTTGCTATCATATTGTCAGCGATAGATCCCACTGCATAAATTAGTGTACTGACCTGTTTTTTTTTTTTAAATCTTTTTTGTGTAATCATGGGGCAGTTCTGTACCTTGTGAACCTTTTTTTTCTCCAGTTTTCCTAGCTCTGGGCCTATTGCAAGACTTCTGCACTCTGAAATGGTTCTGGGAGTTGGTAGTCTGGTTTCCATGCTCTTGCTGAGCCCTGAAATTGTTCCTCCTTCACTGCTGCTGCTTTCTGCTTTGGTCCTGTGCTCACTGCTATCCAATTTCTAGGTTTGTGTCTCAACTTGGATCTGCTGCTCCCGTGAAGTTCCAATGTCTTGCTGAGTCTTATTTTTTTTCTTTTGTCCTTCCTTTGAGGATCTCTTTTCTTGTCAGCCCTGTATCTTCTTTTTAAGGTTTGTTGTGTTTTTTGCTCACTGCCACCATGTTTCATTGTGTGGTTGAGGTCTAGACGGGGGATTTTTGGGGATTGTCTATTCTGCTAAAGTATGCTGCTCGAATCTGTAGTTTCTTAAAATTCTTTACTTACAGCAAGTATTCCCTGTGTGAGGTTGGAGCTTCTCCTCCTTCTAGGTCTCTCTTACTTCTCAGTCATGTGATCTGACATCATTACATCAGCATCGTGCATTCTTCTGATGTTAACCCTTTACACTGCTCAGCAGTAAGATTGCAATCTCTGGCTGGGTTTATTAAAGGAGGTTTCATCACATGATCTCCCACCCCCACACTCCCGCCATCAATCGTCCAATACATCCACATCACATGCCCTGCCCTCCCACAGCCTAATGGAAGGTGAACAAACTCTTCAGTGTCAATTGGATGATTCTTGACCATCAGTTCCCCAGTACAATACTTTTAAAACTCATGAATAAAATAATGAAAAGAAAACACATCATTTTAATGCCTCAATGATTCTTTACCTGAGCTCCTACAGTAATAAGCTGTGACTCAGTTGGTAGTATGCTCACCTCTGAGTCACAAGGCTCCAGGTTCAAGTCCCACTCCAGGGCTTAAACACAAGATCAAAGCTGAGGGAGTGGTGAGGTGCCCAAAGTGAGGCCTAGTAGCCTTCTTGGTGGATGTAAAAGATCCCCTGGCAGTATTGTGAAGAAGAGCTGGGGGGGTTATCTATGGTGACCTGGCCAATATTCATTCCTCAATCAACATCACAAAAACAGATTATCTGGTCATTATCACATTTCTGTTTGTGGGAGTTTGCTGTGTATATATTGATTGTTGCATTTCCCATTTAGAACAGACACTATACTCAAAAATTACTGTATTGATTGTAAAGTGCTTTGAAATGCCTGCTGGTCATGAAAAGCACTATATAAACACAACTCTTTCTTTTTTCTTTTAGCAGTGTCCTGGGAGAGGCTTCAGGATAATCTTACCCTGTAGTGAGCGAGTGAAAACTCAAAGGATTGGTCTCAAACCCTTTGTAGCAACCACCTCTGCAGCCATGTTGCAAAGTGATCTCCAGGAGTTTTCAAGCCTCCCTCTTGCCTGTGGAAGTTGCAGGGAGACTTAGAAGGGAAGAGTGGAATAAAAGTTTTTTTTAAGTTGACCATTTTCTTGACCATGCGAAGATGGTTGTGGTTGTTGGAGGTCAATCATCTCAGTTCCTGGACATCACTGCAGGAGTTCCTCACGGCAGAGTCCTAGACCCAACTATTTCAACTGTTTCATCAATGACCTTCCCTCCAACATAAGGTCAGAAGTGGGGAGGTTCACTGATGACTGCACAATGTCCAGCACCATTCGCGACTCCTCAGAAGCAGTCCATGTCCAAATGCAGCAAGACCTGGAAAAGATTCAGACTTGGGCTGATAAGTGGCAAGTAACATTCACAACAATGACCATCTCCAACAAAAGAGAATCTAACCATCTCCCCTTGACATTCACTGGCATTACCATTGCAGAATACCCCGCTATCAACACCCTGGGATTCACCATTGACCAAAAACAGAGCTGGACCAGCCATATAAATATTGTGTCTGCAAGAGCAGGTTAGAGACTGGGAATTCTGCAGAGAATAACTCACCTCCTCACTCCCCAAATCCTGTCCACTAGTTTAGATTTTACTCATATTCTGGTTTGATGAAGTTGCTCTTACTCTGAGTGACTTGGAGAGAGTCAGTATTTAGTTTTTCTTAAAACTGTTTATTTACACTATTTACATCCAAGGGCCTCATGGTAAGTACATTATTCTCTGGACACAGATTATTCTGCACCCTCTTGGTCATCTGACCCTGATGTCATTTTAACATCATCATTAACATCATTGTTTAATTAACATAACCATTACTCCTTTACATCCACCATCCACCAGGTCAGAGGTTGGGAATTCTGCAGCGAGTAACTCACCTCCTGACTCCACAAAGCCTGTCCACCATCTACAAGGCACAAGTTCAGGAGTGTGTTGGAATATTCTCCACTTGCCTGGATGAATGAAGCTCCAACACTCAAGAAACTCAACACTATCCTGGACAAAGCAGCCCGCTTGATTGAGAACTCATCCACCACAATAAACATTCACTTCTTCCACCATCGACGCACAGTGCCAGCAGCGTGTACCATTTTCAAGATACACTGCAGCAACTCACCAAGGCTTCTTCTACAGCACTTTCCAAACCCATGAGCTCTACCACCTAGAAGGACAAGGGCAGCATATGCATCGGAACACTGCCACCTGCAAGATCCCCTCCAAGCCACACATCCTGACTTGGAAATATATTGCCGTTCCTTCACTGTCGCTGAGTCAAAATCCTGAAACTCCCTTCCTAACAGCATTGTGGGTGTACCTACACCACATGGCCCAGCCAGCAAAGCCCACATCCCATGAACACAAAAAACATAAAGCCAACATTTTCTGCCGATTCGCCTGTTGACCTGGAGTTCAAAGGAAGTTTATCATTCAGGTGGCCTGGTTGACATGCCACAGGCTGTGTCTTGGTACAAGGGCCTTCTGTCTGTCTAACTTCGATCCTTTTGTAATCAGCTTCTTAGCGTATAGTGAAGACAGATGCGTTTGAAAGTTGACTCTTCTTCCCATTCTAAACACACTTGATAATCTCTTTTAATGTGGCTTGTCCTGTCTCAATGACCATCAGACAGAGGTTATCAGAGCTTGTGCGAGGAAGCTATTCCCTGTCTGCTGACAGGGTTATCAGTCCCAATAACCCTCTATCAGTTTATAAATGAACGCTCTCAAGAACAAAGCCATCTGTTCCTTATAACTGCACTTGTTTAAATGGATCTTTAAACACCCCTCACCTAACACATCAAACTAATGAGAGATTGAAGTATGATTGGCATTCTAACTGAACCAAGGCAACAATTGAAAGTCTGCACTGAAAGAAATGTCTAAATGATTAGAATGCATTACAAATAAAAGAAAGAAAGGAACTGCATTTCTGTAGAACCTTTCACTACCTCAAGATGTTACAAAGCGTTTTACAGCCAATGAAGGGCCTGTGAAGTTTTTGAAATACAAGCCAATTTGCACACAGCAAGCTCCCGCCTAAACATCCTGTTTTAACTCATCTTTGAAATGACTCCAATAGGAATTTAATACCTTTATCAAGTAATGAGAGTATAGCGTAAAGAGTTAACATTAGAAGTATACATGATGCTATAGTAATAATGATGTCAGATCACCTGACTGGGAAGTAAGCGAGATCTGGAAGGAGACACTCCAACCTCGTTTAGAGGCCTAAATGTGTAAATACTTGTAAATAAAGAGTAATGGTTTTGAGAAACTACAGACTCGAGCAGCATAATTTAGTCACTGTTTTATGTAGGAAACAACTGTTATAATTGTCAACTCCAAGCCTTAGATACTGGCAAATGGAAAACTCTATGGGCACGCCTTCTCTCCACAAAGATCAACTGACCAGCACAATTTCTGTAACACTTCATCCACATGCACTCTCCTCTCTGTACTTTTACTACAGCTGTTAACTGTTTAAAATGCCCAATTGGACAGAGACAGCAGTGGTTGGTGAACCTTGTTGCAATATGATATTCATGTACCTTTAAGGACATGTGACTTAAACTGCTGGCAATCACTACCATGAAGACAGGGTGTAATGTGGTAGTCCCATTGCTTGAACTCAGCAGCAACTTGTAGAAGCTGGGGAGGCGATGGTGTAATGATTTTATCACTGGAATTCTAATCCTGAGACCCAGGGTAATGCTCTAGGGATTTGAATCCCACTATAACCAATATGAAATTTGAATTAAATTAAAATCTGGAATTAAAATGATAAAACCATTGCTGATTTTCTTAAAAACCCGTCAGATTCATTAATGCCCTTTAGGGAAGGAAATATGCTATCCTTACATGTGACACCAGACTCACAGCAATATGGTTCACTCTCATTTGTATCAAAACTCTAAAAATAGTCAATAAGGAATGAAACTGGTCAGACCACCTGGCATCAACCTAGACACTGGAAACGACAACGGCAAACTCAGCCCTCTTGACCCTGCAAAGTCCTCCTTCTGAACATCTAGGTGTGTGTGCGAAAGCTGTCTCACAAACTAGTCAAGCAACAACCTAACATAGTCACACTCACTGAATCATACCTTACAGATAATGTCCAAGACATCACCATCACCATCCCTGGGTATGTCCTGTCCCACCGGCAAGATAGACCCAGCAGAGGTATACACTTGGGAGGGAGTTGCCCTGGGAGTCCTCAACATCGACTCGGGACCCCATGAAGTCTCATGGCATCAGGTCAAAGGAAAGGGGCAAGGAAACCTCCTGTTGATTACCCACATACTGCTCCACCCTCCCTCAGCTGATGAATCAGTGCTCCTCCATGTTAAACACCATTTGGCGGAAGCAGTGAGGATGGAAAGGGCAGAATGTACTCTGGGTGGGGGACTTCAATGTCTATCACCAAGAGTGGCTTGATAGCACCACCACTGACCGAGTCCGAAAGCACATGGCTGCTAAACTGGGTGTGCGGCAGTTGGTGAGGGAACCAACAAGAGGGAAAAACATACTTAACTTCATCCCCACCAACCTGCCTGCTGCAGGTGCATCTGTCCATTACAGTATCGGTAGGAATGACCACCTTGTAGAGATTAAGTCCATTCTTCACATTGATATCCTCCATCGTATTGTTTGGCACTACCACCGTGCTAAATGGGATAGATTTCGAACAGATCTAACAACTCAAGACTGGGAAACCATGAAGTGCTGTGGGGTAGCAGCAGAATTGTACTTGAACACAATCTGTAACCTCATGGCCTGGCATATCCCCCACTCTACCATTACCACCAAGCCAGGGAATCAACCCTGGTTCAATGCAGAGTGCTGGAGGGCAAGCCAGGAGCAGAACCAGGCATACCAGAAAATGAGGTGTCTACCTGGTGAAGCTATAACACAGGACTACTTGCTGCCAATCAGCATACGCAGCAAGTGATCTAAAAGTGACAAATCTAAATGATCCCACAACCAACGGATCCCATCTAATCTCTCACCAAATACCATGAACAGAGATTATCTGGTCATTCCCACATGACTGTTTCCAACATTACAGCAGTGGCTACATGTAAAACAATACTTCTATGGCTATAAAACGCTTTGGAATATCCTGAAATTGTGAAAGGTGCTATGTAAATGCAAGGCCTGAATTTTGCGCTCATCGGACGGGTGGGATCGGTGGGCCCGGGAATGGTCGGGAAACGGGCCCCTGACCACGATTTCACGCTGGTTAGCCAATTAACGGCCAGCCAACGTGAAACACGTGCTGAAAAGCTCAGCGCTGCCGGGGTGAGAGCGGAAAGAGGGTGGGCGATGACATCACCGCGGGCACAGGTAAGCACTTCCACTGAGATCCCTGAAGGCAGACAGCTGCCTCAGGGAGCTGCAGACCTCCAAATAATAAAAAAAAGCAGAAAAATGCTTCGAAAAACGTCCAGACAGCTCAATCAAGCACCTGAAAGCACACCTCATAAAAATGCCGTCTCCAGATATTTCTTTTTATTTTATATCCTTACAGAGATTTCCTCCCACGCTTCGATGAGGTTTCACCAAAAACGTAAAGGCCGATTGGCTGGTCCGCCAACCATACAGCTGGACAGGCCACAGAAAATCGATTATAATTGCATCGTTAGTGGGTTTAATTGCCCGCTTAATTGTCGGCGGGCACGCGCAGCAGTCAGAAGAGTGCCTGCAAACAAGTAAGCGGGCAATTAAGCCCATTAATGACACAATTGTAAGCGAAATATCGCGCGAATGTGAGATGATGTCGGGACGCTTGCCCGATGTCATCTCGCGCAATTTTACGCCCATTTGTGTCGGATGCGCACCCGCCCGCCCGCGGGACATAAAATTACTGCCCCAAGTCTTTTATTTATGCTCCCGGCTTGGGTGTGGGTTGCAGGGTAGAATGGAAAGGCAGTGGGAGCCTGTTAGTTGGTTCTTCTCACAGGTCACACCGGCAAACGAGCCTTCCTCTTGGCAGATGGAGGCTCTGAGGGGGAATGAAATTCTCTGTACTGTGTACCGTGTGTTGTTTCCAGCACATTTGCATAAATTCCAAACTTTAATGTCTCAGTCACAAAGCTAAAACTCTCTGCCCTGTATAATACCAGTGACAAAGTGTGTTAATATGAGTGTGCGCCATCATGTCTGGATCTATTATAAACTTATTGATAGAGTTTAATCACAATGATTACACAACACGTATAGCACTTTTAAAGCAGTAAAATGAGCCTGGGCTCTTCATGGGAGTGTTAGGAAACAAAATTTGACTCCAAGCCATATAAAGAGACTTTAGGACCAGTTGAGTAAAAGCTTGGTCAAAGAGGTAGGCTTTAAGAAACCTAAAAAAAACTTAAAGAAAGAGGTTTACAGAGAGAATTGCAGAGCTTAAGGTCTAGGTGGCTGAAGGCACATCCTCCAATGGTAGAGCAATTAAATTCAGGGTTCTCACCTGACTTCCCCATTATCATTATTACTAAGCTCCAGTATCATAGAATCATGTGACAACCAGCATGGTAGAAGATGAACTACATGGATGTAGATCTTCTATTGTCTGGTATTTCTAACAATTTCTGGTATTCGTCTACCCACTATTTGAACACGCTCATTAACCTTTGAGATAATAATTCCATTAAACCATGGGAAAGACCCATTAACTCCTTTCTTACTGATGTCCGTCTGTGATTTCAGCCCTGGTTTAGTGCACCCCTCAACCTCAGAAATTCCCATCAACTGCATCACCCAGGCCTCCTTCCATTTCCCATCCTGCCTGGCCTTGTGGTATCCCTGAGTGACGAGGGCCATTAATGGTAATTCTGCTGAGACTGGGCTGAATCTCATCAATCATATTTCATTTAGGACTCTGCATCTTTGACTGAGTTGGTGATCAAGGTGCCTGAAATCATTGCCAGCAGCCGCATTAAGCACCTTCAGGTCAGGTACTGGATTGGGCTAGAAGCTGATTAAAGACTCACGCACAGTGCCTATTAACTAACAAGTCCAGCATTGCATGTACTAGATGCAGAGTAAATCTCCTTCGTCTCTGTCTTAACCATTATGTGAGCAAAGCACTGAGTTCCTTATGCCAGTCAGATACTCCCTGTTCGTAAGTTGGACCCACTGTAATCCATCTCTCCTCTCCCCACTCTGGTATAAAGTTACTGCTAGGATGCTTCCATAATAAAATATGTGCCCGAAGCGTGTACATTAGCAGCAACGTTTTAAATTTCCAGGGGAGGGGAAGCAAATGGCTCTTAAAGGGGCAGGGATACAGGTACAAGATGAAACATAATAGAGCTAGGAGAGAGAGCTGGAGATGCAATTTTACACTGAGGGCTGTGAGGCAGAGGAATGCACTCCCAGAAAAAGTGGTTGAAGCAAAACTCATGCTAATATTACAAAATAGAGTAAATAGGTGGTTGAAGGAAAGTGGATAAAGGGTTACAGGATCAGGATGGGTACATGATATCAGCACCACTGCTTCTGCAAAGGAGAAACACGAGTATGGACTGGAGGGGCTGAACGGCCTCTTTCTATGTTGTAATTTTGATGAAATTTTATGACATTGAGAAATTGACAAACCATTTCTCATTGGTTTACCAACAAATTAAGCCATTAGGCAAACCACTGTGAAATACATCACCATGTCACTCACAACAAGCCAATCAAATCAAATAAATCACTAGCAAACACTTTTTTTCCAGGTTTTAAGTTGTGAAATCTCACTCCATAAATTTCTTTTATTTATTCGTGGGATGCGGGTGTCACTGGCTAGACCAACATTTATTGCCCAACTCTAGTTGCCCTCGAGAAGGTGGTGGTGAGCCACCTTCTTGAACCACTGCAGTCCATGTGGTGTAGGTACACCCACAGTGCTATTAGGAAGGGAGTTCCAGGATTTTTATCCAGTAACAGTAAATGAACGGCGTGATATATTTCCAAGTCAGGATGGTGTGTGGCTTGGAGGGGAGCTTGCAGGTAGTGACATTCTTGTGTATCTGTTACCCTTGTCCTTCTAGGTGGCAAACGTCACAGTTTTGGAAGGTGCTATCGAAGGACCCTTGGTGAAGATGAACCCAGAAGAAAAAACAGTAAAAACTGGAAAATAAGAGTACTGGCCTAAACTGTTTTTTCCTTCTGGGAAGGTGAATTCCTACAGTGCATCTTGTAACTGGTACATACTGCTGCCACTGTGTGTCGACAGTGGAGGGAGTGAATGTATGTGGAAGGGGTGCCAAGCAGGCTGCCTTTGTCCTGAACGGTGTCATGCTTCTTGAGTGTTGTGGGAGCTGTACTCATCCAGGCAAGTGGGGAGTATTCCATCACACTCCTGACTTGTGCCTTGTAGATGGTGGACAGGCTTTGGGGAGTCAGGAGGTGAGTTACTCACCGCAGGATTCCTAGTGCCTGACCTCTCTCAATATTCATTGTGGGAGAGGTGTCCTTGGACCTTGCTGGTGGCTCAAAGCACTGCTCAGTGAGTCACTGAACTACATGCAGCCAGGAGTCATGACTGGCCTGTGCTGATCTCATTCATTTCAATAGGGCACCAACTGGGTCACGACAATTGGCCTGAGCGTCCCTTACTTAGGCAGGGAGAAACAAGCAGGCAACTGTCCTGCTCCTTCAGTGAAAAAAATGAGTGTGATGCCCCCACAGTCAAATAGCCTGCTGTCTTTCAGTGCCAAAGTCTGATGCATGAAAAGATTAGAGGTCACCATATAAGTCAACACTGTAGCATTAATATGGAGTCGGACAGAGAATCTCCTAGAGATGAATCTGGACATTGAGCAGTGAGAGGAGTTGGCCAAATGCCCAAGTCAGGGATACATCTTAAGGAAGCATGGACTGAGGCGGTTCAAGAAGACAGCTCACCACTACCTTCTCAAGGGTAACTAGGGATGGGCAATAAATGCTGGCCCAGCCAGCGAAGCTCACATCCCATGGATGGATTTTAAAAATAGCTTTCGAATGTGGATAGAGGTAGCAGGAAAAGGGATTAGGGAGAGACAATCCCCAATTTTAACTCTTCCCCTCTGACAGAAACTAGGCTAGAATACAATTACAATCAGGACAACAATTGGCATCATGTGATCACACTGTATTTCTGTGGAGTAGAATTCTAAACTGGAGTTTTCAGCAGTTCCACGGGACACCCTGCAGAGAGGCAACAGGATCCTGATTTCAATCTGTAGCTAGGGTTCTGATGATGTAATTAAGGTCCAACGGCCATTTTAACCTATGGCCTGGAAAGCAGTCCTGCCTCTCGTACCAGGCCAACCTGGAATCGGAAAGGTGCGGGACCAGAGGAAAGGTTTTATTAGGTTTATTGGGAAGAGGACATGTAGGGCTGGAGGAGGCATGGGAGCCAGTCACACCTCAATATGTACGTTCTCAACATGACAACCTCCCAATGCTGCTCATTGCCCAGTTTCACCTCAGCAATGACGAAGGTATTTTGTTGACACCATGATTACAGACTCCAGAAGTAAAGCCAGGTATGCAGTGGAGGGCTTTTTGGATGATAGGGTTCTCCAAAAGACCCCAACCCCCAAACGTGGCTGCCCCCTTTTTCCCAGTCCCTTTCACAACCTCAGGATGTCACAAAAAATGTTTTACAGCGAACAAAATATTTTTGAAGTGCAGTCACCATTGTAATGCCGGAAACACAGCAGGCGATTTGTGCACAGCAAGCTCCCACAAGCAGCAGTGTGAGAATGACCAGATTAGCTGCTTTAGTGAGGTTGGTTGAGGGATAAACATTAACCAAGACAATGAGGATAGCTGCCCTGCTCGTCTTCAAAATAGTGCTGTGGGATCTTTTACACTCACCCGGGAGGGCAGATGGGATCTTGATTAAAGTTTTCCATCTGAAAGGTAGCAGCGCAGACGTTGTGGCACTCCCTCAGCAGTGAAATGAGGATTTTGCAGTTTCTGTGGGCAGACTTGAACTCACAACCCCCTGGCTTAGGGGATGAGAGTGCTGCCAACAAGGCCATGACTGACATTGTACCAGCATGCCCTTTTTCCCTTGCTGGGGAGCCAATGGTAGAGCTCCAGCCAGCTGTGTTTTCTGTGTGCCCGATCTGCTTTCCCTTGACTGATGCCAATGGCAGGGGTGGCATCAATGATATGTCAGCTTTAACCTCTCATTAGCGGATATCAATATATCCTCACCATCCCTCACCCGTCACTGTTGGGACCCCTGAAGGTTTTAGGGGTATTGACCCTTTGAGAAGTTAGCCCCTTCTCATCAGCCCGGCCTGGTAAACCATACCCCCTGCAACCCATGCACCCACCCCCCCAACACCCTCTCCCCTCACAGCAGCTGGGCTGAATGTGAGTTTGAGCTAAGAAAGTATTAGTTCGCAGAGAGTGAAAACTCACCCTCAGGCATCACCGTGAGGAGCCCAGGTGCTGTCTCCTTCAAACAGAAAGAAGAGCTCAGGTGAAAGGTCGAGCTTGTGCGATGGAACACTGAGCAGGTTAATGGAGACTCAGGTAATCAAGGAGAATTTGAAACTGCCCTATTGTCAGGCCCCAGCAGGCTCCCACTCTCCCAGTTAAAACAACAAATAAACCCATTCTTCAGAGGAGAAAGCTGTGAGTGCGGGAGATCTTTGTCAAAACCCTCCCCGCAGGGTAACTATGAGAAAGATGAGAGGCCGGCAGGAACTACAGGGCAAGTTTCCCTGAGACATGCTGCTCTCGACAGTGGTTCCCATGCTGTAACTTACAGAGATTCCGCTGTCCCACTTCAAGGAGAGACCCTGCCTGTGGGAGAAAGTGATAGGGTCCGCCTGATATTTCCTTTCCTTGAACATTAACCCTTTCACCAGCCAGGTCTGAGGGAGTGCTGCACTATCCGAAGAGTTGTCCTTTGGATGAGTTGTGAAACTGACACTCCGATTTGGCCTCTCGGGTGGACGTAGAAGATTCCACAGCAGTATTTTGAAGAGAATCAGGGGAGTTATGTTCGGTGTCCTGCCCAATATTTATCCCTCAACCAGTATCACTGAAACAGATTATCTGATCATTATCTCATTGCCGCTTGTGGGATCTTGCTGTGCACAATTTGGCTGTCGCGTTCCCTGCATTGCAACAGTGACCCACAATTGAAAAGCATTTCATTGGCTATAATGTGCTCTGGAACATTAAAAGCACTATATAAATGTAAGGTTGTATTTCTTACCAATGCCTGTCTATGCCTGTCTCTGAATGGTTTAGCTATCAATTAATTAATCTATCCATTTTACTCAGAGTCATTCCAAGGTCTCTCTTAAGAGCAGGTAAGTGATGCCTCAGGTCCAGATCTGCTTCAGATTCCTGCTCCCATTTGAATGGGCTGGTCCCAGCCAGGAAACAGTTGTGGCTGCTATTGCCCTCAGCTCCCTCCAGAAAGGCAGAGGAACTACCAACTGAGGCTCTTGTTCCTGATCACCGACCCTTGATCCCCCGCCAGTAAGCACCCTCTAGTGAGGACAGCATTGGTGGACATAAATCAAAATCCAATTTTAATGGTGCCTTGAGCTTGATTACTTAGGTGAAAGTCGCTCAGTGTTGTAAAACCTTTGCATCATTCCGAATCTGTAGGAGAAATTTTCTCTGACAATAACAAGAAGCTCAAAAATATTTTAAAAGTATAAGCTTCTTTAACATTCACCTTATCTACGACAGTGTTGGAGAGCCAGAGGACATGGCCTGAGTTTATTGGTTAGGGTATAAATATTGGTCAGTACAGCAAGGAGAACTCCCCAGCTTTCCTTTAAATAATGCCATGGGATCTTTTACACCTACTTGAAAGGTCTTCAGTTTAACATCTTATCCAAAAGACAGCATCTCCAACAGTACAGCACTCCCTCAGTAGCAGCACTGTGAAGTGTCAACTTAAATTTTGTGGTTAGGTCTTTGGGGCTTGAATCTCCAGCATTTAAACCCAGAAGAAAAACAGAAACAGAAATACCTGGAAAAACTCAGCAGGTCTGGAAGCATCGGCGGAGAAGAGAACAGTTGACGTTTCGAGTCCTCATGACCCTTCAACAGAACAGGACGCTGTAAGAGTAATATGATCCACTTAAAAATGAGCAAAGGCTAAAACATTGGGGTCGTTTCAATATACAGTTAGATGTTACAAGTGGAGAGTTAGGTTTAATGTGACAAACATCCATGATTCAAATGGCCTTTCCTTATCATTCTAAATTAACACTTCCATACACAACTGCTGTAGATTATTTCTCAGTAGTCATGAATGCACTGTGCTGTGATCCTCTGGAATGAGTGTTATCAGGTACACAAAGCAAGTAGCCTGTGTCTATATCCACTGTGCACAAGGACAAACCCAAAACAAAAGCCTATCCCCACCTAAAATCTGCGTGGTATTCAATAGTAAAACTGCAGAACAGTGGGGATTAATTTCAAGGCTGAATTCAAATCAGAATGTTGAAGGGTCATGAGGACTCGAAACGTCAACTGTGCTCTTCTCTGCCGATGCTGCCAGACCTGCTGAGTTTTTCCAGGTATTTCTGTTCCTGTTTTTGTTTTGGATTTCCAGCATCCGCAGTTTTTTGTTTTATAAACCCAGAAGAGATGAGAGTGCTACCCACCGAGTCTCAGCTGACACCAATAGTTATTTCTTACAATCTATATTTGATTTACAATACAGATGGAACTATATGATTCTGGAAGACTACAGCAGAGGTTCTGAATCCAGTTTATTTTTGTGTGAGACAATGAATGCCCCAAGCAAAGCTAGTCCTAATCTGTAGCCTGTTGACCAAGGCAGCTAACTTGATTCTTATTTGAAGAGACAGGTCTGTTTGGTTGACAGAATGGAGCATAACAAGATGAATGAAAGAGCACATTGTTAGCAGAGGCTCATGCCTTGCAAAGCCAGAATTCACACTTATAAACATGACTGCCTGTTTCCACTGGAGAATACGAATTGATGCTTAACTCAAGGCGTCAGAAAAAGTGGAAAATTGGAAAAACATTTTCATTCAGTTATATTCTTGGGTGAACTATGCCCTCAATTAAAGGAGCACTGCCTTCATGGAAGTGTTAATTGTCCAATCATTAAACATGTGACAAGTGTCAAGATTAAGCTCTTCCACCTTCACAAATCGGAGCTTGCCAAAGGGATTTTCCTGAAGACATAGCCCCTTTCATGGAAGATGTTAGTGATCATGGGCTGGATTTTTCCTACAAGGGCGGGAAACGAGTATTGGAACTGGTTCTGGGCCCTCAACGCCTTTTCCATCCCACCCCTAACCAGGGGATGGGGGAGACGAAACAAGCACTCTGAGATTTTCAAGGACCCACACCACCATCCCACACTCCCCTCACCGCACACCCCCACCCCTCCTAAATTCGCATAGAGGCAGGTTCCTTTTCTTGTCATTTCTGGGATGCAAGAATTGCTGGCAAAAGCTGCATTTGTTGCCCAACACTAATTGCCTCTGAGAAGGAAAACTCCAGTCAGGATTAACTGTGGCCAGCAAGACTTTCAATGTGCCAAATTGACTACTCACCTTGTGGGGACAAGCAGCCCTGCCAAACTTAACTTGGCAAAAAAATGTTGGCACCAGGAACGGGGTCCGGAAACCAGCGCGCCAACCCTCGCTGGTATTTTTTGGCCCTGGTCTCCTCCATTCTTGCCCTTGACAAGGCTGGAAAATTCAGCCCCACATGCCAAAATTCTGGCGGATCCTTTAGCCTAAATCACAAAGTGCTAATTATCATATTTACATTCATGATTTCACTAGAAAGAGTGATCAAAGGGATTTCTCCACTGTCAGGTAAATTCAGCTCTCCCAGTTACTAAGATTGTTATATTAGAAAGAGAAAACATCTGGATGTCCCAAAGCCTTTCTCACCCAATGAATTCTTTTGAAGTGTAGTCACTGTTGTCATCTCGGTAAAGGCAGCAGCCAGTTTTCTCAATCCAAGTTCACAAAAGCAGCAATGAAGTAAATGGTCAAGTAACCAGTCTGAGTCATATTGGTTGATGTCAGCCATGATGCTGGGAGAGCTCTTCTTCGAAAAGTACTTCAGGACCTTTTACAATCATCTGCATGACACTTCAGGTTAATATCTCATCTGCAAGGCAGCATTGTTGACAGTCCAGCACTCCCTCAGCAGTGCATTCCTGGATTATGTTCAATTCCTGAGTGGGATTTTAGCTGACAATCTAAGCTGTAGGTGAACGCAATACTATTGAACCAAGCCACAGAGTTGTAGCTATAGTTCCAACATGGGTGTTGTGGGGGTGGTGGTGATGCAGTGGTAATGTCACTGGACTGGCAATCTAGGGCACTAGGATAATGCTCTCAGGGCATAAGTTCCAATCCCACCACGGCAGCTGGAATTTAACCAATTAATAAATCTGGTCTCAGTAATGAAACTATCCTTATTTGTCATAAAAACCCATCTGGCTCACTAATGTACTTTACCTTGTCTGGCCTACATGTTGACTCCAGACCCACAGCAATGTGGTTGACTCTGAAATGGCCTAGCAATGGCCTTGCAAGCCAATCAGTTCAAGGGCAATTAGGGATGGGCACCAAATGCTGGCCTTGCCAGTGATGGCACATCCCGTGAAAGAATAAAAAAAACCTGCATTCCCATTGGAATCACTAAATAAACCTCAGTCTAGCACCAGTGCAGAATTTTCACGTCTCATACCCACCATTATTATTGTCAATGTAGTGACATACAAGCGTACAAATTAGGAGCAGGAGTGGTCCTCTCGGCCCCTCAAGCCTGCTCCGCCATTCAATAAGATTATGCCTGATCTGAATGTAACCTCAGTCCCACATTCCTGCCTACCCCCAATAACCTTTCACCCCCTTGTTAATCAAGAATCTAGCTAGTTCTGCCTTAAAAATGTTCAAAGACTCTGCTTCCACTGCCTTTTGAGCAAGAGAGTTCCAAAGACTCTCAACCCTCAGCGAAAAAATTTCTCCTCATCTCTGTGTTAAATGAGCGACTGCTTATTTTTAAACAGTGACCCCTAGTTCTAGATTCTCCCGCAAGAGGAAACATCCTCTCCACATCCACCCTGTTAAGACCCTTCAGAATCTTAAAGGTTTCAATTAAGTCACCTCTTACCCTTCTAAATTTCAGTGGATACAAGCCACCCTGTCTAGCCTTTCCTCAGAAGTCAACCCAACCATTTCTAGTATTAGTCTGAACTGCTTCTAAAGCATTTACATCTTTCTTTAAATAAGGTGACCAGTACTGTACACAGTACTCCGGACATGGTCTCACCAGTGCCCTGTACAATTGAAGCACAACCTCCCTACTTTTGTAATCAATTCCCCTCACAATAAATGATAACATTCTATTAGCTTTCCTAATTACTTGCTGTACCTGCATACTAATCTTTTATGATTCATGTACTAGGACATCCAGATCCCTCTGAATCTCAGAGCTCTGCAATCTCTCATCATTTAGATAATAAGTTTCTTGTTTATTCTTCCTGCCAAAATGAACAATTTCACATATGCTCACGTAATACTCCATTTGCCAAATATTTGCCCACTCACTTAACCTCACTTTGTAGCCTCCTTACATCCTCTTCACAATTTACTTTCTTACCTAGCTTTGTGTCATCAGGAAATTTGCCAACCATTCCTTTGGTCCCTTCATCCAAGCCATTTATATAAATTCTAAAAAGTTGAGACTCCAGCACTGATCCCTGTGGCACACCACTCATCACATCCTGCCAACCAGAAAAGGACACATTTATGCCAACTCTCTGCTTCCTGTTAGCTAGCCAATCTTCTGTCCATGTCAATATGTTACCCCCTACACCATGAGCTTGTATTTTCTGCAACAGTAACCTTTGATGTGGCACTAAATCTAAGTTCAGTACATCCACTGGTTCCCCTTTATCCACAGCACATGTGACTCCTTCAAATAACTCCAATAAATTGGTTAAAAATGATTTTTCCCTTTTACAAAACCATGTTGACTCTGCCTGAATGCCTTGAATTTTTCTAAGTGCCCTGCTATAACATCTTTAATAATAGCTTCTAACATTTTCCCTGTGACAGATGTTAGGCTAACTGACCTGTGCTTTCTGTCTCCCTCCCATTTTGAATAAAGGAGTTACATTTGTTATTTTCCAATCTAATGGAACCTTTCCCCAATCTAGATAATTTTGGAAATTAAAACCAGTGCATCAACTATCTCACTAGCCACTCCATCCAGACCTGGGGATTTGTCAGCCCGCAGCCCCAACAATTTGTTAAATACCACTTCCCTGGTGATTGTAATTTTCCCGAGTTCCTCCCTCCCTTCCATTTCCTGAGTTACAGCTATTTCTGAGATGTTACTTGCGTCCTCTGTAGTGAAGACCAAAGCAAAATACCTGTTTAATTCGTCCGTCATCTCCCTCCTTTCCATTACCAATTCCCCAGATGCACTCTCTATAGGACCAACGCTCACTATGTTAACTCTTTTTTAATTTAAATATCTATAGAAACTCTTACTATCCATCCTTATATTAATTGCTAGCTTTCCCTTGTACTCTAATTTTCCCTTCTTATTAATCTTTTTATCATCCTTCACTGTTCTTCATATTCTTTCCAATCTTATGACCTGCCACTTGTCTTTGCGTAATTATATGCTTTTTCTTTAAGTTTGACACTGTCTTTAACTTTTTTAGTTAATCACGGATGGTGGGTCCTCCCCTTGGAATTTTTATTTCTCATTGGAATGTATCTGTTCTGTGTATTCAGAAATATCCCTTTAAATGTCTGGCACTGAACCTCTATTGACCTATCCCTTAACCTCATTTTCCAGTTCACTTCAGCTAGCTCCACTTTCATGCCCTCATAATTGCCCTTATTTAAGTTTAAAGTACTAGTTTTGGACATATTTATTTCACCCTCAAAATGAATGTAAAACTCAATCATATTATGATCGCTGCTACCTAGGGGTGCCTTCACTATGAGGTTTTCAATTAACCCTATCTTGTTGCTCAATACCAGGTCTAGTATATACTGCACCCTGGTTGGCTCCAGAACATGCTGTTCTATGAAACTATCCCGAAAAACATTTTATGAATTCCTCATCTACGCTACCTTTGCCCATCTGATTTTTCCAGTCTATGTGTAAATTTAAATCCCCTATGATTGTTGCAGTACCTTTCTGGCAAGCTCCCATTACCTATTCTTTTATACTCTATCCTACTGTTTGGTTACAATTAGGGGGCCTGTACATCACACCTGCAAATGACTTCTTGCCTTTAACATTCATCATCTCAACCCAAACTGCTTCTACATCCTGGTTTCCTGAACTTAGATCATCCCTCTCTAATGTGCTAATACAATCATTAATTAACAGAGCCACCCCTCCACCTTTTCCTAACTTCCTGTCCTTCCTAAATGTCACATACCCTTCAATATTCAGGTCCCAATCTATGATACCCTGTCACCATGTCTGTGTAATGGCTATCATTTAATACTTATTTATTTCTATTTGCGCTATCAGTTCATCTGTTTTGATTCCAATGCTACATGGTTTAGATACAGAACCTTTAGTTTTGTCCTTCTATTATTTTTGTAGTATCTAGTCTTATCTGCTGATTTACTCTTAGAATTTTACTCTCTTTCCCTTCCTGTCACAGTCTGTTTATCATTTCCCATATTAATACCTGTCTCTCTTGCCTTGTCTCTACTCTTTGGTTTACCACATCTTCCCAAATTTAATCCCTTGCTGCCACTATTCAGTTTAAAACACTCCCTACTTCCCTGGTTATGCAACTTGCGAAGGCACCAGCCCAGTGCAATTCAGGTGTAGACCGTCCCAACGGTACATATCCCACTTTCCCCAATATTGGTGCCAGTGCCCCATGAACCAGAACCCACTTCTCCCACACCAGTCTTTGATCCATGCATTCATTTCTCTAATCTTATTTGTCCTATGCTAATTTGCACATGGCTCAGGTAATAATACAAAAATTATTACCTTTGAGGTTCTGCTTCTTAATTTGGTGCCTAGCTCATCATACTGACTATGCAGAGCCTCCTTCCTCATTCAGACTATGTCGTTCGTACATACATGGACCATGACCACTGGATACTCTACCTCCCACTGAAAGTTCCTCTTCAGCCCTGAGAATATGTCCCGAACCCTGGCACCGGGCAGGCAACAAAGCCGTCTGGGGTCTCACTCTTTGCTACAGAGAACGGTGTCAATCTCTCTCACTATACTGTCCCCTACTACCACTACATTCCTTTTTGGCCCCCCCACTTGGATGGCATGAGGTACCACGGTGCCATTGTCCATTTGCTCATCCACCCTGCAGCCCCCACTCTCATCCAAACAAGCTGAGAGAACCTCAAACTTGTTGGACAGTTGCAGAGGCTCACACTCCTGCACTCCTGCCCTCTGGGTCCCCTTACCTGCCTCACTCGTAGTCACACCCTCCTGTCCCTGGGCACTGACAAAATCAGAAGACCCTATCCTAAGTGGTGTGACTGCCCCCTGGTATAAAGTATCCAGGTAACTTTCCCCCTCCCTGATGTGTTGCAGTGTCTGCAGCTCAGCCTCCAGCTCAATGACTCTGAGCCGAAGTTCCTCTAGCCATAAACTCTTACTACAGACGTGTATAAACCTGGATCACAATGTTATCCAGGAGCTCCCATATGCTGCAGCCTTCACACATCACATGTCCTGCCATCCTTAATGTGTTTTAAATAATTACTTAATTATATTAATCACTTATTTATTTTGCTTTCTTATATATTTTATTAACTTTACCACCAATGTGCATATTATTACAAACCATAGGGATAGAGTAGAACTTAGCCACTTACCAGATACTCACCAAACAGCTAGCTCCTTTCTCTGTAGTAGAGCAAGGACCAATTTGGGTTGAGAAAGATGGAAAAAGGAAACGAATAATTCCTTCCTCCCGCCTTCACCGAACTCCCCTCTCGTCAAACTATAAGTCTTCACTCAGTTAGTCACTGCACTCCATTTGCCGAGGCTGCACTAACGAACCCTGAATTTATAGTAAACTGAGCTGGGGCTACAGTAACCAGATTCAAGCAGTTAGCTAATTAACTACTCAGCTCCTACGGCTCAGAGTGAGTTTACCCTGTCTAAACTGCAAGATAGAACTTAGCCTGCTTACACGGTCCTTTCCAGTTACTGCTAATTACAGGCTAGATTAGGTTGTAAGAGCAAAACTTAAGAACAAAATTAATACTTAAAACTCCCCTCTCACCAAACTCCAGGTCTTCACTCAGTTAGCTCAGCTGCACTCTGTACTAAACTGTGCTACATTTTGGGTGGTTTCTTTTGTTGTGCAGTGGGATCAGATTTCCCGAAACATGTTACAAATGAACCCCTCATTGTCAGCTGTGGCCCATTGATAGAACAGTTGCCTCTAGAGTCAGGAGGATGAGGCACATAATCTATACTGACACCTCATTTGCTAGTGCTGGGGGAATGCTGCACTGTAGGACATGCCACCTTGAGATGTTAAACCCTCAGCTGAATGTAAACTATCCTGTGGCATGACTCAAAGAAGAGCAAAGGAGTTTTGCTTGGTGTTCTGCCCAATTTTTAATCACAAAAACAGGTTAACTGGTTGTTTAAGTCGTTGCTCTATATGGGAGTTTGCTGTGCACAACTGGATTGCCATACTTACACTGCAATAATGATTACATTTCAAAAATACTTAATTGACTGTAAAGCACTTTGGAATGTTCTGAGGTTCATGAAAGGTGCTATATAAATGCAAGTTCGTTCTTTCTTTGCCTTGGTAACACAATACAAGAGAAGCTTCAATTATCTTGAATTCTCTTTCATCATTTTCCAGACAGTTAGATTTTCCACAATCACTGATACAGATGGGACTGAACTGGCTCCCAAACATACGGAATGAAACCAGGGCATGAGAGTCATCAGTCCCTCATTTACTTAAATTACTCTTCACATTTTTGTTTTTGCAAAGCTGCCAATGGAAAGAACAAGATGATTTGATCATTCAGCTTCTGAATGTAAAATAAATCAGAGCAGTCCACACTGTTGCTGAGTTTAGATATCTGAGGATGTGTTACAGGCTGTAATCTAACTGTGGGGTTTACGTGGCTCGTATGCAGAGCATGGATGCCTCAGAAGTGAGTTACAGGCTGCAAGCTAATTGAGAGGGTGGAGTGGTGTATATATAGAATAATAGATATCTGTAAGTGAGTTACAGGCTGGAAACTAATTGAGGGGTTCATTTGGTTTATGTATAACGGAAACCCAGGAATGAGTTACAGACTGTTGCTTGGTAGAACTTGAATCTTGCTGAAATGAGAAACATGTTGCTGAAGCTTTTCATCCTGCACTAATCAGGACAAACACAAGAGTGCCAAATTTCAAACAATCACAACGATTTATACTACAGGAGAAAATGGTGCTCATTGGTTGGCTAGTTGACTCTGATTGATTATGGAGTTACAGCTTGATTACAGATTGGCCTGATTAAGGTGCCCAAACGATATTGCTAATGACAGATGCAAATATGGACTGCTTTATGTACATCACAATGGTTGGCTGAATAACTTTTCCAAGTGCAGGTTGACAGCAGAGGTCTACCCATGATTGGCTGATGTACACCCACTGCAGGTGAGCCTCCCAATCAGCATCAACTCAGGAAGTTACCCTTACATCTTTTTTTAGATGTTCTCACCTTCTCCTCAGATTCCTACTTGGATTGGGTACCTCAACAAAAGACTGTTTAAATCGTGGACGAGCGTCAGCATTTAATTGAACATTGGAGTCATGACTGTATCCAAGCCAATGCATCATTTAAATTGCATTGTATGAATCACATTTAATCATGTAACGATGCTTTTATTTCCTTTATATTAATGAAAGCTGGTTGTGTTGCAGACCTGTGGGCAGAGTTTGTCTCATGACGTGAAGAAGATGGAGCTACGGAGAAGAGTTTTGACCAAAGACATTGCTGAGGCTCATATTGAACTTTGTAAAGAATAAAGACAGTGTCAACTAAACACAAACACACACGCACATATGCACGCACGTGCGCATGCACACACACACACAGGCATGTCCCTGAGGAGATGGTTTGTCACAGACACATCGTCCACAGAAACTGAAGTAGACAATAGTCACTTAGGAATGTGTGAAGGGCCAACTTCCTGCCCCAAGATACAGTAATCACACCCATTGTTGGCATGCACATGGATACCCCCTCCCTCCCCTGCTGAGGGCAGGATATGACCACATAGAGGGGTCCTGGATGGCCAGGGTGGGATTAATAAACTAATTGGGTGATCCATTTCAAAGTATTGCCTTGTATGCCAAAGGCCAGGTTCAGGAGGTGTATAAAGACTCAGCCCTCAAGGACATTGTTACTGCAGTCGGTAGAATGGCCTGGTAAGCTATTCTGAAGTCGCCTGACTGACCACCTGAGATGGACACTAGCTCGCAATTTCCTAAGCAACCAATGTTATTGTGAGTATGTACTATTGATAAGAGATTTAATAAAGGTATTTCACATTTATCCCAAGTTGTTGTGTGCCATTGATATCAAGAGTAGAGACAAGAACTCTTAGACCAGAGGTGGGGTTGGTGGGGGTAGGGTTGGTGGGGCATGGTCTTACACACCCACACTTACACACACTTCCCCCAGAGGTCAGTGGATCATGACAGAAGCAGAAACCACAGCCAATGTCCCAGCAGCATGCTCATGTCCACTTGCTAAAATCAGTTACCACAGCAAAAATGGGGAATCAAACATTAACATAGAGGTTTACAGCCCAGGAGGCCATTTAGCCCATTGTGTCTGTCCGATTGCCAATCCAAATTTAATCCCACTCTCCCACTTTAACACTGTATCTTTCCCTGCTTCAATACATATCACATTTTCCTTTTAAAAGATTTAACATTCTCTCCTATGGTAAAGGGTTCGAACCAGCCCTCAACTGGAGCCTTCTGCTAAGTATGACTCTATCACTTCCTATCTATTAACTATTCCTTAGATAACATCACCACCTTCAACACCTCTTTGTCCTTTTGTCTATGACATCTTTTGACTATCTCCACCTATCACTGGCCCTCTATCCAGCTCTACCTGTCCCACCCACCCCTTAAACCAGCTTATATTTCACCTCTCTTCTATTTTTACTTAGTTCTGTTGAAGAGTCATACAGACTCGAAACGTTAACTGTGTTCCTCTCCGCAGATGCTGCCAGACCTGCTGAGTTTTTCCAGGTATTTTTATTTTTATTTTTGTTTTGGATTTCCAGCATCCGCAGTTTTTTGCTTTTATGACTCTATCACTGACTGTCAAGGCTGAGCCTCCTGGGAGTTGCCGTGCCCTGGATTCAGTGGCTGGGATCCTTACAAAGTGTCGATATCACACAGCCCACAGTCACGTCACGGATTTACAGTGAGATATACTGAAATATAGAAAACTGCAGGAGCAGACTCAGCACCCAGAAGACAAACACCAGGAATTTCCTTCGGGATTTTCCTAATCAGCCTGTCGTAACTTTGGCAGAAGGTTCAGTGGAAAGCCTTGAGTTGCAGGTAAACCAGGGTCTGAGCTGACGTTCCACCAATGTTACAGATTCAGGAAGTTCCTGTAGTGCAAAGGGTTAATGTAAATAGAAAGTCTACTTCATCAGTGATGTAAGATCACATGAAAACAGACTATGTGAGAGATAGTTCCATGTGAAGCCTCGTGCCAAGCCTTATACTGTACATAGTTAGGAGAATGGTTAATAAAAGTTAAAGTACACTAACAGCCTTGCCTTCAGCAGTCTCTGTCAATCCTAACCAAGGACAACTGAAGCTAAGACCCACAACAATGATAACAGATGGTGACAACTGTAAAGACAGCAGAAAAAGCAGAGTAAATGGCCTTGCAACTGAAAAAGCAGCAAACACGTAACTGTCAGGAAAGGACAGTGCAGGAACAAATGTCAAAAGAACTCAAAGAAAGGTTAGATTAAAGAAAAGCCATGGGGAAAATCTTACCTTTACCAGGGTGCTTTGAACATGTGGAAGGCCCAGATCAAGGCATTATCAGTGATGTAAGATCACATGACTGCAGAGCATGCTGTGAGATAGTTCTATGTGAATGCTCAGGCTAAGCCTTATCCTGTACATAGTTAGAAAAATTGTATAATAAGGGTTAAGGTTTACAACAGCCAGAAGAAGTGGCAGAACTAGCATTGTAGGTTTGCCTGGTACAGAACCGCTGCAGGACTAGCAGAGAAGCCTAGCAAGCAACAGGTCAGAACCCTTCTCTACACCATAGGTAATAGCGCAGCTGACATAATGGTCAGACAGTGTATAAACGAAGAAACGGCGACATACGAAGATATTATAAAAGCTTTCTATACATATTTCAGCCTTAGAAGGAACACAATCATAGAAAGGGCAGAGTTCAATAGATGTACCCAAAGACCGGGAGAGCACGTAGATTCCTTCATTGACGACTTATATCAACTAACTGAGTATTGTGAATATGGAGCCCTGAAAGGTGAATTAATTCAGGATCCCATTGTCGTAGAAGCCTTAGAGAAGACTTTATCAGATTTTCTACAGTCGACGGAAGACTTAATGCTATCAAAAACTGTGCATTTAACAAGGCAGGCAGAAGTGGGAATGCAAAATAAAGTATTTATTCAAGGCGACAGGTAGATTTCATGCAGAAGAATGACTGACAGTACAGTTTGTAGGACACAAGTAGCAGCGCAACTTCTCAAAAACAGGGCAAGAGCGAAGCAGGCACAGTAGCTGCCGTTGCTCAGCATTCTCTCTGAGTAGGAAAAGGCTCCATTGCCGCAAGGGAGGTCATACACTACCGAGTTTGAGAGAGAACATGGAGAACTTGAATTCTATACATCCTTCGAGAGATTTGAGAACAATGTCAGGGAGATTGGTGAAGTTCCACAATGCTTACCTCTGTGAACCAGGAATGAAGGCAGAGAGTTTGGGGGAAGATGCAGAATAAGGTAAGTAATGTATTTACTGGAGTCAGAGACTGGGAGGAGATGTAGTGTAAAAGGGTTAATGTAAATAAATAGTCTACATTATCAGTGATGTAAGATCACATGACTGCAGAGCATGCTGTGAGATAGTTCTATGTGAATGCTCATGCTAATCCTGTACATAGTTAGAAAAATTGTATAATAAGGGTTAAGGTTTACAACAGCCAGTAGTCTCTATCAATCCTAACAAGAGCAACCTCAGCTAAGACCCACAATGATGATAACAGAGCAAGAGGGAGGTTTTGATTGGGGAACTTTGTCATGACCACTGATCATAGCCCCGAATTACTTATGGACATATTGAACTTTTAAATAAGACATGTGTTTTTTTTATGAAGGGCATACAAGCAAAAGTTGGCTGAGACTGTAAAGTAGCCACTTGCTGGAAAATTCCTATGTGGGTAACACTTGACCAACTAGTCCAGGGAATGGAATGTCACATCTAAAAAGGTGTCAAGGCCTACTTCACACAGAGACACTTCAAAGGAAAAGACGCAATGCAAAAGCTGAACTGTAATCTCCTGTGGTTGCAGAGATGATGAAGGCTAATTACTATCTCAGCAGAAACCATCTCCTGTGAGTTATATCCCAGACTGTGGACATGATGTGAGTTGAAAAGAAAGATATCTTTGTTTTTTTCCCTTCCAGGAATACACAAAAAAGGGATTAAAAGTCAGCTGCAAACCTGGTCTCTGTGCGCTAGTTTTGGTGTTCCAGGCCTGATGTGCCAGCGAACATTACAGCTAAAGAACATCAACTAGGTATTCCTGTGTTTGCAGGTAAAAAAAACTCTTTCTCTCTGATTGCTGGAAGCAAGTCACAAGCCAGCAAAGCCACAGTCAAAAAGGAAACAGGACAACTACTTTCAGGTAACTTGCAGAACCAAGAATCTCCAAACCAGCTGCTCAACGCTACAGGAATCACCCCAACTTAACGGCCGCAACATTTCGTCATCTACTACTCATGGACCAACCAAAGACTGATTCATATATCTTTTTAACTTTTATTAGTGGACTCATTTCTCATTCCTAATCTGTGTGAATGTGTGTTGCATTTTTATTATATTTTTCTCGCGTTTTAGTAACTAATAAACTCACTCTTTCTTTAACTCAAGAAAGCCTGGTTAAATAGGCTCCTTTTAAAACATAAATACATTTGGACTGGGAAAAGGTATCTATGAAGGAAGGGATCCTTTTTAAATTAACCTTGTTGTGACCAGCAGAGGGGGTTTAATAAAGTAGGGGAGCCAGCTCATCCCTCCTCACCAGGGAGCATAATAATCTGGGGGGAACCTTGCCTGGGGACCGGTCGTAACAAATTGGGGGCTTGTCCAGGAACTGAACAAAATGGGGGAACCTTGCCCAGCATCTGGTCATAACAACCTCCATCAGAACTCAGACACCAGCCGAGACCATTAAACTCTCTGATTGTGAAGCTGGATTTCATTCACTGCTGCTGGTCACTGCACATTTACATATATCCATCACCATTCAGCCTCTTGAGCCTGCTCCATTACTCAATTAGATCATGGCTGACCCCAAGCTAACTTCATTTTCCTGCCATATCCCTTGATACTCTCACCCAACAAAATTTTATCAATCTCAGTCTTGAAAGCTTCAATTGTCCCCTATCATCCACAGTCTTTTGGGGCAGTTAAGTTCCAGATTTCCACAGCCCTTTGTCTGAAAAAGAGTTTTGTGATTTCCCTCCTGAATGGCTTAGCTCTAATATTAATTTCATGTCCCCTCATTATTGATTCCTCATGAGAGGAAATAATTTCTCATATCTACCCGATCAAATCCTTCCAAAAGTTGAAACATCTTGATCAGATCACCCCTCATGGGATACAAGCCAGGTTTATGTAAACTCTCCTAATAATTTAACCCTCTGAACTCTGTGTTGAGATGCTTGCACCCTTTCCTGGCTGAGATGCTGCTCTTGCATTTATTCCTAGTGTAGTTACATATGTCTTTCCATGGGATTGGCCAATCTCTCATGGTCTGAGCTCATGCGGATGAGCCCCCAAGACCATGTGGAGCTTATGATGGTGATGGACTCCTCCATTCACAGTCCAAGAGCTCACACTGCCTCAGGAAACTCCGCCAGATGTCCACACATCTGCTGCTGATTATCTAAATACTGTGCTCCAGAAGGTGACTCCCGAGTCTCCACGTTCCTGCCCATTGGAGCATGATCATGACTTTCCTCTCTCCTCTGAGGGGGACTGTGCACAGGTGTCTCCGACTCGGACACCTCCTGCTGCACTCAGGTGCAGTGACTTTCACCCTGTGCCACCAACTCTACATCCATGCTACATCCCTCCGATATGTTGGTATCTGAGTTGGAGGAATGTGGTCATCCTCAGACATCTCTTGCTGATGCCAGAGGGATGTGGTGGCCCGAGAGAGCAGAGCAGAGACTTGTGTGAGAAACAGAAGGAGTTATTTAGGTATAGCCCTTCACATAGTGAAAGCAGGCTGTGATGCACACCATTACGTTCCCCCATGCTTGCATTGCCTGTATGATGCAACCCCATCCTTGCACTCCCTCTCATGCTAACATTCCATTGTGCTCAATGAAGTCACAGCATGACGTCCACCATTACCTTCACACGCCAAGGGGGTTTTAACACTACCTTTATCATCTGCTAACAGTGATTCACCATCACCAACAGACAGCTGTTGAGGCACCCTGGCAATCCCCATGGCCATCTGTTCCAGCCAGACTGACCCACTCCCAGTCCGGGACATCTTCACGGCGTTCTTCACCATTTTGGTCTACAATGACAACATGAAATGATGTTAACCTGATATAAAGTGCATGGAGGGATATTGCTCTTCACTGTGTCTGTGTATCACAATGCTCATTGACATGGGTTCTGTGCACACGTTCGTGAGCTGTGTACACATGCAAGCCTCAATGTTGAAGCAGAGCTATGTGCCATGTCTCGCACCTTAGCTGCAGCACACAGGACATGACCCTTCCCTTGGAGGTCTCTGTGGATGAGCCAAGCCACTCACCTTGCCGGAACGCAGCAGGCCATTGAACCTTTTGCGGCATTGAATCCATGAACACTGACAGTCTCCTGCTGCACCCACCGCAGCCGCTGTTTGAACCCAGGCCTTCGTGGTTGCTGCAGGGGCATTATGGCAGCCGGCAGGGTAGAGGACGGGTCTCCTCTTCTGGACCCCTTCCACCAAAACGTCAAGGTCCTGGTCAGGAAAGTGTGGGGCAGCTGGACCCATCCCTTCCCTTGCATCTCCTCTGTGTGATACTCTATCAATAGAAATGTAAGGCGATAAGGCTTGTGAGCTGGTTGGATTACAATCTCATTCACTTTTATGTGTTTACATGCACTAACCATTTTGACCACATCGTTAATGATTACTGGTAAAGTGTGGTGGGGGAAATGGCTCTGAACAATTATTTGGTGCCATGTGTGTTGCAGTGACTCCAAGGTAGCATGCTGTGCTCCCCAACAGCCCTATTGTTTTATTCCCGTCACACTGTTATGCTGCGACAGTGTCCAGCTGTGAGGGACCTGGTCAAGGGACAACATTGTGGACACATTCTGATAGATGGGTAGCAAGAGGGCGATTGGATGGCATAATGAACATGGCACTGCTCGTCATTCATCCACCCACTGGACCTTGGCAGCTAACTACATGACTGCAGAATATCTGTACCAGGTAGTGATGGCAAGACGATGACACCCCCATGACTGTGTCTTGAGAATCTACTCCACGCTCTCAGTGGTTCCGTAGGGTACACTTTGATCAGGCAGCAGCAAGGACAATTCTTCCCTAGGGAAAGCCCATGATGGGCCATCAGTTCCAGAGTCAGGAGCTGCTGGACATTTACAGCTTTGACACTCAGCTGGCAAGACAATGACGTCTCCTCTGCGGCTCAGGGACTTCACCATTGACAACCAGCCTCTCAAATGGGCCTTTCTGAAGGCCCGCTTCTTAACTGTGCCTAAGTTGCCCAAGCCCCTACTATGCCCGCCTCCAGCCCCTTACTACTGCCCACCTAGACCCCAAATCTAGTCCACCCCCAGACCGAAAATCAGAAATTTGGGAAGCCATTTTTAGAGGTTGGGTTTGCGGAGCCGGGAATTCTCCCAATTCTGCGCAGCCGACTCGCAAATATAAAACTGGGTAACAGTGTGCCCAGGTGGCAACATACCAGGTTGGCATATAAAAAAGAAAAGCTTTCATTAATATAGTCCTTTTCACAATTATCAGATGTCTCAAAGCACTTTATAGCCAGTGGGGTACATTTTTTGAGGTTCAGTCACTGCTATAATGTAGAAAATGCTGCAGCCAATTGTGCACAGCAAGCTCCCACAAACATTAATGTGGTAATGACCAGATAATCTGCTTTTGTGATATTAAGAAATAAATATTTGTCAGGACACTGCGGATAACTCCCCTGCTCTTCTTCAAAATAGTGCTATGGGTTCTTTTACATCTCCCGAAGCAGGCAGGTGGGGCCTCGGTTTAATATTTCATGCAAAAGACGGCACCTCTGACAGTGTGGTACTCCCTCAGTGCCATACTGCAGTGTCAGTGATAGTTTTTGTGCTTAAAGTCCTTGAGTAGGAATTTAAATTCAGATTCAGAGGCAACAGTGCGACCAACCGAGCCACAGCTGGCAAATATAAGTCAGGAGCTGGACTGAGATCAGCTGCCCCGGCACAGGGAGAGCAAACCTGTGGCCTCCTGGGCTGTGTACATCAATGCCATCGCCCACAACTTGTTTACCATCTAGGATATTGAGAAACTTTCCAGATGTAGTCAGTAATGTAGGATGCTGCGGGAAGGAGTTACGAGTGACGGTGTGAGGGAGCTGGATTAACATCAGCAGAGACACAGTCAGTAACACAGTAACCCCTCCCAGCCAGCATCATGTGTTACCAGCTGTATCTCTACTGATGTTCCTTCAGTTTGCTTGGCCCTTGACCTCTGCTGGAAAGTGTTTTGTGTTGATTGAGGGGGCACGCACCTGACCTGAAATCGCGTGAAATCGCGTGAGCTTAGCGTCTTCCCGCTTGTATGCAACATTACGGTCAGAGGGTGCGCAGGAGTCAGGAGCGCGCCAGCCGACAATTAAGCGGGAAATTAAGCCTTAACAACCCAATTGATCCATATTTTACATTACCCACACGATTTGCGCTTACCACACGGGCAACATGAGCAGGCAGCCAATCCGTTTTTTCTCATTTCTCATCCAAGGGCAGGATAAAAGGGGACCAGAGCTTTGGCTGTGTGAGTTGTTAGGAGTTCAGGTGAGAGTTTGCTGCTGATTTCCTGTGGTTTCTGCTGAAGTATTTGCTTTGTTTTGAGGGCTCTTTTGTTTTGTCAACTTTCTTGGAGGATTTCTGTTCCTCAGTGCAGAAGGTAAGGGCCATTTGCACTTCAGCAGATGGGGATTGTGTACTTCACTGATGGGACCTCCTCTGAAGAGGAAGAGAGGGGCAGGAGGGAGAGGAGGAGGCCAAGTGTCTGCAGGCAGTGTCCCAGGGAGTGACCTGTGGGAAGAGAGACACAGGCACAGGGGGTGCAGGGTCAGCAGGGAGAGCAAGGCAGAAGCCACCACCATCTGCTGCCAGAGTTTACAGGCAGCGATCCAGCTACCTCAACACATCTGAGGTCCAGTGCCGCAGGAGGCTCCGCCTCTCTAGGGACACCGTCACATCCATATCCCAGATGATTGGGCCGGGGATCGCCTCCAACCGTGTGGGTGGGCACCCAACGCCAGTGGCTCTAAAGATCACAGTAGCCCTGGGGTCAGTGGGGGATCTGCATGGAGTGTCCCAGTCAGCTGGTCACTGACACTCTCCACAGACGGGTCATGCCATTCATTCGTTATCGGACGGACGAAGCCAGCCAGGCTGAGTGAGCCAGAGGCTTCGCAGCTATTGCTGGGTTCACCCGCATCCAGGATGACATAGACTGCACCCATGTGGCCATTAAAACACCAGCTGGTCACCTGGGTGCCTTTGTGAACAGAAAGGGCTTCCACTCCATGAACATGCAGACACAGATTCTGCAAGCCTATGCAAGGTACTCTGGCAGCTCCCATGATGCATACATTCTGCAACACTCCCAGGTGCCAGGCTGCTTGTAGCTCTGGCTCGGCTGGATGGTTGGCTGCTGGGTGACAAAGGATATCCCTTGAAATGGTGGCTCATGATGCCAATACAACACCAAAGGACAGAGGCAGTTGAGAGGTACAATAGGAGTCATGCCTCCACAAGAGCGGTGGCTGAGAGGACCATTAGTCTGCTGAAGATGAGGTTTCACTGCCTGGATCAATCAGGGGGTGCCCTGTAATATCCTCCAGAGCTTGTGTCGCCTATAATCATTTTACCATGCCAACTCAGCACTCACAAGCGCAAAAGACCATTAAACCGTTTGTGGCACTGGATCCAGGAGTGACGCATTACATCATGCCCGCTGACCTGGGCTGCCACCTCTGACCAGGCCTTTTTTGTCTGGTGTGGTGGCCTCCTCTTGCCATCCTGTGACACCAACATGTCCTGCCTGGCACTCACTGCTTCTACTAGAGTGCGCAGGCAGTGGTCTAAGAAACAGGGGGGGGGGGGCACAGTGTCCCCTGGCATTGCCCCCCTGCCTTGCATGCCCAGTGGGTACTGAGGCTATACCTCCTGCAAATTTCAGAAGTCTCTTCAAGACAGCTCCCTGAGGCTCCTCTAAACCTCCAGGCAGCCTTCAGGGAGCTGCCTCTGCTGTTTTTAGATGCCCCGCCTGGTCCCCATTGGACCCGGTGCCCGCCATGTTCCTGCCCCTGCCACCAGTGCATCGTCAATGCCCAGGTGCGTTTCACACTGGCCGACCCTTAATTGGCCAGCCAGCGTAAAGTTGTTCAAGGTTCAATCGCGGGTGGAAGCAGAAATCGCAGCCTCTTCCGGGCCCGAGGATCAAGCACTCCCGACAAGCACAAAATTCAGGCCTATATGTGCAGCTGTGTGTGTTAACTGAGGACAGAATCGGACTGGGCAGTAACTTCCCCATAGTCAAATAGCTTGGCAACACCCAGTGTTTGAGTTCACACCTGAAGGATGGACATTTAATGTAGGTGACAGAGAGTCACCAGCACCCATGGGACTGAAGCCCTATCTGAATCAGCCTCTCCAGAAAAGCAACAATAAAACCTTAGAAAGAAACATGGGAAGATTAACAAAGGGGATTGTTGCTGGGGACTGGGGAGAGTTGGGTTGGAGTAAAATACAATGATTTCTCTTTATTTGCACTGGGGTCCCACTGATTTCACTGGTAAAGAACTAATCTCCTTCTTTTGGAGTTTTTGAAGGATTATTTACTGTCCGGAATTATCAGAAGTTTGAATGCAGAGAGGAGCTTAAACCCTCGTGAAGGTGAACTTCATCCACTGGCATCTGGCCAGTGTCCCAGGTTAACTTTTAATTAAATCTCCACTCACTCAGTCTTTCAGGAGAAAGGACATTCATCTGTCCGGGCCTAGAGTCAGGCTCAGCAACCCCTGACCTCTGCTATGATGTAAAGAAGGTGCCTATCTGAAAATTGAACTTCTAAGAAAGGAAAGATAAACGATCCACTGCCAAACTTTATCCAAAACATATGTTTTTCCCACTATTCTAGTTATCTGGGATATTTCCTGCATGTTTGTTGCCATGGCAACTGGCCCAGCATGAAAGAACTATTTACTAGTGCAGAGAAGATCAGGCATGTGTTGTCAATTTTGAAGCCTGGTAAATAGATTTTCTTTCTGTCTGCAATAGGGCTGGCGAAAAGACAAGCTGATGCTAGCAAAGACTGACAGAGAAATGGCCAATCTCCTTAAACATTCCCACAGTTCCCGCACCATTCTCTTATTTACTTGACTGAGAAAGGTTTTTTCTCTCTCTCTCTCTCTCTCTTGGCTGTGATAGTGAGGAGTCTGGGCAGTGAGCCCATTGTAGAGGAGCTTATAACTTTAAAGGAAATCTTCAAAACTGTCCAGCATTTGGGAAAGGCTGTCAGACAGAGAGATCACAGGGAGACGGCTGGGCCTGAGGTAAGTGGCACAGGAAAGCCAGGGCACTGTGAATGCTAACCAAAACCGCCCTTTAAAAGCACTGCATGAGCAGATGCTGCTCCTGCACTGGTTTTGTAGGGGCTTGTAACAGACACCTGGGTTTCAACAAGCAAAGGTCGCTATTCTCTTCACCTCCCTGTATAGGCTGGTGCGGAGAACAGAACTGACTGCAAGTTTTCATAATGGTATCACACATCCAGAGTTGTGTCAGAGTCACAAGTGTGATTCAGCCTGAAACCCGTTGAGTTGACTGTTACACAGTCATAAATCTCAAATTCTTCTTGTGATTAACAAAGGGTATTTTTTTCATATTACTGGTTGGAGTTCCTGCTTATTCAAGGGGACAGAGATGTGGGAGAGAGCTGAGGTTTTTAACTGTATGTGAGAAAAAGGAGGATTGTCGATCCTTGGAGCCGAGACTAATTTGATCTGTTCTGTCACTGGCACAGCATGCCATACCCTGGGGTGAATTAGGCTTCCCAGGTACACTGATGCCCATGATGCTCATCCCAGGGGGACAATTGTGTTAACTGCACACCCCACGCGTTCCGACTCGTAGAAGTTTGGTGTTGGTTCGTTCGCTAGTTAGCGTTAAGCCAAGATGTGTCGTGGTGCGTTAACTGCAATGGTCAGCAAATGCAGAGTGAATGATCGAATGAGTCGGAACAGTTTGCTGTCAGGATTACGGGGGTGAACTACCTGACCAGCATCAGAATGATTGGGTTTCCAAATCGCAGCAGGACTGTTGACTGTGAGAAATTGATTGAATCACTGATTAATTGAAAAACAAACGATCATTTGTGTTTGGAGGGCAGTGAATGCCAGTCATTAACTGAATAAGGGCAATATTAGATCCCTTGGTTTATGTAAACACCAGGGATTCCAACATTTCAGAAGAAGGGATGGCTAAACAATTGTCGACGCAAAATCCAATCAACAAGTTATCGGCTACGTGTAAGAGGTAAAGCACCTCCCTGTTTATTATCTGATAATCTGTTTATCCCTGGGGAGGTTAATCTGGCTCTTCCTAATATAAACCTTGTATAGTGTCCAGGTGGAAATGATCAAAATAGCCCTGGACTACAGACCGGTGTTCTAAGCCAAATCAGCGAGTGAAGGGACTTTCCAATGTGGTACTGAGTCACGCAGACCAGGAAGATCCCAGGCTCCCGCCTTGGTCTGCGCTGAGTTTGTTCTACAAGGGAATGGTGGGCAGGGGGTGGCGGGTGAGTGTTGGTTAGCTTAGATGGCTCGGGTGCGGTGCAGAATAATGCCAACAGCAAGGGTCAATTACCAAAGTGGCTGAGGTAATTCTTGGAGCCTGCCTCCTCACTTTGCCCCATAGTGATATCATGCCCTGAGCCATGAATAGCAATCCTGGGTCAATGAGGACACTACTGAAGAGAAATAGAGCCCTGCAAGGGTTGCTGGAGTTCACCTCAGTACAGTGGCTCTCGCAAGGAGAAAAGTCCATCCAGGTTGTTTCCTGATGTTGCCCGTCACCTCCTGTAGGATACTGCCTGTGCGGGGAGGACAATATCAAATGCACCTGGCTCCCAGCGTCAAATAGCCTGTTAGCAAACAGTGCCCATGGAATAGTGCCCCATCATGTATCAGGGTATGAGATACACAGCAAATGGGGAGAAGGGAAACAACAAGGCTTGAATGAGCTGAGCAGTTCCTGTGCACATTCGTGGGCAGTCTGAAATACAGTGCCACCCTCCCTGCTATGAAGTCGCTTGCAGTGTCAGACCATCCCATTCACCCATCACCCCTGTGCTTGCTGCCCTACACTGGCTCCCAGTCTAGCAGCACTTTGATTTCAGGATTTTAATCCTTGTTTTCAAATCCCTGGCTTCACCTCTCTCGATCTCTGTCTCCTCCAGCCCCACACTCTCCGAGATATCTAATTCTGGCCTCTTGCACATCCCTAATTTCATGACTCCACATTGGCGCCTAAGCCCCTCCACCTCTCTTTCCTCCTTTAAGACACTCTTTGACCAAATATCTCTTTATGTGGCCCTGGACTATTTCAACAGTCTCCTCAACCAACTCTCAAAAAAATCGACCAATCCAAGCACTCTACAAATTGCTGCTCATTGTTTCAAAAAGGAAAAAGCGCAGGAGCCCTTGGTCTGTACCAATGCCAGCCTGTGGCTACAGCTCAGTTCAGTTGCACAATTGGCCTCAGTGTCCCTGAGCCTGAAGGTGAGGGGGGGGGGGGAGGGGTGGAGGGAGATCAGCCAGAGATGACCTGATCAGTGTGAATGAAGCTATGTCTATATCGGTGCTGTTTTAATCCAGATTCCAGGAGAGGGATAGCATGTAAGAACGGGCACTATTACATAAATAAAATTCAACTTGGAGGCAGGTATCACAGGCAAAGCCAGCATGTACTGCCCCTCCCTGAGAGGGTGGGCTTACTTCATGGCTAACTTGATAGAGCTGAGTGAAATCAGAGGGCAGTTAAGAGACAGCCTCATTGGTGTGGTACTGGAGTCACATATATCGACACAGAGTGTGTAAGGACAGCTGGCTTCTTTCCCTGAAGGACATTAGTGAGCCAGTTGGACTTTATACAACAATCTGACAACACCACAGTCATTTTTACTTTTACCAGCTTTTTATTTTCAGATTGTTTTTGAATTCAAATTGTAGGAGGATAATGAACTGCCGTTTCCAAATTATTAGTCCAGGAACAGAACCACTACTCCCGTTCCTTTATGTCATCAGCAGAGTTGCTGTGTTTTGTCACTACGTGTGTTACAGCTTAACCGACTCACAGATGCCACTTGCCCAACAACCTGAAAAATAAAATGATTTAAAAAGCACCTTTCCCGACTAAATCCATTTTCTACAGGCACTACCTTCCCTCCCTCCCTCCCTGAATCGGTCATGGAAGCCACACGAGAATTGTCGGTACGTGGCAGAAACAAAATGCAGTCTTGATCAAAGAGCAGCTTTTTGGGAAATGTCGAAACTCATGTTAATGTCAAGCCTTTAACATAAGGGACCTCTGAACATAGAGACAGGCCATTGGAAACAAACCCAGAAACAGAAACAGAGATTAAGGGGTGTGAGCAAAAGCGTAGTTGGGAGATAGGCTTAGGGGAGAGACAAACAGTTTTGAGTTGGGAATTCCAGACATTAGGAAGCAGGAGCCAGAGTCCCTGGTTGAGGAGAGGGAGAAAGGGAAGGTTGGAGGCTCCAGGGTTTGACAAGAGGTGGGAGAGACGAGGCCACAGAAGGATTTTAAAACCAAGGTATAGCCTTGGAAATTTGAGGGGTTCAAATTCCTGAAGAGGTTCCCCAACTCCCACCATAACTGTAGCAGAAGATTGGCAGAGGTCCCAGAGAATCGGAGGAAAGAGCTGGTTAACCAATTTCTCTGTGGGTTCTTACCAAAGTTACATCAAGAAATGGGGAGAGGGAATGCCTGCTGAAAGGAGCTGCTGGGGGAACAGGAGAGCTCTACAAGAGGAATGTAGGACTTAGCACAGGACAGGATGCAAGCAACAGAGTCTTGGATAAGTTGGAGTTGATGGAGCTCAGAGGATTGGTAGTTAGCCAGCTTCTCCGGTTTTTAACCTTGAGTCGAAGGAGAAGATAAAGGGATCAGTATTGAAATTTGTATTGAAGCAACGTAGAATTGCTCACAGCAAATCCCATAACCCATCACCCCTGTGCACACTGACCTACATTGGCTCTGAGCCAAGCAACGTCTTGATTTTAAAATTCTCACCCCTCTTTTCAAACCCTTCCATGATCTCATCCCTCCCTATCTCAGTAATCTCCTCCAGCCCCACAACCCTCCAAGATATCTGGACTCCTCCAATTCTGGCTTCTTGAGCATCCTCCAATTTCAATTGCTCTGACATTGGTGGCCGTACCTTCAATTGCCTAAGCTCCAAGCTCTGGAATTCCCTCCCTACACCACTCTGCCTCTCTACCTTGCTTTCTTTAAGACGCTTCTTAAAACACTCATCTTTGATCAGGCATTTGGTCATCTGAAATAATACAGTAAAATCCCGCCATTCGCAGGGGGTATGTCCCCATGAAACCTCGCAAACGGCAAAATCACAATCAGCGAACATACTTTACAACAGGAATCAATTAGATAGGTTCCAGCCATCCTAAAATTTGACACGTATAAAGGATCAAAGGTGATAAAAACAACATTTTTCATACATTTAAAGAGAAATTTACTGGAGAATTTGTTTAATAAAACAATAAAACAAGAACAATTTAAAACGTCTCGCACAGTACTTACAGGAGGTAGACATGATCAGGAATTAAATCATGGCACCAAGGAACACACATACAAACAACGGCAGGTGAGGCATGCGCACTCCCTGCTGCAGGGAATACATCATGGGCACCTTCTGTTTTTTTTTAACCTCATTTGGGCGTTTTTTTTCTTTTATTCGGCATTTTCTAAACTTGGCTTCTTTTTTTATGTTTAAAACCAGGGATAAGAGAACATTTGCGCCCACAATGGGCAATCTGGCGCAGAAGCCTTTTGCGCAGACAAACGAATTTGCAAAAGTGGGAGTCACAAATTGCGGGGCTTTACTGTATTTCTTCAAGTGGCTCGGTGTCATACTTTGTTTATAATGCTCCTGTGAAGGGCCTTGGGACCTTTCATCAAAGGTGCTATATAAATATTGTTGTTGTTGTAGCTGGGGTTGAGTGTGTAGTGTTCTTGCCTCTGAGTCAGAAAGTTGGGAATTTGAGTCCTGCTCCTGAGACTTGCACACAAAATCCAGGCCAGCCTGCCAATGCAGTACTAAGGGAGTGCGACACTGACAGAAGTGCTGTCTTTTGAATGAGACATTGAACCAAGGCCCCATCTGTAGGTTGGAAATATCTGCAAACACCCTGAAGGAGTTAAAAGTCTCCCGGGGCTGCAGAGTGTGCAGTAAAAGTATAAATGAGATTTATGAGCTGCAGTTTTTCCAAAGCATTTTTGGCTTGAGGTCGTGCCAGCATTGCCAGGCTCACCTTGACAGGCAAGTTGTTTGTGTTTTACAGTGTGTGTGTGAGGCTCCATATTAGGCAAGGAGGGCTGCAAGTTCTGGGAGCGGGGTCAAAATCATCCATTGCTTGCTCACTTCTCTACGTGCTGGAATGTTGCCTCATTTCTAACTCCCTGGGGTAATGAATTCATCTGTCTACAGGTGTGCCTGCTTCAGTGTGAAGTAACCAAAGGTCGAAGTGCCCACATCAGACCTTAGGACCTCGGGGCTCCTCAATGTGATTGGCACCTGAGCTAACCGACCCATGACCTGAGGTGAAAGGGGAGCTGAAGACCCTTGAACTGTTCAGCTCCACCAACCTGATCGATTTGATTTTACAATAACAGGGCAAAACATGTGGGCCATGAACATAGCGTTAATAGCCACATGTCCAGCTGTCTGATCACACGGGGGAAACAATTCATCCCTCCTCGCGCCAAATGATAAACTTGCCCCTTATAGCAGGCATGAGACTATTCCACACTGAGTATAGAAGACATCATGCTGTCCTTTCACAACTGGGATCTGGGTTTTGAATCCAGCCCAAAGGTAATGAGATGGGGTGGTTGTTAATGACTGTGGGGTGGTCACAATCCAGATTCCAGCAGCCTTGTGCCCACAGCACAGAGCCGGTGCTGTTCAGTATTTAAAAACCACAAATGCTGTAAACTCACCAACTCAGCAGCATTTAAAAGCTGAAATAAATTAGGTTAGGATTACAGAAGTGTAGCTTCTTCTCTTCTGCTGAAGGGTCGCTAACTGGATCATTGACTTGTCGTTTCTCATAGATGCTGACAGACATGCTGTGGAATTCCAACACCCTCTGCTTTTATTTCGGAGGCCACCACTTTCACATTTCACTATCGATCCCTTGTAATTGGTAGTAAACTGGCACTCGCACTGAGAGAGGCTGTAAACTGGCACTCGCACTGAGAGAGGCTGTAAACTGGCACTCGCACTGAGAGAGGCTGTAAATTGGCACTCGCACTGAGATTGGCTGTAAACTGGCACTCGCACTGAGAGAGGCTGTAAACTGGCACTCGCACTGAGAGAGGCTGTAAACTGGCACTCGCACTGAGAGAGGCTGTAAACTGGCACTCGCACTGAGAGAGGCTGTAAATTGGCACTCGCACTGAGAGAGGCTGTTTGTGAGGCTGTAAACTGGCACTCGCACTGAGAGAGGCTGTAAACTGGCACTCGCACTGAGAGAGGCTGTAAACTGGCACTCGCACTGAGAGAGGCTGTAAACTGGCACTCACACTGAGAGAGGCTGTAAACTGGCACTCGCACTGAGAGAGGCTGTTTGTGAGGCTGTAAACCGGCACTCGCACTGAGAGAGGCTGTAAACCGGCACTCGCACTGAGAGAGGCTGTAAACCGGCACTCGCACTGAGAGAGGCTGTAAACCGGCACTCGCACTGAGAGAGGCTGTAAACCGGCACTCGCACTGAGAGAGGCTGTAAAGGTCCCTGAGGTTATGGCAATCTGCACAACATTGTTGCGATAATGTAGAGGGAACTTTACTCTGTATCTAACCCTGTGGCTGTACCTGCCCTGGGAATGTTTGATGGGGGCAGTGTAGAGGGAGCTTAACTCTGTATCTAACCCCATGTTGTACCTGCCCTGGGAATGTTTGATGGGGACACTATAATGTCAATCAGCCAATTATATCAGGGATCGAACCCGAGATTTTGATGGCCCAAAATCAGTGCTAGACTGGGGAGTCCATCTCCAAAATGAGCCTTCAGGGAACCTTTCATCTTTTTAACTCAATGAAAATATTTTCAGACCAAAAGTAATCAATCATGCAGTGACATCACAAGACAAGTCAATTCCCTCTCTCTCTGACTGGCTGTTGTGATCCACCATGAACAGGACTGGGTGGGAGGGAAGAACAAAACACAGAAAATAATATTTTCATGAATGGATTGACCTACTGTGACTAAATATGGAAAACATTTTCACAGTTATGACAGCCTAAATGTGTGATAACAGTTTATATTTCACTAAAATAACTTATGACTCATAGTGTAAGCACTTAGACTGAGAGCAAGCTACAGTGGGCACTAAATACAGGCCCCACAAAAGGGCTGGAAGCAGTTTTAGTGGGCTAAGGTCTGTCAACTAAGCAGATGGTCTTCATTCTTCATATATGTAGTTAGCTCATGGGATTGACATTGACCTGTGAAAATTAACATAGGTAACAATTCAGATTTTTAAATTGCAGGCTATTTTATCTAAGGATGGGAATCTCCACATCCACCTTCCCAATTTTGTTAAATTCTACTTCCTTCCTAGTCCCTGCATCCTCACCATCTTATCCCTGAGTTCAAATGTCTCCATGGCCTCACCCTGTCCCTAGCCCTACAACCTCCTCTAGCCCTACAACCTCCTCTAGCCCTACAACCTCCTCTAGCCCTACAACCTCCTCTAGCCCTACAACTCTGAGAAGCTCTGAATTCCTCCAATTCTGGCCTCTTGTGCATCCTCCAATCTTCGCTCCACCATTATCAAAGATGTTTTCAGCTCTCTAAAACCTAAGCTCTGGGATTTCTTCCCAATAGCTCTCCATTCCTCCTCCTTTAAGTCCCTCCTTAAAACCTACATCTTCGATACATCTTTGACCAAGTTTTTGACCAACCTGTCCTAATGATATCTTCTCTGACTCGGTGTCAGTGTTTGTTTGATTACGCTCATGTGAAAAACTTTGGGACAATTTACAAAGTGCTATTTAAATGCAAGTTGTTGTTGTTGATATCTCCTGCTGTAACTCATTCTTCCCCAGGGCCTATTAGTATTCCTCACCTCCCTCAATTTTCCTCTTCTGCTACAGTCTACAGTTGTTTTTAAACCCAAGCCCGGTGCTATCTGCTCTATGAACCTTCTCTTCCCCTCTGCCCTCCTCAAGCTTTGCGATGAGCTTTGGCCTTTCACCAGATACTCTCCAACGTTATGTTAAAAAAATCTAGATATCTCTTCAAGAGGGACTTCTCCATTCCTCAATTCTTATAACTACTTTTACCATTGATGCTCAGAATGCTATTACATCATCCTGTCATCACCAGATATAGCCTGCCCTCCTGAGATCTAGTCTATCAGCTCCCGAGAACACCAATCTTTAGCCATTAGGGAAGATTAGGGAAGGTGAAGGATTCAAACATCAGAAGAGACAGTTAAAAGAGGCAATTAATGATAGAAAAAGTCAGGAGATAGGGTAATGGAGTTGTGGAATGGGTTACCAGGGAAGGACATTGAAGTGAACACCATCAATGGGTTCAAGAGAAAACAAGATGTCTGTCTTAAGGTAGAAGAGATATAGAAGAGAGCTTTAGGTAGATTGGCTGGTACGGTAATCCAGATGTGTGGATTAACAATCCAGAGAGTGTGTGTTCAAATCCCACCATTACACTTCCAGAATTCAACCTCCATTCAAAAAATCTAAAATTAAAATAATGGTATTAATGAAGCTAATCTTGAAGTTGTCAAATTGTTGTAAAAGCTGAACTGGTTCAGTAATGTCCTTTAGGGAAGCGAACCTGCCATCTATACCTAGTCTAGCCTATGTGTGAGTCCTGTCCTGCACTGACATGGTTGCCTCTCAACTGTCCTGTGAAGTGGCCCGATAGTGAGACACTCTTACTTGCTTCAAACTGTTGCAGTCCAGTGATTCAAGAACAAGATCCACCACCCCCTTCTCAAGGCGGCTAGGGATGGGCAATAAATGTCAGTATTACCTGCATCCTGAGAATGAATAACAATAAAAAATAAAGAGACAGACTTTCATGACCTAGTAATTCCCATATTCGAACATGTTTTTTAAAGTCTGGAGGCCATGTTTCCCTATTTTGTTGAAAACTGGGTCAAATGGACATTTTTTTCACAGTAATTTATGAGCTGGTAACAAAATCGTAGGAACACAGATCTGCAACCTCTCCTCAGAATGTGAGTTTGTTAGCAGTAATGAGAAACTGGCAGCCAATCGACCTACATATATAATGACACCTAACACCTTTCGAGCAGCTAATGAGGCTCTTAATGGGTATAAATGTTGAAGGGCCAGTTAACCCAGCTGGAGTGTGTACAATTGAATCGGTGAATGCAGCGAGAGACTGCATTAAATGAAGAGGCCCTGCACGTGCTGATCAACTGTTTATTAGAGAAACAGAACTGGTGGAGGTGGGGGTGGGGGACTGAGGGAAACTGGTGGGGATGGGGGTATGAGGAAGACTGGCAGAGGTGGCGGTGGGGGGTAGGGGAGACTGGTGGAGGTGGGGGTGTGGAACTGAGGGAGGCTGGTGGGAGCGCGGGTGGAGGACTGAGGGTGACTGGTGGGGGTGGGGGTGGGGGTGGGGGGGTGGGGGGGACTGGTGGAGGTGAGGGTGCGAAACTGAGGGAGACTGGTGGGAGTGCGGGTGGGGGGTAGGGGAGACTGGTGGAGGTGGGGCTGGGCGATTGGGGGAGACTGGTGGAGGTGGGGGTGGGGAATTGGGGGTGTCCAGTGGAGGTAGGGGGTCGAGGTTTTGGGGAGTACAGCCTGGAAATGGCTACAGAGATGACAAGCGCAGGTATCAGGGCAGATATTGTCCCTATTGTGCCTGAAAAATTGGGACAATAAGGACTGACGTTGGTCACATTCAATTTGCACTTGTAGAGTCATTTACAGCACAGAAGAAGTCCATTTGGCTGTTTTAGCCGCCATCATATTGATAAAGGCAGCTTAGCAAGCCTGCTTGTTTTCACTTGAAAATTGTCCCCTTCTTTAAATTCAGTATTACCAAATTATAATCTGGAGTAAAAATACTTTTCAATAATCCTTCGCTGCCACTCTAGCAAGTCCCTTTAATGAGGTAAAAGCAAAATACTGCAGATGCTGGAAATCTAGAACAAAAACAAAAATACCTGGAAAAACTCAGCAGGTCTGACAGCATCTGCGGAGAGAGATACAGTTAATGTTTCGAGTCCAAATTACTCTTCATCAGAACTAAGGAAAAACAGAAAAGAGGTGAAATATAAACTGGTTTAAGGAGAGGTGGGACAGGTAGAGCTGAATAGAGGGCCAGTGATAGGTGGAGATTGCCAAAAGATAGACAAAAGGACAAAGAGGTGTTGACGGTGGTGATATTAGCTAAGAAATGTGCTAATGGTGACATTAAGTGTAGAAAGCAGGACGAGCAAGGGACAGATAGCCCTACTGGGGGTGGGGTGGGAGGGAAATCGAAATAGGCTAAAAGGTAGAGATAAAACAATGGATGGAAATACATTTAAAAATAATGGAAATAAGTGGGAAAAGAAAAATATATTTGAATTATTGGAAAAAGAGGGATCGGAAAGGGGGTGGGGATGGAGGAGAGAGTTCATGATCTAAAGTTGTTGAACTCAATATTCAGTCCAGAAGGCTGTAAAGTGCCTAGTCGGAAGATGAGGTGCTGTTCCTCCAGTTTGCGTTGAGCTTCACTGGAACATTGCAGCAGGCCAAGGACGGACATGTGGGCAAGAGAACAGGGTGGAGTGTTGAAATAGCAAGCGACAGGGAGGTCTGGGTCATGCTTGCGGACAGACCGAAGGTGTTCCGCAAAGCGGTCACCCAGTCTGCGTTTGGTCTCTCCAATGTAGTGGAAACCACCTTGGGAGCAGCGAATGCAGTAAACTAAATTGAGGGAAATGCAAGTGAAATGCTGCTTCACTTGAAAGGAGTGTTTGGGCCCTTGGATGGTGAGGAGGGGGGAAGTAAAGGGGCAGGTGTTGCACATTCTGCAGTTGCATGGGAAGGTGCCGTGGAAGGAGGTTGAGGTGTAGGGGGTGATGGAGGAGTGGACCAGGGTGTCCCGGAGGGAACGAACCCTGCGAAATGCCGCCAGGGTGGTGAAGGGAAGATGTGTTTGGTGGTGGTATCATGCTGGAGTTGGCGGAAATGGTGGAGGATGATCCTTTGAATGCGGAGGCTGGTGGGGTGATAAGTGAGGACAAGAAGGACCCTATCATGGTTCTGGGAGGGAGAGGAAGGTGTGAGGGCGGATGCGCGGGAGATGGGCCAGACACGGTTGAGGGCCTTGTCAACCACCATGGGTGGAAAACCACGGTTAAGGAAGAAGGAAGACATGTCAGAGGAACTGTTTTTGAAAGTGGCATCATCAGAACAGATGTGACGGAACTGAGAGAATGGGATGGAGTCCTTACAGGAAGTGGGGTGTGAGGAGCTGTAGTCGAGGTAGCTGTGGGAGGCTTATAATGAATATTGGTGGACAGTCTATCACTAGAAATTGAGACTGAGAGGTCAAGGAAGGGAAGGGAAGTGTCAGTGATGGACCACGTGAAAATGATGGAGGGGTGGAAATTGGAAGCAAAATTAATAAATTTTTCCAGGTCCAGACGAGAGCATGAAGCAGCACCGAAGTAATCTTCGATGTACCGGAGAAAGAGTTGTGGGAGGGGGCCTGAGTAGGACTGGAACAAGGAATGTTCCACATACCCCATAAAGAGACAGGCATAACTGGGGCCCATGCGGGTACCCATAGCCACACCTTTTATTTGGAGGAAGTGAAAGGAGTTTAAGGAGAAATTGTTCAGTGAGAGAACAAGTTCAGCCAGACGGAGGAGAGTAGTGGTGGATGGGGATTGTTCGGGCCTCTGTTCGAGGAAGAAGTGGAGAGGCTTCAGACCATCCGGGTGGGGGATGGAGGTGTAGAGGGATTGGACGTCCATGGTGAAGAGGAGGCGGTTGGGGCCAGGGAACTGGAAGTTGTTGATATGATGTAGGGCGTGAGAGGAATCGCCGATGTAGGTGGGAAGAGACTGGACAAGGGGAGAGAGAATGGAGTCAAGATAGCAAGAAATGAATTCCGTGGGGCAGGAACAGGCTGACACGATCAGTCTGCCGGGACAGTCCTGTTTGTGGATTTTGGGTAGGAGGTAGAAGCGGGTCGTCCGAGGTTGGGAGACTATGAGGTTGGAAGCTGTGGAAGGAAGATCTCCAGAGGCGATGAGGTCAGTTACAATCCTGGAAACAATGGCTTGATGTTCAGTGGTGGGGTCATGGTTGGGCCCTTTAATGAGGCCTTGATAAGTAAAAGTCAGCTTCTCTCACTGACCAGCCGTGCTTGTGAAGCTGTGCTAGAATGAAAGAGATCCTGAGACTGGAGCCAATCACAGGTTAACTGCATATCCCCACTCAAATTGACATTACACAGATCTCAGTTACTGTCTTGGTATTAATGATGGGAGGGAAATCTAAAGGCTGAAGGATGGTGTCTGGTTCCCGTGGGCTGTTGTCAGTGATTGATGAGCCGGACAAAACGAGAAAGATAGAAACCTTTCTCCCATGCATTTCCCTCTGCTGGGTTCCAATCCCATTTCCGTTAATGGGACACTTGCCCCCCACCCCAACCTAGAAGCAGTTTAGGGTCTGTCAAAAGAATTATTCCCAAGCTGCTCCGGGAATGGTTCCCAGTTCAGCCAGAGAACAAGCTTGGGTTCTGTTCTGGGTCAGCGGAGCTGCACTGTAAGACACAGGGAGGATATACTGGCCTCACAGTGAGGACAGTGCAGATTCACCAGCGTGAACCAGGGCTAAAACATTCAGTGGACAGGTAGACAGCTTGTATTCCCTTGAGTTTTGAAGATTAAAGGATGATCTAACTGAGGTGTTTAAGATGATTAAAGGATATGATAGGGTAGGTGGATAGAAACCAGAAATTTCTTCTGGTAGGGGAATCCAAGGGGACATAATCTTAAAATTAGAACGAGGCCATTTAGGAATGTCAGGAAGCACTGCGTTACACAAAGGGGAGTGGAAATCTGGAACTCTCTCCCCAAAGAGCTGTAGAGGCTGGAAATAATTCTGGGGTGATGGTGACATAGTGGTAATATCACTAGACTAATAATTTAAAGACCTGGATTAATGCTTACAGGTTCAAATGCCACCATGGCAACTCGTGGAGTTTGAATTCAATTAATAAAAATCTGGAATGTAAAGCTAGTCTCAGTAATAGTGACTGGGAAGCTTATCATTGACTGTTGTATGACTCCAACCAGTGGAGAGGGATTGCCATTGACTCCAGTTTTGCTAGGGCTCCTTGATGCCACACTTGGTCAAATGCTGCCTTGATGTCAAGGGCAGTCACTCTCACCTCACCTCAGGAGTTCAGCTCTTTTGTCCATGTTTGAACCAAGGCTGTAATGAGGTCATAAGCTGTGGAGTCCTGGCAGAATCCAAACTGTGCAACAGTGAGCAGGATATTGCTAAGTAAGTGCCGCTTGATAGCACTGTTGATGACTCCTTCCATTACTTTACTGATGATGGAGATTAGACTGATGAGGTTGTAATTGGCCGGGTTGGATTTGTCCTGCTTTTTGTGTACAGGACAAACCTGGGCAATTTTCCACATAGCGAGATAGATACCAATGTTGTAGCTGTACTTGAACAGCTTGGCTAGGGGCACGGCAAGTTCTGGAGCACAAGTCTTCAGTGCTATTGCCAGAATATTGTCAGGGCCCATTGCCTTTACAGTCTCCAGTGCCTTCAGCCATTTCTTGATATCACATGGAGTGAATTGAATTGGCTGAAGACTGACATCTGTGATCACAGAATCACAGATCACAGAATCACAGAATCACACAGTGCAGAAGAGGCCCATCGGCCCATCGAGTCTGCAATGACACGTGAAAAACACCTGACCTACCTACCGAATCCCATTTACCAGCACTTGGCCCATAGCCTTGAATGTTATGACGTGCCAAGTGCTCATCCAGGTACTTTTCAAAGGATGTGAGGCAACCCGCCTCCACCACCCTCCCAGGCAGTGCATTCCAGACCGTCACCACCCTCTGGGTAAAAAAGGTTTTCCTCACACCCCCCCTAAACCTCCTGCCCCTCACCTTGAACTTATGTCCTCTCGTGATTGACCCTTCAACTAAAGGGAACAGCTGCTCCCTATCCGCCCTATCCATGCACCTCATAATCTTGTACACCTCGATCAGGTCGCCCCTCAGGTTGTTTTCGTTGGAGCAGAGAAGACTAAGTATATCTCTCTTCATAACTTAAATGTTTCATCCCAGGCAACATCCTGGTGAATCTCCTCTGCACCCCCTCCAGTGCAATCACATCCTTCCTATAATGTGGCGACCAAAACTGCACACAGTACTCCAGCTGTGGCCTCACCAAGGTCCTATACAACTCCAATATCACCTCCATACCTTTGTAATCTATGCCTCGATTGATAAAGGCAAGTGTCCCAAACGCCTTTTTCACCACCCCGCTAACATGCCCCTCTGCCTTCAGAGATCTATGGACACACACGCCCAGGTCCCTTTGTTCCTCAGAATTTCCTAGTATCATGCCGTTCATTGAATACTTCCTTGTCAAATTACTCCTTCCAAAGTGTATCACATCACACATCACATCACCATCTGCCACTTATCTGCCCGTTTGACTAACCCGTCTATATCTTCCTGTAGCCCAAGACACTCAACCTCACTGTTAACCACCCGGCCAATCTGATGCTGGGGACTTATGGAGGAGGCCGAGATGGATCATCCCCTTGGCACTTCTGGCTGAAATTCGTTGCAAATGCTTGAGCCTTATCTTTTGCACTGCTGTGCTGGGCTCCCCCATCATTGAGGATGGGGATATTTGTGGAGCCCCCTCCTCCAGTGAGTTGTTTAACTGTCCACCACCATTCACGACTGGATGTGGCAGAACTGCAGGGCTTAGATGGGATCCATTGGTTGTGGGATCATTTAGATTTGTCTATCACTTGCTGCTTATGCTGTTTGGCACACAAGTAGTCCGGTGTTATAGCTTCTCCAGGTTGACACCTCATTTTTAGATATGCGTGGTGCTGCTCCTGGCATGCCCTCCTGCACTCTTCGTTGAACCAGGGTTGATTCCCTGGCTTGGTGATAAAAGTAGAGTGGGGAATATGCTGGAGCATGAGGTTACAGATTGTGTTACAATTCTGCTGCTGCTGATGGCCCACAGTGCCTCATGGATGCCCAGTTTTGAGTTGCTAGATCTGTTTGAAATCTATCCCATTTAGCACGGTGGTAGTGCCACTGTGGTGATGCCACCTCAGCCCAACCGTCTTCAGCTGCTTCATCAATGACCTTCCCTCCATATTAAGGTCAGGAGTGGGAATGTTCGCTGATGATTGCACAATGTTCAGCACCATTCGCAACTCCTCAGACACTGAAGCAGTCCATGCCCAAATGCAGCAAAACCTGGACAATATCCAGGCTTGGGCTGACAAGTGGCAAGTAACATTCACGCTACACAAGTGCCAGGCAATGGCCATCTCCAACAAGAGAGAATCTGACCATCTCCCCTTGACATTCAATGGCATTACCATTGCTGAATTCCCCACTATCAACATCCTGGGGGTTACCATTGACCAGAAACTGAACTGCACTTGCCATATAAATACTGTGGCTATAAGAGCATGTTAGAGGCTAGGAATCCTGCAATGAGTAACTCACCTCCTGACTCCCCAAATCCTGTCCACCATCTACAAGGTACAAGTCTGGAGTGTGATGGAATACTCCCCACTTGCCTGGATGAGTGCAGCTCCCACAACACTCAAGAAGCTTGACACCGTCCAGGACAAAGCAGCCCGCTTAATTGACACCTCATCCACAAACATTCACTCCCTCCACCACCAACAAACAGTAGCAGCAGTGTGCACAACCCAAAAGATGCACTGCAGGAATTTACCAAGGCTCCTTAGACAGCACCTTCCAGACCCACAACCGCTACCATCTAGAAGGCCAAGGGCAACAGATAGATAGGAACACCGCCACCTGGAAGTTCCCCTTCAAGTCACTCACCATCCTGATTTGGAAATATACCGTTGTTCTGTCACTGTCAATGGGTCAAAATCCTGGAACTCCCTTTCTCACAGCGCTGTGGGTGTACCTACACCACATGGACAGCAGAGTTTAAAAAGGCAGCTCACCATCATATTCTAAAGGGCAATTAAAGACAGATAATAAATGCTGGCCCAGCCAGCAAAACCCACATCCCACGGATGAATAAAAATAACCCATCTGGTTCACTAATGCCCTATAGGGAAGAAGATCTGCCATCCTTACCTGTTCTGGCCTACATGTGACTCCAGACCCATAGCAATGTGGTTGACTCTTAACTGCCCTCTGAAATGGTCTTGACAAACCACTTAGTTCAAGGGCAATTGTGGATGGGCAACAAATGCTGGCCTTGCTAGTGATGCCCCCAAATCATGAAAGAATTTTTAAAAATCAAATTAAAATTTTGAAACTGAGGTTAATTTTTTTTTTTTGTTAAGCAAGGGTTTTAAGGGTTATGGAACCAAGGTGGGTAAATTGAGTTAAGGCATAGATCAGCCTTGATCTAATTGAATCGTGGAGCAGCTCGAGGGGCTGAATGGCCTCTTCCTGTTCCTATGATGTTAAAGGAATGAAGGTAGCCAATCCCAGAGGGACCATAGAGGGACAGAAAGAATAGTTCCTCTTGTGGGCAAGAGCATAATTAGAGGCCATTAATTATAAGATAGCCACCAAGAAATCCAACAGGGAATTCAGAAGAAACATTTTTACCCAAAGAGTGATAAGAATGTGGAACTCGCTACCACAGGGAGTGGTTCAACCAAATAGTATATGTTGTATGTTTACATAAAATAGTATGTTTACATCTCTGAGCTATGCAGAGATGATAATAGTTTCCATGTGTGTAACAGGAATTTATTCAAAGTGCTTCAAAATGTCTGTTCCATGCTTATAGCTCTGCCTCCAGAAACTTCTAGATTGTTTACTTTTCTCTGAGTCCACACCCAGGCTTAAACAATCGAGCACAGTGAGCGTCAATAGTAAACAGACTCACATAATCTAACACTTAACAAATGAACAATGTATGTACGCATTTAAGGGGAAGCTAGACAAGCATCGAGGGAGAAGGAAATAGAGTGTTACAATGATAGGTTTAGATGAGGAAAGAAGGACGTAGGCTCAAGTGGAGCATTAACACCAGCATGGACTGGTTGGACCAAATGACCTGTTCCTGTGCAGTATATCCTATGTAGTTTGTAATCAAATGCTTGCTTACAACTGGTGCTTTACAGGAAAATTATTATTTTAAATCTCTTATAAAGTCCTTAGAATCAGACCCACTCGGAGTTGCTCAAAGATTCAAGAACTGAGGCCAACATCTCGGCTGCACTTAAACAGGTGCAGGAAGTCAATCACCCCAACGAAGCCACCCCTGAGATTTGGGCGGGGGTTCATGGGGACGCTACGTTTGTGACCCTTCCCCATCCTCACCACACCCCAGGGTTGATGGAATTTTTAGCTACCAGACAGTAACCAGCACCAATGGAATTTTAGCCCAATAAAATTCATAGGGGGAGAGGTCAGTGGGGTGGAGGGCGGTTTAAAATCGAAGTCAGTGAGCTCATGCCGAGCGTTTCTGAGATTCTGTCTGTCAAACATTTCGTGGGCCATTGCCGGGGCTGGATCTGGTCTTATGGACGTGGATCTCTAGCTGATTGAGGCACTTCAAAAGTGGCCTGAAAAAATGCACAAACTGCATGCAACAGGAATGTGGCCTGGGGCGCGTTGACAGCACAAAATCCACCTGTCTTCCAGATATTTTCTGCTTTGATGAAGGCAAAGTTTAGTGTACTCTACCGAGTTAGGGATTTGGCAGCTCCCAAGACCTAATTCTGAGCATGCTAATTGCTACATGACGACACACGATGATTGTTTAATGACGATAATGAGGTTCGATTTACACTGATTTCAAATGTTGTGGCTTGTTAGGGCTGGTCACAAAATCAGGAAAGTGAGTAAGGTGGCTTGCTGACTTGCATTTATACAGCACCTTGCATAACCTCTGGACGTCCCAAAGTGCTTTACAGTCATTGAAATGCATTTGAAGTGTAGTTAATGTTGAGATGCAGAAAATGCAATAGCCAATTTATGCACAGCAAGAACCCGCAAACAGCAATGAGCTATATAACCAGATCATCTGTTTTAGTGATGTTTGTTCAGGATGAAATATTGCTCAGTGAGAAGTCCCATTCTCCTCTTCAAGTAGCAACACGAAAACCCTTAAATCCACCTGACAGGAAAGACAGAGCCTTTAATGCCTTTCCCAACAGTGCAGAACAATTTCAGTGCAGCATTGGCGTGTCAACCTAAATTTTGAGGTCAGGTGGCTGGAGTGCAACTTGAACCCATAACCTTGTGATTCAGAATTGGGAGTGCTTCCACTGTGCCATTGCTAACCTGGTTGCACAATATTCTTGTTAGCTGCAATGTACAGATTATTCTTTCTCGTACAATGAACTCCTGGTCATCCAACTCAGGCCAGGCAGAGAAATGCTGTTGGTATTTTTGTTCTGTTCCTCTCCTTTCCCAGAGGTCTGGACTTTCGCCAGGGTCCAGGTCCATGGTCAGCAGTAGCTGTCTGTTATCCCACTGACCATCTACGAGCCTAGGCCTTGCTGGTCTCAGTGTCTGAGGTGCATTCACCTACTGAGTCGGGGAGGGGTTTGAAGTTTACCGTTCAAGCATCAGACAAGATAATTACAGCTGAAGGCGCCAGTTAGGCAATTTTGGACTCATCCACCCAGCATGGCCTCCCTTACTGCAACATACAAGTGGTTCTTAAATCATTCCAGTGATCTTGTTTTCATTATTCCATCCAGGATTGAATTCCATGTCTTGACCACTCTCTGTACGAAGATGATATTCCAATATCCTAAATGATCAGGTCCCACCATGGCAGTTAAAATATCTTGAATATAAAGCTAGTCTCAATAATTGGGACCATGTAACTATCGTTGATTGTCATAAAAACCCATCTGACTCACAAATGTCCTTTAGGGAAGGAAATCTGCCATCCTTACCTGGTCTGGCCTACATGTGACTTCAGACCCACTGCAATGTGTTTGACTCTTAACTGTCCACTGAAATGGCCTAGCAAGTTATTCAGCTCAGGGGCAATTAGGGATGGGCAACAAATGCTGGCCTTGCCAGCGATGCCCACACCCCATGAAAAGAATAAAAAACATGAGATAATCTGTTTTAACGATGTTGGTTGAGGGATAAATATTGGCCAGGAAGAACCACCCTGCGCTTCTCCCATACGTCACCATGGAATCTTTAACATCCACCTGAGAGATAGACAGGGCCTTGGTTTAACATCTCAACCAAAAGCCAGCACCTACAACAGCACAGCATTCACTCAGTACTGTACTGGAGTGTCAGCCTAGATTTTATGATCAAGGCTTACGTGGGACTTGAATCTTCAGCTTTCTGACTCAAAGGCAGGAAGGCTACACTTTTTTTTTGTAAAAATATACTTTATTCATAAAATATCTTCAATCACATTCCAAACCATTTCAAAAACAACATTACAAGGGTACAATCCAGGTTAAACTTTTACAAAATGTATCACCAGGTGCATCAGTACAAACAATATTACAATCATTTACAGCCTTTCATTTTGATCTGTACAGCCCGAGGGGCTCTAAACAGTTCCCAGTCTCTCGGTGCGCTGTGGTAGAAAGGTCTTAGACAGCGACCCTTCCCCATTGCGCCTTTGCGGCAGCTGCCCCAAGCTTTAGTGCGTCCCTCAGCACGTAGTCCTGGAGTTTGGATGAAGGCTACACTACTGAGCCAAAGCATGGGTGGGGGGAGGTGTGGGTCAGTGCCCAGACTGGTTTTTATTTCCTTTATAGAGGAGTGAGGAGCGAGGCTAATTAAAGCACCTCCGCCCAAACTGAAAGGAGCTAACTACAGGTGTGGGATTGAAGCTGGCACTTTTCCTGGCTCTGTGGGTAGCCAGCCAGTGACTCCAGTGAATCAGGAGGGAGATTCGGGCCTTTTCTAGAAGCAAACATCTGAGGGAAATCAAGACTATGTGTAAATGACCATTAAATACATTCGACCAGATGAACATTCTGTTCAATGGATCACAGCCTGATAGTATGGATGGTTGCTGTTTTCAGAGTCTCACATCTTTTAATCCAATATATTCTCACTGTTTCCTCCTCTGTGCATGGTAATCCTCCCAAATCCTCTGGCTATGCTTAAAATTACACTTGAAGGACTTTTCTTGTGTCCATTTGTGCTCCATGTTTGTTTTTGTCTTCAGTTCCTCAGGTTTTGCTTTACCATGCAAAGTCCCAGGCCCAAATTATGCTGCTGTTGTTTAAACTCCTATTATCAGAGATTACCTATCTGTGCCCTTGTACTAAACATCCTCTGACTACTGTGCATTCATCCAGCTCTCAATTTGAGCTGATTGATTTGTTAGTGCAAGTGTCATCGTTGGGATTTCAGAAAAATCAGAAGGCAAGAGAATGAAATTTACCCCATTGTGTCCACTTGAACTGTGCAAAGCACCCAACAGTACTCAGATTTCCTCTTCCCAAAATTACCTGGGATATTTTGAGTTGTATAACACTGGCATACTAGTGGACACAGTTCTGTCACAGAGTCTGGGCTATATTTCTTTTACTGCAAAACACTGAGGTGGGTACAGACATATTAATACATAATACTAGGTATAGCATTGGTGTGAATAAGACCGACAGCATATAACACTGGAGTACAGTACAGTATAACACTGGGATACAATACTGGTAGGTACAGCTCAATTACTGTATAACATTGGAATACAGTACTGGTGGTTACATGTCCTCAGCTATGGGTCAACAACAGCGACACAAAACCAGATTTTCCGAGAAGAAATTCCTGGAATTTGATTGGTCCCGCAGCTAAACATGTGGTGGATAGCAGCACATAGCCAGCATGGATCAACCACAAATGAACTAAGAAATCTACGATCACTCACCAGTAGTTCACTCCAGTGTTGCACAATGACAAACCTGTAACCACCAGTACTGTACCCCAGTCTTACATAATTGCCAGAGGCAATTTCTTTTTAAAACCTAATCTGTCTTTTCCAGAAGTCGATGATATTTTGCACTTGAGGTTCCTTTTGACAAAAATTCACTATCTCTGTGTCGGCTTTTTAAACTGTAACAATGATAGGTTATTAACTTGGAAGAAAATGGGAGGAGAGTGTTACTGCCCCTATGCCAGGTTCTTCCCAGACTACTGTTTACATGCTGTATTAAAAGAGATTTCAAAAATGGTTATTCTAGTCACATAACTTCTCTCTCCATAATGATTTCAGAAGGTTTTGCTTAGCTGATGCCTGAACCAACTGTATCTAATGTCCAATGGCCTGTAACGTCCCAGCCATTAGCTTCAGAATAATTCATTATCCAACTTGCCAAGCTAAGATAGAAAAAACACCTTTCCATATAGCTATTGTCCTGGTAGACTTTCTATCTTTGCTTGAGATGTAGCCTTACAGAAATGCAAATGTGAGGTCCAGTACAGTTTCAGTAAATCTTTTGAAGTAGTTCTTGACATCAGTATGTGTGAAACTCCATGATGGTGTCTGAGCATTAATTAATTAAATTCCATATTGGAATCTTGCAGAAAACTGGTCAACTGGCAATACCAGACATCAAGTGACTTGTGGCAGCCATCTTAAGTCAATGCCTTTGGTTGCTTTTTAGAAGTCCTTTTTAAACACTTCAATATATGTTTGATCAGCTGATGAAATTAAAGATTAGTATCACTCATGCACAAGTCACATCATTGTGACACCCACCACTTGCGATATCAGGGTGTCAGTGTGTGAATTAGGCTGTGGGAAATTTGTGGTACGTCCATGAGCAGCACAGCTCTACAAAACCCTCTCATCCCCCAGAAACCAGGAGGATTAAATTCATGAGACAACTGCTCCTGTTCCATTTCATTCCAGCTGTGTGCCAAAATTCTCCTGCATAGTCTATCTATAATATATAACAAATCTTACACAGCACACACCCTGTCTACATTTCCTTCATAAATTTCTGCATTCACATTCACAATGAGAGTTGGTGATGCAAATGGTGCTTTGTAGTAATGGTGACATCGTGGTATTGTCACTGGACTGGTAATCCAGAGACACAGGGTAATTCTCTGGGGACCAGGATTCAAATCCCACCATATTGAATTTGAATTCAATATAAATATCTGGAATTAAGAGTCTAATGATGGCCATGAAACCATTTTTTTTTGGTCATAAAAAACCCATCTGGTTCACTGATGTCCTTTAGGGAAGAAAATCTGCCATCCTTACCTGGTCTGGCCTACATGTGACTCCATACCCACAGCAATGTGGTTGACTCTTAGATGCCCTCTGAACAAGGGCAATTAGGGATGGGTAATAAATGTTGGCCTAGCCAGCAACACCTACATCCCATGAGCAAATATTTTAAAAAATCAGTGGAGGTGCTGTAGGAATCTGCAATGGAAGTATAAAATGAAGGAATGGATGCATGTTATGGTTCTTGCCTTTTGTGCGATTGTGTAGAATGGGAGATAGTGAATTGGCATTGACCCGTCTCTCCATTTTTATTTTGAGTGACTATAATAGTGATGTAAACAGGCTGCCTATTCACTAACATCTATTTTACTCTATTGCACACAGTCAAAATCTACCACTATGGCTTTAAGTTGGGGGCTGAAGTCCTCATTAAATTAAACTCCATCCCACCCTCTCCAGCCCTGTTATGTACAGCACACATTGAGACCAATCTTCCAAGCTCACAATCCTGCCAGGAGCCTTTCCCACAGGGAGCAGGCAGCAGAAATTCAGGCATGTAACATATGGGTTTCTCGCAAGTTAAATCACACAGAGCACACACACTTGCATTATACCAATAGCATGAAATCGATACATTCTGACTATATTTTATGTAAGTTTTATATATAATAAACATATTGTGTAGAAATGTCATCTGTATCATATATATTATGGATGGAACTAATGAGGAGCTCTAATGTTTCCCATCACCCACTCCTAGCAAGCCAGTACACTTATGTAAAATTGGGGCTATTGTATATATTGCATCCACATTGAGTACATTATAGGGTGCATGTATCATACACAGAATATAATGTATAGTTTATGTATATGTTTCTACTGCTCCTCTAGTTATATAATGGGTGTAGAAGTGGATTTATATAACTGTGGGGTTTGAGTGACATGTTTATTTATCTATGTAACTACAACACCATTGTAAGGGTAGATTTGCTTATGCTGGTGTTACCTCCCCCCGCCCCTCACCACACCCCCCCCTTCAGTTATAATGGACCCCCACCACCTGGTTTCAGTCAGCCGGGGTGGTAGGGGGGGAGGCAAAATTCCCCCCTATAGCTCTCCCAGGTTGTTTGAGGAACTTCACTGAAGAAGTTGAGTGGTTTGCTGCGTATGGGGAGAGTCTTGTGGAATGTGCTCAGGTACTCAGGCTCTGAAGAAACTCTGATAATCCACCTTTAAATCTCCTCAGGGGACAGATTAACCTGACTGAAAAAAATACAACAAAGATTTACTTTGACAGCAAAGTAGTGATGTTGAGGCCGAAAGACACCTGGCTCTGTCCTGAAGCCAGAGGCCTGTCATTTACTATCTGCAGCCGATGGCTTAATGATCAAGGTGGGCACCTCAGGGCAGACCCCTGGCACAGGCAGTACCACATGATCGGGGTGCAGGATGGCTAGGACAATGTAAAAGGGGTTTTAAGTAGCACAGAGCATTAACTAATGTCTCCCGCTCTCTTTCCTTTTCACCTTCCCTTCCTCTTTTTTTCTTTCCCTTTCTTTAGCTGTCTGCTTTGCACTCAATCTGCCTCTTTTCTCCCATATACTATTTTGTTCTAGCTGCTTTCCTGCTGTTACTTTCAATCTCTTTCTTTCTACTCTCTGGTTCTATTTTTCTCTCCCCCCCCCCTTCTCCATTTTGCCTTTTCCTCTCCTCCTTATCCCTTTCTGTTTTTCTTCTCTCTGTTTCCCCCTCTCTTTCTACTTTTGCTTTCTCCAACTTGCCTCACTTTGTGTTTCTCTTCTTCTGTCTTCTACCTCTGCTTTGTTTCACTCCATTTTTCTCCGTGCATGTCTCCCCTTAATTGTTGCTCTCTCTCACCCTCCTGTTTCTATCATTCTTTCCCCCTCTCCCTTTTCTCCTTTTCTGTTTCCCTCTCTCTCTCTCCCACACACACATTCCCCCTTTCTCTCTGTCTGCGTTTTCCATTTCTCTGTTTTTCCCTCCCTTCTCTCTCTCACACACACACACACACACATACACAAAATACACACATTCCTTTTCTCATCTCCACATGTCTCTTCCTCACTCTACCACTCCTTCCAGCACACACACACACACACACACACACTCACAGACACACGCCTGGTGCATCATCAATGCAGAGCAATCACAGACAAGTCGCAACAGAACAGTTTGATAGCCGAGAGCTTGTGGGCTGGACTGAAGCTTCAGCCCGTTCCCTGATACAAGTGGAGAAGTTTAGGTACACCACTGTCTGCTCACTGCGATATGTAGTTAAAAGCATCTCCAAAATTTTAAACCTCCTCAGCATGCTGTGGCAAGCAGACTGGCCCCCTACAGGTTACTAAATTATAATTCAGATTTCTTTAACCTGCTGCCTTTTGCCAGAGACATGTTTCTCTTCATTTATTTCTTGCTGATAGATTTGCCTAATCATTTGTGGGCTGCACCATCAAAGAAAAATGTGGAACAGAAATGTGGGCTACCCAGGCAGCAGTGGACTGGTCATGTATAATCGGGTAGGGTATCATCCTGAGTGAGGGGCATTGGAAGGGGTACCCGCATGATGGAGGGTAATAATCTGCGCAGGAGGAAAGAGGAAGACAGGGAGGAAAGGATGGAAAGAGGGCGATCATGATATGAGGAAGGGGAAAGTCTAACATGGCACAAATGAGAGAATGAATGGAAATAGCAAGGAGGGAAAATGGGAAGATAGAAAAATGGATGAAAGGAAGAAGAATGGGGAGAGAAAGAATGAGGAGAGAAAAAGGAGAGATGTATGAGTGAGGAAAGGAGGAATAAGAGGGAGAAACAGAATGAGGAGGAGAGAAGGAATGAGAGGGGGGAAAGATAATGAGAGGGAGTCAGGATTTGTGATGTAGAAAAAGAAATTAGGAGAAAGAGAAGGAAAGAAAAGACTAAATGAGTGAGTGAGTGAAGAAAAGTTTGACCAGAGAGACTGATGAGGGAAAAGAAAAATGGAGAGAAAGAAGAATGAAGGGAGAAGAGAGGGGAAATAGCAAAACAGTGAAAGAGAGAGAGAGAGATAGAGTGAGAGAGCGAGCTGTGGAATGTGTTTGCACTCGCTGGGCCGCATGTCCATATGATATCAGACTCGACCTTGCTTGTCAGCTTTGAATAATGTTGCTGGTTCCTCAGGTAGATTTTCAGATACTGAAACCGTAGATTCTGACCATGGGTGAACTTTAGCCGGGTTCAGCGGCATTTAAAGTGGCTAATGATGAATTTAGTGCAAGACTGTAGCCTTTGTTCAGTTTCCACATCTGTTTTCTCTTAAAGCAGCGTAGACTGAAATAATGTTTTTCACCCCTTAGTCTGTGATGGCTATAAATTATTGAGGAGCCACCGTTTGCAAACAGGCAAGTGAAAAGTCAGTTAACTTCCTCACTGTGATGTTCTTCATTAAAGCGGTAAATGCTGTATTTAACAGTGTCCCTCCTGACGGCAGCTGCGTTAGGGGGAAAGGCTTGCGAATCGTGGGCTATCTGAGTGTCACGTCAAACTCATAAGGGGCGGGATCTACAACTTCAAGTTTTGGACAAGTGGCATTTGAAGGCATTTGGAGGCTGCTTCCCTGACCACCTTGGTAAGTCCCCCATTTATTTCACGTTTTATTACCAGATTAACTAACCCCAGTGCTTTCCTTCAAGGCTCAAAACATTCACGTTTTGAATATACAGATATGTTTTTAAGCCTCAGGTTAATAGCAGTGCAGCCCCGTTAATAAGTGTTTGTTTGAAAAGTGTTGTTCAGGAGGCTGTTAAACCCCTTTGCGTTTGTCAGTACTGAAGGGCAATGAATGGATAAAGGGGACGGTCGGTTAAAGGGGACAGTTGGCCGTGTCCGAGGAGGAGGGACCGCTGTTTGTGATCAGTCGCTCCTCACTGTTGCTAAGTGAGGGTTTTAGTCGGGTGACATTGTCAACTATTATATGGGATCCAAAAACAACACAGGTTGCTTCAGTTACAGAAAAAGTCATTTAGCAGCAATTTCCTCTGAAGAACAATTTGCCCTTAATGGACCAATTTCTGGACTATGCAGCAGTGGAAAAGGACAAATCCTCACAGCAGCGGGAAGGGTTGAGAGAGGGTTTGAAGGGGAGTCACAGCTGACAAGCAGCACAGTTGAACTGGTGAAGGAGACGCCAGGGTGTGTATAGGCTGTGCTCCCCAAGTCCCTTCACTTCATCCCCTATAATGGAAGTTGTAGTTTGTGCTTTCTTCTGTGGGAACTAAATCGTTAACGATAGAAACAATTCTGCAGAATTACACAATGCTGCTCAGCCTTGTACTCCGTCCGGTGGAGCTGTGAGGGAGCTAAATGGGATTGAGTCAAATTAGAAGGACTATGATTCTGGTTAGAGAGAATGTGAGGAGTGTGAGGGGGATGTGAGGGAGATGAGGGAGGTGAGCGGGAACGTGAAGGAGGTGAGGGGGTGTGTGAGGGAAGTGAGGGGGAATATGAGGGGGGTGTGAGGGAGCTGAGGGGGAGGTGAGGGGGTGTGAGGGAGGTGAGAGGGAGTGTGAGGCAGGTGAGGCAGCTACATGGGATCGAGTCAAGTTAGAAGGACTGTGGTTCTGGTTATAGAGGGAATGTGAGGAGTTTGAGGGGGATGTGAGGGAGGTGAGGGGTGTGTGAGGGAGGTGAGGGGTGTGTGAGGGAGGTGAGGGGGAAATGAGGGAGATGAGGGGGTGTGAAGGGAATGTGAGGGAGATGAGGGAGTGTGTGAGGGATGTGAGGGAGGTGAGGGGGTATGAGAGAGGTGAGGGGGAGTGTGAGGGAGGTGAGGGGTGTGAGAGAGGTTAGAAGGTGTGAAGGAGGAAAGAGAGGTGTAAGGGAGGTTAGACGGAGTGTGAAGGAGAATGGGGTGGGATTGCAATCTATAGACTGGAGAAGTTTGTTAAAATGCCTGTTTACTCTGTGATATGTGACAGCCTATTTGAAGTGAAAAAAATGGAAATGGTAACGAGAATATTGATCAGAATTCCATTGTTATATTTCATACATCTCAGTAACCAGCTGGAACAAATCTGTGGGCTGTAAGAGAATGAGTTAGCACAGGGCACTAATTGGAACATATCCAAAATCGCTACAGTGACGGTCAACAGCTAACCTCCAGACTGGGCGGAATAGCATGGTCTAACCCACAGAAAGTGGGCAGGGTTCAACTGGATTCTGGACAGAAGTTTGTGGTTGTGTGGATGATCAGTGTTCTCACTAAAAATTCCATCTCCCTCCCCAGCTCTCAGGCTGAGCTGGACAGTTCTCAGTCTCAGCATCCTATTTGACCCTGCACTGAATTTCTGCTACCTTCACCTCTCCAATGCAATTACCACCTTTTTAACCACCTCCTTAACATCATCTGTCATTGTACATGGCTTATGCATTTGCAGAAACCCTCATCCATGTCCTTGTCACCTCCAGACTTGACTATTCCAATGTTCTCGTACCCAACCTCACATCTTCTCCCAGAGCATCGTTAACCTTTGGAACTCTCACCCACAGAGAACAGCGGAGGCTGGATCATTGAATATATTCAAGGCTGAGTCACAGATTTTTGATCAACAAGGGAGTTAAGGGTTATGGAGGACAGGCAGGAAAGTGGAGTTAAACCCACAATCAGATCAGCCATAATCTTATTGAATGGCAGAGCAGATGCGATGGGCTAAATAGCCTACTCCTTCTCCTTTTCTTATGATCCTCAACCCTCCATAAACTTCAACTCCGTTACCTGTATCCTATCCCACACCAGGTCCCACTCACTCATCTCCCCTGCGCTGGCTGTCCGAGGATACTCCAAAATCCCAACCTCTGTAATTTCCTCCAGCCCTATAGCCACCTCCCCACCAGCCCCCAACCCCCTCAATAACTCTCCATTCCCCCAACTCTGGCCCCTCAAGCAGCTAACTGCCCCCCCCACAACCCCACCATCCCTGTGCTCATTGGCGGCTATGCCTGGGCACCATGCTCTAGAACTCCCTCCCCAAATCCCTCTGCCTCCCATCCTTCTCAATTGAAACCCACCTCTTTGACCCCTTCTAATCTGTGAAGTGCCTTTTTTCCCACGATGAGGTTGCTATAGAAATACCTGTTGTTATATTTGTTTATGATTGTGGCAGTGAATATGGTGGTGATGGTGACATTAATGATTATTGTAATTGGGGGGAGTGAGGCTGCACCCATCCACAGGGTAAATTGAAGATTTGGGTGCAATCTGCCCAGAGTATTGGGGCAGGCGGATCTGAATGCCCCCATCTCTGTCGCTGATGGCCAAAGCTCCAAGGGACACCCGTGTGATGTACCTGAGGTTGCCTGGTATTCGTGGAACTGTATCCCAGCAAAGTAGGAGAGAGGGGGGGAAGAAGACAAAATGGCAAGAAAAGGAAAAAATATTGTCTGCGCTGTTGTGCAGACAGATGTTGCTGGGTCTGTGTGTAAAGTGTTCGCCTGGAGCTCACAGATGAGCTTCACTCATTTCACCAATTAATAATCTCTGTTTGCCTTAATGGATTTTTGGAAGGTCATTTTCCCTCTCCTGTCTTCCACTCCTCCCCCCCCCCTTCTCCCCCAGCCCCCTCCCCTTCCCCTCCACTCCCCTTTCCCTCTCCTCTCACCCACAACCCCACTCCCCCTTCCCCACCCCCCCACCCACCTGCCCCCCCCACCCCCGCCATTCCCTCTCCTCTACTTTGTCACTTTCCTTTCCCACAGTACCTCTCCTCTCCATGCCTCTCTCCTGCCCAGTGTCTCTCCTCTCCCTCATTTCTTTCCTCCCTCCCCCTCACCTCTTCTCTCACCCATTCCCCCTCCTGTACCTCCCCCTTAGACCCTCCTCTCCCTGGTCCGCCTCCCTGGATTGCAGTTCAATTTTCCCCCCACTCTACGCACACACCTGTAGTGAGCGGAAAGCTGGCCAAACCTCGAATTATCCAACAGCTCATATCCCACCTGAGATACCAAAAGTGCCTTTTGTCATGCCTGCATTCCCCCCTGCCTGAAAGCAGTTTAATGCTGGATTTCTTTCCTCTCAGTTTATCCTTCCAGAAAGTGCTAACTCATGCTAGGGGAAGTCTCCAGAGAACCAGCTGGTGTTCAGCCTAAACCGTAGTTTTTGCCATGTTGATGGACTTTAGGGGGTATCACACTCCACCTGACATCCGGGAGAGGTCTCTGTTTGGTAATCCAGGGTAGGATCTTCACTTTTCTCTCACCTTCTGTCCTGGCAATGTTAATTATTGCTGAATCTGCTGATGAAGGTAATAGTGCTACAATGGTCCTCATTGGGCCTCAACCGAGAATGGAAAAAAAAAATCAGGATTCCCAGTCTCAATCACCATCCAGTGGTCACTAATAGAAAGTATGAAAGCTTGAGTGTCTCCTGAAGACAGATCAGGTTCAGATGTGATGCCCCATCCGGTCGAATTGCCTGCTGACATTCACTGTCTAGTTTTGCACTCGCACTTGAACTCTCAGCTGAGGTAATGAGGGATTTGGGGCCAATGGAATTGTTGACAGGACAGGAAGGGAGAAAATTGTCAACTAAATAAAAGTTACAACAAAGGAAACTCTAAAGCAAAAGCTCAGGAATCAAATTGGGAATGTCTTACAACAGATTCATGAAAAATGTTTCCATTTTCGCTAAAGCAGAGTTTCACCGGAGTTTAAGAAAGACTGCAAACAACTTTGAAATTAAGCTGAATAATGATTGTTTCAGTATGTGACTTTTTATTTATTCTTTCATGGGATGTGAGTGTAACATTTTGCCTATCCCTAATTGCCCTTGAACTAAGTGGCTTGCTAGGCCCTTTCAGAGGCAGTTAAGAGTCAACCACATTGCTGTGGATCTGAAATCACTTGCAGGCCAGACTGGGTAAGGATGGCAGATTTTCTTCCCTCAAGGACACTATTGAACCAGATGGGTTTTTGCAACAATTGACAATAGTTTCATGGTCATCATTACTGAGACTGGCTTTTTTTTAAATTCCAGATTTATTTATTGAATTTAAATTCTATCAGCTGCTGTGGTGGGATTTGAACCCATGTCCCCAGAGCATTAGCCTGGGTTTCTGGATTACTAGTCCGGTGACATTAGCACTACACCCCCATCTCCCCCTGTGTTAGTCCAGTATCTGATTCTGAAACCACAGATAGGCCACCTATCTGATAAAGAGTCAGTCATGACTCAGTGGGTAGTGCTCTTGTCTTCTGGGATTGAAAGTTGTGGATTCAAGTCCAATTTCAGAGACTTAAGCATAAACTGTAGGCTGACTCTCTAGTGGAGCACTGCGGGAGTGCTGTGCTGCCGGAGGTAATGGATTTCAAATGTGATGTTAAATGCTCTCAGGTCAATGTAAGAGATCCCGTAGAACAATTTGAAGAAGAGTTTGAAGAGAATTACCTCCCAATATCGTGATCAATGTTTATCACTCAGCCAACATCACTAAAACAGATGATATGGTCATATATTCATTGCTGTTTGTCAGAGCTTGCTGTACACAAACTGGCTGCCCTGTTTCCAACATCGCAACAGTTCGAAAAGTACTTAATTGGCTGTAAAGTGTTTTTAAACATCCCAAGGTTGTAGAAATGGAACCCGAACAATGTGGTACCAAAACATCAATGCTTCCTTTCTCATTGGATCTCCCCTTCTTCCCACAGTCTGTGACTGGTTGAACCCACACCCCATCCACCAATATTCCCCATTACACTGACCCCAAAATCCCCATTACACTGTCCCCAATATTCCCCCATTACACTGTCCCCAACATTCCCCATTACACTGTCCCCAATATCCCCATTACACTGTCCCAATATCCCCATTACACTGTCCCAATATCCCCATTACGCTGTCCCCAATATCCCTATTACATTGTCCCCAATACCCTCCATTAAACTGTCCCCGATCTCTCCCAATACACTGTCCCCAATATCTACCATTACATTGTTCCCAATATCCCCCATTACATTGTCTCCAATATCCCCCATTAGTCTGTCCCCAATATTCCCCCATTAGTCTGTCCCCAATATCCCCCATTACACTGTCCCCAATATCCCCCATTACACTGTCCCCAATATCCCCCATTAGCCTGGCTCCAATATCCCCCATTAGTCTGTCCGCAATATCCCCCATTACACTGTCCCCAATATCCCCCATCAGTCTGTCCCCAATATCTCCCATTAGTCTGTCCTCAATATCCCTAATTACATTATCCTCAATATCCCCCATTAGTCTGTCCCCAATATCTCCCATTATCTGTCCTCAATATCCCTCATTACACTGCCCCCCATATCCTCTATTACACCGTCCCCAATATCCCCATTACGCTGTCCCCAATATCCCCATTACACTGTCCCCAATATCCCCATTACACTGTCCCCAATATCCTCTATTACACTGTCCCCAATATCTACCATTACACTGTCCCCAATATCCCCCATTACACTGCCCCCAATATCCCCCATTAGCCTATCTCCAATATCCCCCATTGGTCTGTCCGCAATATCCCCCATTACACTGTCCCCAATATCCCCAATACGCTGTCCCCAATATCCCCATTACACTGTCCCCAATATCCCCATTACACTGTCCCCAATATCCTCTATTACACTGTCCCCAATATCCCCATTATGCTGTCCCCAGTATCCTCTATTACACTGTCCCCAATATCCCCATTACGCTGTCCCCAATATCCCCATTACACTGTCCCCAATATCCCCATTACGCTGTCCCCAATATTCCCATTACACTGTCCCCAATATCCCCATTACGTTGTCCCCAGTATCCTCTATTACACTGTTCCCAATATTCCCATTACACTGTCCCCAATATCCTCTATTACACTGTTCCCAGCACTGAGCCCATGGTTCACTTTCTCATTCTCATTAAACAGCTCAATGGGGAAGGGAGCAACAGCCAAGAACGGGTCACTTTAAATTAACATTTCCGTTAACAGTTTTGTCTGCCTTGCATCCAGGAGGTAATTTATTGAACAGTAAACGTGGGTCTGCACTGGTAAACTGCATTCCACCTGAAAAGGTGGATTAGAGACAAAGAGCAGCATGAAAGAAAGGGAGCGAGTGTGGAGTTACTGTGTTTGATTACTGACTGGGAGATTTGAAACAATGGGAAACACAAAGAAAATGAGAGGAAGAGAGAAAGGGAAGAACATAGAGAGAAATGGAGGGAAAGGGAAAGGAACAGACAGCGGGAAAGGGAGAGGGAGAGAGGGAAAAATAAAGTGACGGGGTGAACAAGGGAAGGAAGTTTACAAGAATGGGAGAAAGAAAGACTCAAAGGGAGGTCAGTGGTGAAAGAATAGCTGGAGCAAAGGGAGGGCTCTGGAGAAATAGATAAACCAATAGAGAAAAGTAAAGGGTTAATTGATCCAGCACTTTCAGAGGAGAGCATGGGCTGGAAAACGAGCACTACACATTGCAGTCTGGTCTCAGAACTGTGTCCCCCTCAAGTGCAGCTCACTCTAGGATCCGGAATCAGGGAATTTAACCTCAAGAGAAAGAACTGATAGCAAAGGAGCAAGTGAGAAAAGCCAGAGCCAGAGACAGACAGAAACGAGAAGCAATATATCTGTAGAAAAGCAGAGAATCAAAAACAGGCAGAGAACAAGATATATGGTGTAGACAAGTGATGGAGTTGTGGGGGGGGGGCACAAAATATAAGGTGAGAGAGAACCAGACACAGAGAGAAAGGCTAAGAAACTCGCACTGCAAAACCGAGAGCGAGCAGCGGGGAAAGTGGGGGCTGGGGGAAGGAGTAACAGTTCCCACAGCTAAACAGAGCGAGGGAGACAGAGAGAGGCCGACTGTGGTGAAAGTGAGACATACATTCCAGCACCCAGCAGGAGGTAGTGTCTCTGCAAGTACTGCACGGATTGTTCAGACCAGCCCGCATTAATGCAACTGTGACCAGGCAGTAGAGATTGACTTGACAAAGCGTATAAGGCGGGCTGGGTGGGTGGAGGGGGTTTTGTGGGGGGGTGGGGGGGAGGGGGGGGGGAGGGGGGAGTGGGGTGGCCGTGGCTGGGGAGCTTTAGGGCTGTCACCTCAGTGAAGACCCCGAGTTGCAGCACAGACACCTAGGCTGGAGAGAGTTAGAGTGAAGCGAAGGCATTGTCAGGAACAACCAAGCTTGGGATTTAGAAGTTTAGGAATAATTAAATTTTAATGATCTATGGGAACAAACTTTTCCCTGCATATTAAAATGTTTTGATGCTTAAATCCCAAACAGTGTACCAGCCAATACAAGGACCATGGAAAGTTGGCACTGCCAGTCTTCCACTAGGGCTCATTTAGATCATGCATTTACATTGGAAGGAATATAAGAACAGCTGTAGACCATTCAGCCCCTCAAACTTGTTCTATCATTTAGTTAGATGATGGCTAATCTGTATCTCAGCTCCGCCTCCCCTTAGTTCCATATCCCTCAATATCCTCACATAACAAAAATCTATCAGTCTCATTTTTTGAAATTTTCATTTCGCCCAGCTTTTTGGGTGAAAGAGTATTTTTGAAGCAATTTTATCACCTGCAGCTCCACACTGGGAAAGTAATGATGTAAAATTTGCCCAACTGTCTAAACTATACAGGAAACAGTGCATTGTCCTTAAGGCAAAATTTACACTAAAGTTACTCAGCTCATGGAAATGAGTGCAAGTTGGAAGGGTCATGCATTTCTTTGGAAATGCAGCACAGCTCACCATGTAGCGATGAAGAAATAATTGCATCTGTATAATGCCTCAGGACATCCCAAAGCGCTTTATAGCCAAAGAATTATTTTTTTAGTGGCTGTTATAATATAGGAAACACAGCAGCCAATTTGCGCACTGCAAGATTCCACAGACAGCAATGAGGTCATGGGTGGAATTTTACGGCCCTGTCGTGGTGGGGGTAGGGGCTGGCGAGACGTTCAAAAGTCCATTAACTTCGGCAGGACCGTAAAATCCTGCCAGCATAAAATTCTGCCCCGTCCATTTTAGGGTTGACTGAGGAATAGATATTGGCCAGGACTCTGGGGCGAAGGTCCCTGCTCTTCTTTGGAATAGTGTCATGGGATCTTTTACATCCCCTTGAGAGGGCAGACCAAGCCTCGGTTTAACATCTCATCCAAAAGATGGCATTTCTGCCAGTGTGGCACTCCCTGAACCAATATGGACTCTGGTGTGGAACTAGAACCCACAACCTTCTGACTCAGAAGCGGATGTTATCACTGGTCCATAGCTAGAGGAGTATAAGGTTGGTCCACAAGTACCAGCCATCTTGACGAGTGGTTCTCCACTGGTTGGAGGCACAGGTGTCCTCTCCAGGATGTTTCTGGACAGCCCCTCAGAACAGGAATGAGTGGGAAATTGGTGTACAATAATCCCAGCCTGTCTGCTTGATCCAGCTGTGGGAAGCTATTGAGAGAGAGAGAGGGATAAGGAGAAAGGGATTAACTCAGTGGCTGGAGACAGAAATCAACGTTTGAGTTTTCAGCTTCTTTTATTGCTCAACAGAAATATTGGCTTATAAAGTAATTACCGGGATGGACTTAACTGTACCAAGTTAGGAGATTTAGTGAAAGGCTGATTGTCTGTCTCTCAAAGGGCTGTGAGAAGCAAGGTATAATGCAGGGAATCTCTGTAGGGTGCAGAGGATGAGGTGCAGCTGACCTCTCTGCGCTTGGCTAATCAGCTTTTCGCTAACGGGATTTGAGGATTGTGGCAACTGACTTAGCTGCGAGTTTCATTCTTCAGTAATTGTTCGGTCTGTCCCATGACAGAAACTGACAAGGTGGCGTTCATTTGTCTCATTCACGGACAGTTTCAGGTCAGACAGCTAGAGCCTGCAATCAGGAGATTGGCAGTGGATCTGACAGGGGCCGGTAATAAATGAGACGGTTACTGTACCAGAACATAATTGGGACTCTCTGCTGTTTGATCCTCGGTTAAAAGATTCACAAAGAAAACATACATGCCTTTTTGACCGAGTTAATAATCCCTGCCCCAGCAGGGAAAGTTTCACACTGTTAGCATTCCCCGACTTACTCAACAGAAAGTATTAAACACCCAGAATTTATCCCACCAGAGACCAACTTTGCAAGGAAAACAAGTTCAGAGATGCAGTCAGTTTCATGCTTACATTGAAAGAAAGACTTGCATTTCTCTAGTGCCTTTCACAATCTCAGAACATCCCAAAGTGTTTTCTCATCAACGATGTAATTCTGCAGTCTATTCACTGTTGCAATGTAGGGAACATGCAGGCCTAATTTGTAGAGCCAGTTCCCACAAACAGCAGAATGATAATGAGGAGAAGGTCTGTTTTAGTTCCATGAACACTGGCTCCTGTTGCGGTCCCAGGATTGCTGATTCCTCTTGGGTTACACTTCCATTAGCAGTATCCGGCAGATATCACAGGACAGTGATTGGGAACGTGGAACCCATTCTGCTTCCCCGCTCTCTAACTCAAGGCCAATAAGATCAATTGTAGCCTCCCACCCAACTGAAATCAGCTAACCCAACAGAGACTGGTGTCTGAAGTAAGCTAGTGGCAATCCGTCTAGCCAAAGCTGTTGCACCTTCTGTGTTCTATAACCTTTACTGGGCTGGGCTAACAAGTTGGTCACTAGGATACGTGCTATGACTATGACTAGATTGAAATGCAACCGAGCTTGACCCTATGACTTCTCTCAGTATTTACTCTGTACTCCATTGGTGTTTCATGTGAGGTAAGTCTTGGGTTGGCTAAGGAATTCTCCAGGTTCTTTTGACTGCCCATGCTTGATTGGACGTGGATTTCCTGGGACATAGAAAATAGCACAGGCCTCAGCTCTAGCATACTTTCTGCCTAGTTCCAGGGAGTTAATCAATCCCTGGGATGCAGATCAAGTGATGGACAGCAACTTCAAGATGACAAGAGACATCAACACCTTGGGATCACTCCTTGATGTTCCTCAAGGAAATATTAATGGTAGCTCAGGCCATCAGCTCTATCTGAGACTCTGACTGCAGCATTCAGACTATCTGCTGTCACCGCAACACTGCCCCTTCATTTACCATGTCTGTGTGGACGTATCTGGGAGTTTGTGAACTCTCTTCAGATATTTGAAGAGTGTGGAGTATATCAGAATGTTTCAGTGAGGGGTTTGGGGTATATCAGAGAGTTTCAGTGAGGGGTGTGGGGTATATCAGAGAGTTTCAGTAAGGGATGTGGGGTATATCAGCGTGTTACAGTGAGGGGTGTGGAATATAACCGAGAATGTTACAGTGAGGGGTGTGGGATATATCAGAGAATGTCACAATGAGGGATGTGGGGTATGTCAGAGTGTTACAGTGAGGGGTCAGGGGAAAATCAGGGAGTGTTACAGTGAGGAGTGTGGGATATATCAGAGAGTGTTACATTGAGGGGCGTGGGGTGTAGCAGAGTGTTATAGTGATGGGTGTGGGGTATATCTGAGTGTTATAGCAATGGGTGCAGAATATATTAGAGAGTGTTTTAGCAATGGGTGCGGAATATATCAGTGTTATATCAATGAGTGTGGGGTATATCAGAGAGTGTTACAGTGAGAGGTGAGAGCATACCAGAGAGTGTTATAGCAATGGGTGTGGGGTATATCAGAGAGTGTTATAGCAATGGGTGTGGGGTATATCAGAGTGTTATAGCAATGGGTGTGGGATACATCACAGTGTTAAAGCAATGGGTGTGGGGTATATCAGAGTGTTATAGCACGGGTGTGGGATATATCAGAGTGTTATAGCAATGGGTGTGGGGTATATCAGAGTGTTATAGCAATGGGTGTGGGTTATATCAGAGTGTTATAGAAATGGATGTGGGGTATATCAGAGTGTTATAGCAATGGGTGTGGGGTATATCAGAGTGTTATAGCAATGGGTGTGGGGTATATCGGAGTGTTATAGCAATGCGTGTGGGGTATATCAGAGTGTTATAGCAATGGGTGTGGGGTATACCAGAGAGTGTTACAGCAATGGGTGTGGGGTATATCGGAGACTGTTATAGCAATGGGTGTGGGGTATATTAGAGACTGTTATATCAATGAGTGTGGGGTATATTGGAAACAGTTATAGCAATGGGTGTGGGGTATATCGGAGACTGTTATAGCAATGGGTGTGGGGTATATCGGGGACTGTTATAGCAATGGGTGTGGGGTATATTAGAGACTGTTATAGCAATGGGTGTGGGGTATATCGGGGACTGTTATAGCAATTGGTGTGGGGTATATCGGAGACTTATAGCAATGGGTGTGGGGTATATTAGAGACTGTTATAGCAATGGGTGTCGGGTATATCGGAGACTGTTATAGCAATGGGTGTGGGGTATACCGGGGACTGTTATAGCAATGAGTGTGGGGTATATCGGAGAATTACAGCAATGGGTGTGGGGTATATTAGAGACTGTTATAACAATTAGTGTGGGGTATATCGGAGACTTATAGCAATGGGTGTGGGGTATATCGGAGACTGTTATAGCAATTGGTGTGGGGTATATCGGAGACTTATAGCAATGGGTGTGGGATATATCGGAGACTGTTATAGCAATGGGTGTAGAATATATCGGAGACTGTTATAGCAATTGGTGTGGGGTATATCGGAGACTGTTATAGCAATGGGTGTAGAGTATATCGGAGACTGTTATAGCAATGGGTGTAGAGTATATCGGAGACTGTTATAGCAACTTACAAGGACCATACCACAGAATTCTAAGGGTAAATTTGACAAATGTCACTGAACATCAGGAAGTCACAATGTTACCTCAACAATTTTGATGAAAGTTACCTGTTTGGGATAGCCTGCAAATTTTTCAAGCAGCAATGGACCTTGATTTTTTTCCCTTGTTACCAAATTCAGTTGTTTTGTGTTAAATGGAAAGTTTATCACAAACCAATCGCTTTCAGAATTAGGGGCCTGAGATATTTCATAACAAACATCCGGAACTCAGTGAATCTCAGTCACCTTCATCAGTGCCAGCACCGGCAGGAATCCTGGCAGATCACCCATGTGCACCAGGGTATTTATTTAGTGCCCATTAGCTCACATTAGGGATGGCAAAATGCAACTTGTTTCTTTATCCTGCCTCTGACAAGTGATTGGAACAACAATCATAAAAAATACATAGTTCCTTTTATCATCTCTGAATGATTTCTTTTGTGAAGTATTTTTGGACTACTGCCTATTGTAGAGCCAAGAGCTCAGATGGTGCAGGTACCAGCAGGATCAAGAGGAACTGTGGGCATCCAGCCACACTGCTGCACCAGGGGCAGAGGTGGGAGCTGCTGATAGTGCAGTTTGGGAATGCGCTTAGTTAAATGTGGAAAAGTTACTGAGGGAAAGGGTGGAACCCAATCATCACATTAACCCTATCCTGTAACTCTTTTTAAATGAGGCTCTCGGTGGAGAATCCCAGAAACAGAGACTACATAGCCCATTGCCCCTCGTGCTGACTCTCTGAAAGAACTGCCCACATAATCCCATTGTCTTCTCTTTACACACATCGTTTTCAATTTTTTCTTTAGTAAATATTTCTCTATTTCTCCTTTGAAGGCTATTGTGGATTCTGCTTGCTTCTGGTGTAACATTCCAGGTAGGGTTTTTTCAGGTAATGTATCCCAGTTAGAAAGACTGAGGTAGGATTTTCCACCCAAGATATCCTGGGCAGTGTTTTCCAGGTAGGATATCCCAGGTAAGATTTTCCAGGTAAGATTTTTGGAGTAGGATATCCTGGGGAGGATTTTTTAAATAGGAATTTCCAGGAAGGATATCCCGGGTAGGATTGTCCTGTTCTTGTGTCTACAAGTAATGGGGTGATTTGGGGTGGGCTCCCCTGTGTCCAGGTGATCCAATACACCCAAGGGCAGGAGCAGGAAAATCTGTCTCTCTGAACTCAAACAATCCCACGTAAAATTGTCTCTCCACTTACTTTGTGATTTGGAGATGACCTTAACTTTATGCCTGGAGAAAAATCATCAGGACATTAAAAAGATTGGGTTTTTTTTTTGTAAATTTCTCTCTACCAGATATAAAAATGGTGAAAATGGGGAAAAAAAAGGTTGTTTGGCTGACAGTCAAGCATCATCAATTGGCTAATGAGTCTTTTTATTTTCCAATTGGCGTAGGAAGGCAGTACATCACAAGGATGGATGTGTTGGCCATCGAATGGCTGGAACATGGGGACAAGTCATATGATTGAAACCTCCAGGAACACATTTAATCATAGTTGGCAACCCTAATTGGGTATCTTAATTGAGCCTTTGCAAGATGGATCTTGCAGGCCTGTCCCATGGACTCTGCGTGAATAATTGGCAAAGACTTCAATTGAATATTTCCTTCTTTAGTGATTTTTGGAAGTACATCTTTGAAAGTAAAGCAATTGTCCCATGCAACTTCCTTTTCTTTCCCCCAATCTCTGCCATCACCTTCTCTCCCAATCTTTCTAAAACCACCAAGTCTGGCGCCAGGAACCTTATAATCCTTCTCACAAGTGTCTGTCTAGATTGTAAATACTGACTGGCTATTCAGCTGTGGAGAGAATCTCAGCTGAGCCCAGTCCTGCCTTAAACATCCATGTACTTGCATGTGAGACAGCTCATTGAATGATAATTTGAGAGAACAAACTTCAATTATATAACTCATGACCTGAGGCCACCTAAAAGCACTTTATAGACAATGATGTTATTTTTTATTTATTCTTTCAGTAGATGTGGGTTTGGGAGGTTCTTTTGATGAAGCCTTGGTGAATTGCTGTAATATATATCGTAGATAGTACACACTGCTGCTGCTGTGTGTCAGTGATGGAGGGAAAGATTGTTGAAGTTGGTGGATGGGGTGCCAATCAAGTGGGCTGCTTTGTCCTGGATGATGTTGAGTTTTTGAGTGTTGTGGGAGCTGCACTCATCCAGACAAGTGCAGAATATTCCATCACACTCCTGACTTGTGCTTTTTAGATGGTGGACAGGCTTTGGGGAGTCAGGAGGTGAGTCACTCGACACCGAAGTGTGGAAGTGTAGGACCAGCAGAAAGCAGGTCCAGAGCGTGTTAATAGTTGGAGTGGATATCTTCCACATATGAGACTGTAACTCTCTCCAAATCCAATCTAAGAAAGCTGATATAGATCACTTGGTTGCCTTTGAAGCCTCTCAATTTTACCAAACTATTCTGGGGGGAGGACGGTGGGGGCGGGGGGTTGTTACAGGAGCGCAGGACTCGGTGAAAGGGAGGAGATTAGACCTCAGTATGTTTTTAAGAGTTTTTAATTACTGACATGGCAGAAAGCCAAGCTGTGCTGGCCTGTGATTACTGCACCTCCTCCCAGAGAGGTATTAATCACAGAATAGCTTTCACAGGGCCTGCACGACAGCATGCTGGCAAACACTGCTTTATGCTTCAGGGCTGAGATCATCAAACTTTAACCCTGTAACGGCCGGTTCGAATTCTGCACTGTCTGTTCCATTCCATTCCAGGAATATTCTTGTCAAACTTCTCAAAACTTCCTTCTTTTGTTCCTCAAAGGCACAGCTATCCGATCCTGTACAACCCTCCTCTACCCCTTCTCATCCCCTTGTTGCGTTTAGGAAACATCTCGGTATCTTCTAACCTTCCCCAGAAGGTGAAAGTTATTGGAACTTTGTGTGAAAAGAAAGATTTGTATTTATCAAGTTGAGGGATGCTGCGAACCAAAACATTCAGGAAGCTACGAGCTGTCACTGCTAGTACAGACCCCTCAAACTCTGTCCTAAAACATGCCTCGGCCCCTAAAGTTCAGAGGAAGCATCCCTTACTCCACCAGCGTAACCTGTTTTTCCCATTGCTCAACCATCCTGGGGCCTCTCCACTTGGGATTGCCAATCAGGCAATTGCCCTAAATTTTGAGGAGGTTTGTGGCACAGGCCCTGTCCATGTAAACCTGCTTTGAGACTATCCAAACTCTTCGGACCATTAAAGCCAATAGTTATGGGAGACTGACATACCATCATTGATTCCAGGTCACAAAAAGCGCCAAAATGCTTCCTCCATCTTCCTTCTTTCCTACAGATCCAAGCTTGGCATCATGTAACCAGCCTTGCTGCTTTCTAGCACAATTCATGTGCACTCCATGCCGTCATGGACTCTACCCGTCTCCTCTCACAGCCCATGTACACTCTTCTCCTTCTTCTTCTCCTCCAGGTAGCATCTTTGTTTATTGGAGAGCCATGATTTTACTATGGGGCAGGGCAAAGAGGCAGGCCCCAAGTCTACCTCAGCTGGAAGGGAGATCAACCCCTCCAACGCAGTTGGTGTCATTCTGAACCACATTCTAACTGGCCCCCTGCTACATGTGCTCTACCCATCCATTAAATCTCCTCTCACTGTCCATGTACGCTCTACCCTGCCACTGAATCTAATATTCTGGGAGAACAGGGAGTGTTAAAATCTTAACACTAGCTACCACTCAGATCCCTCGCCTCGATGTTTTACTGTTAGGAAGAACTTGGTGTCTTTAGTGTTACAGTTTTTTGCTTCTCGTACCAGAGAATTAAGCTCCTCTTAATATCTCCTTTATAAAAAAATGAGATTGGCACAGACTGGAGAATTTTGATCATCCCCAGCTGGCGTATACACCAGCCTCACAGTGCTGAGTCCCACACACCAGGAAGGCCGTAGTTTCGTTTTCAAGTATGTGCTGAACTCATTCGGGTTGGCATTCGAACAGTTGCAATCGGCCTCAGTACCGTGTGCTGTGCAGGAGGAAACAAAATGCTAGCTGGGCAGTGCTGATTGTGGCTCACAGGCCCCTTACCTCCTTTTGGAAAGTGCCCCTGCATGTTCACATTTGGTGCGACCAGATCTGAGCTGTGGGGCCCTGCGTGGTCAATTTGCTGCTGATGTTCACTCACTGAACTCACATGAGGATTGACCACTAAAGAAAATGAAAGGAGGGACTTGGATTTATCTAGCACTTTTCACAACACCAGGACATCCCAAAGCACTTCATGGCCAATGAAATACATTTGAAGTATAGTCATTGTTACAACGTAGGGAATTTACTCACAAATTCCCACAAACAGCCATGTGATATTGAGCAGACAATCTGTTTTAGTGATGTTGGTTGAGAGATAAACGCAGGTCAGGACACAAGGGAAATCTCCTCCGCCCTTCTTTGAAATAGTGCCATGAGATCTTTTATATCCACCTGAGATGGCAGATGGAGCCTTAGTTTAATACCTTATTCAAAAGACTGTAGCACTCTGATGCCAGTCTCTGGAGTGAGGCTTGAACCCACAACTTTCAGTGACAGGGGTGCAGCAGCCGAGCCACAGTTGAGAAGGTGGGGCAGAGTGGCAGAGCGACAGAAACTGGTGGAACCATGTGCCAACATGAGGTTAGCACAATCGAGCACGGGGCAGAGACAATGAGAAGGACAATGAGCCCCCGCTCCCCCCCACACCACACAACCCATCCGTTCTGGATGGTCAACTGGTGCGGAGTCTAAATCAGCATTCCTCTGAGATCAGTTCAGTCACATTCTGCAGCTTTTAACGTGAGGAACATGCCTGAGCCCTGTAAGTACTTTATTTGTAAGGAGAGATGAGCTGAATGTTGTTGATGATTGATGGTATCAGCTGCCACTCCTAGGTTGCACTCCCCGGCCCCTTGCTACAATGATGGCACGGAACAGACAGGGTGATGTTCATGTAGCTCCTCGAATGGATCATCATCCACGTATTGAGTTGCATTCTTGCAGTTGTGGAGGTGGCTGATGAGAAACAGATTCATGTTTTATGAAGCGCAATGGAATCTCATATCTCTCTGGGTTGAAATCAAGGTCAGAAACTGTAATTCAAACTGCTGGTAATGTACCAACAAATCCTGTCATTTTTCTCAAGTTCGGGAACTTGGTTCAAAATGGGGTCTTCAACTTCACCTGTCTCCCATTGCTGGGAACGAGCTGCCTTACAGTTCCTTGAGTAAATGCTGGGCCTGGTGTGTCACACAGACCGGAGGCTCTCAGTTTCAGTCACAGCTTGGTGCTTGGTTTGTGTCAGTGTTGAGGTTTGCAGCCTTGACATATCCAGACTGGTTGGAGAATTATCCATATTCCCTGTTCTCGATCACTGTGAGGTGACCACTTGTGGATATTGGGTGGTAACAGAGTCAGGTGGGATTGTGATGTTTCCCACAGTTGACTGACCTGCTAATACTTAATGCCCAAACTCAATTGAGGAATGGCCTATGTCAAACCACGGGCTGAATTGGTCATGCAAATGGTCCTGTTCACTGGCCGGAGAGTTGGTGGCATCACTGCTGTGGCCCTTTCCAAGAGCCCTGATGGGATTTAATCCCAATCAGGCACTTAGGTGCCTACTACCGGCAACACAAGGATCCCTCCTCCAAAAGCTGCTGGTCAATCAGAGGCAAAAAACAGAATTACCTGGAAAACCTCAGCAGGTCTGGCAGCATCGGCGGAGAAGAAAAGAGTTGACGTTTCGAGTCCTCATGACCCTTCAACAGAGGCTCTTCATACTCAGCAGCACCACCAGAAGCGATGGTCATTGCTAGGATTGCAGCAGTCCCTGATAGAAGGAACAACCATGGGGACCATGGAACCCAGGATGGCCTAGTTGAGGCCAGTCGAGCAGGCCCTGCTGAGGGGGCGGAGGGGAGTCGATGGGGAGGGCAGTGGGGTGCACTCTTCCTGCGGAAGCTAGCCTTGCCACCAGTGGGGCCCTCACCATGTGGCAAAGGCCCCTCTGCCGCTGGTAGAATACTAGTGGCAGCAGGATGAGGCCCTTATTGGACACATAAGGGCTCAATTGGCCTAGGGGCAAGAAGCCCAACTTCAACCTTCCCCACCCCTGAATTAATTAGGGGAGGGAGTCAGGAACGTGATGGGCTTCTCACCCTGTGCCATCCCATCCCTGGAAGCATATCCCAGGCCAGGATATAAATTCCTTTGGCCCATGAATGGAAAGGAAGCCATAGAAAATGGAAACCTATGAATGATTTGGACAGTGGGAGTGGATATTATTGCATCGAGCTGTGTTATATCTGCAGCAACTCCTATCATCTGCCTGTCTCTCTGAGATACTCCTCAAAGCTCTGTCTGTGTCTGTGGAAACACTTAGCAGCATGTCACTTAAACCTATGCTGGCTCCATTTTCAACTTTGGGCCTTTTGTCTTTGTCATTGGTTTAACTGGAATGCTAACCAATCTGCCCATTGTACAGAGAACTGATTCCAATCCACATCTCTGATGCCTCAGCTCAGATGCTAATGCACCATGACAACCCCTTTAGAACCCTTGGCAGCAGTTTGAATGGTGTTTAAAAAGAAACACCCTACAAATAGTAATGTGCCCCAGCACCCCCACACCACCTGTCCCACCATTGAACGGTGAGAGAGGGAGACAGTAAGAGAGGGAATATGTGAGTGAGTGGGCAAGTGCGCATGGCTATGTGTGTATACGGTGTGTGTAAGTATGTGTATGGTTGTGTATGGTGTATGTAAGTATGTGTCGAGTGTGTCTACGGTGTGTGTAAGTGTGTGCTAGTGTGTGTATGTCCTTTAGGGAAAGAAATCTTCCACCCTTACCTGGTCTGGCCTACATTTGACACCAGATCCACAGCAATGTGGTTGACTCTTAACTGCCCTCCAAAATTGCCTAGCAAGCCAATGAGTTCAAGGGCAATTAGGGATGGGCAACAAGTGCTGGCCTTGTCAGTGGTGCCCACTTCCCATAAAAGAATAAATTCTTAAAAAGTGTGTGGAGTGTGTGTAAGTGTGTGTCAAGCGTGTCTACGATGTGTAAGTGTATATATGGTCTATGTAAGTGTGTGTGTGTGTGTGTGTGTGTGTGTGTGAAGTATGTGTATGCTTAGTGTGAGTTATATTCTACTGGTGAGAATATTGATGTTATTGGCATCTGGAAAAGATAGGTGGGAGCTGGACCTCATCGGCTATGGAAAGAACATGGAAAACAACGAGCAGTGATGAGCTAGCAAATTATTCATTAGTGACTGTGGCAGGCCAGCAACACATTGAGAGACAAGGAGCATAAGGCAGAATATTGTAATGTGCTAGTCATGGAGGTTTCCGTTGCTCAGAAATTGAGTTGACACATCAGGGACAAAGTAAAAGGAAGAGGATGGAAACAAATTAATGAAGGTGGTCAAGGATATTTTCATTGGCGACTTTTACCAGAGCAGTATCTGTGTTGGTTTTATGTTCAGGAATCTGTTATGGACCAAACCTCTTCTCAATCATTATACTACAACACCTCAAACAACCAACCTCTTCCCCTTCACCATCATTATATAGCAGCTCCATGAGCCAAACCACATTTCAGTCACTCCCATTGTCTGGAGTCCCAATGAACCAAACTCCTTCTCTTTCCCTCCCAGTACACAACTCCCTTTGATCCCATTTTCTCGGCAGATATAAAACGTGCCAAATGTTCAGCCTTTGCATTGAATAAATACAATTACTCCAGCTAAGGGTTTTGTAGAGGTTACAGCACAATATGGAAACTGGATCACGTTCATCCCTGGATGTTGTTCAATATTTCCCCACACTCTTGAGTTGAGTTGTTGAGTGACAGTCCAGCTGAGCTGTGACAGGATGATAGCATTTCCAAGCAGTTTTACAGGCTGAGTGTGCTAGTTTCCTCTTCCCCATCAGCACAGAAAGAGGCCATTTGGTCCATCTTGCACGTGTTAACTTTTTAGAAGAGTTATCCAATTAATCACACTCTGTTGCTCTTTCCTCAGAGTCCTGTAAATTTCCCCCCAAGTATTTATATAATTCCCTTTTGAAGATTGCTATTGTATCTACTGCCATCATCCTTTCAGGCAGTATGTTTCAGATCAGAATAACTCGCTGCTCAAATAAAGGAATCCTCATGACACCTCTGTTTCTTTTGTAAATCATCTACGGTGTTGCTGTATGAGCTCTGCACATGTTCATTCCAAGTTTTCTTCCCTGGACCCCTTATCTTTCCGAGGTGCTGCTGGCCCTCGAGTAGCTCACCTTATGGCTGTTCGTCAGTAGGCTGTTCAGCCTCATTTAGACCCCCCCTGATGTTTCGGTTGGTAACTGCACCGGATTAAGTTACTGAAACCTAGAGGGACATGGCTTCAATTCTCAGTTGGTCTGATCTCAGCATGGCTAAAAATGGGCCACTAGAATTGACCGTACTCAGCACTATCTGGGCTGGAAGGAAGAGAAACCAAGTAGATTCCCTCTTCTTGGCTCCAGGAGACATTGGGCTTGTTACCTTGCTCTATTTTCAACAAATTTCATTCATGGCTCAATTGTAACACTCTTGTCTCTGAGCACAAAATCTAGGCTGACACTCCAGTGTAGCACTGGAGTACTGTGGAGATGGTGGTATAGTGGAAACGTCACTGGACCAGAAACCCAAGTTCATGCTCTGGGGATACAGGTTCAAATTCCTCCACGGCAGCTGCTGGAATTTAAATTCAATTAATAAACCTGGAATGTAAAGCCTCAGTAATGGTGACCATCGATTGTTGTAAAAGCCGATCTGCTTCACTAATGTCCTTGGAAATTTTCCATCCTTACCTGGTCTGGCCTATATGTGAATCCAGACCTCACGGCATGTAGTTGACTCTAAACTGCCGTCTGAAATGGCCTTACTCAGTTCAAGGGCAGTTAAGCGGTTGGTAAGAAATGCATGACCAGATTGCTATTTAGTTTGTCAGGTCATGAAAGGTGCTGTATGAATGCAAGATCTTATGTTCAAAGAAAGCAGATTAACTGATTGTGCATCTCATTGGTGTTTGTGGGGAATGCTGACACAGAACAATAATGAGCGCACTTCAAAAGTACGTCATTAGAAATATGGCATAAACACTATCGGGCCAGTCGCTTTATCAGGCTGTTACTACTCACTGTGTAGGATTTCAGTTAAAGGCTAGTTCCTGGGTCAGGTATAGGAATGCAGTCTGCAATTGTCGAATCGTAACTCTAGCGTGAATCGCTGCCTTTGGGCAAGCCAGGGAGAAACGAATAAAATAATCTGCCAGCCGCTCAATCAGACTGCCGCTGGAATCACTTCCACAGGGCAGGTTGCTGCACTTGTCCCGAGGGTTGCCAACCCTCCAGCACTGCCCTGGATTTTCCAGCAATTAAAGATTCATCTCCAGGAAAATGCTGTGAGCAAACCCAGAAGAAAAATCTCAGGGGGATGAAAGCATTGTGTGGTTTATTTTTCATTTTCATTTATTAGTTACAAAAATATCGGTGATGGAGTTAACAAATGGGTCATTTGACTGGGTGGGGTAGTTAAAGGTGGGAGGTCATATGATGAAACCTCCAGGAATACATCCAACCATAGTTGGCAACCCAACTTGTCCCTAATGTCTGTCATCAGGAATTTCCAGCTTCCAAGCTGCAAGTTCCTGGCAGCTGTGCCGGTGTGTTACTTTAGAGTGTAATTAACTTTCTGCACTATGATAAGCCTGAGATTTCTTTTGGCGAGCAGCTGGAGCAGAGCCTCAGAGAAAAGGGCCAAGTAAAATTCCATTAACTTGAGGAATTCCAATTGGATGCATGAAGCAAACTGGACTGTAGTGTACACTTCTCAATCTCTGAATCAGGTGTATTGTGTGGGGAAGGGGGGCTGATTATTAGTTCTAAATAGAGTCTTGTGTTGATTTGTGCCCTGAATATACAGCAAATAGTGTTAGACATCTCAAAGGCAGAAAATAAGTTCAATTTGCTCCACCCCAAGCCCCCAGCTCCATGGAAAAAAAAAATAGTTTGGAGAGCTTTCCAAACTGGCCAATGCCTCTCTATTACTGAGGTCCTCCATCAGATAATGACTGAGAATGAGTTCTATAACTTAATGTAAGATGCAGCCAACAGTGTGACTGTTTTATGAGTGAGATAAGCAACACCAAACTGTGTTTATTGGTTGCGACAATGTCCCTTTTTAACCAATGGATTCAGATTATTGCCTCTGGGTCTTTAACTGCCTGTCACCTGTCAACACGGCCTTTTTTTTATTCGTTCATGGGATGTGGACATCACTAGCTAGGCTAACGCTTATTGCCCAACCCTAATTGCCCTTGAGAAGGTAGTGGTGAGCTGCCTTCTTGAACCGCTGCAGTCCCTGTGGTGTAGACACGTCTACAGTGCTGTTAGGGTGGGAGTTCCAGGAGTTTGACCCAGCAGCACTGAAGGAACAGCGATATATTTCCAAGTCACAAAGGTGTGTGGTTTGGAGGGGAACTTGCAGCTGGTAGTGTTGCTATGTGTCTGCTGCCCTTGTCCTTCTAGGTGGTAGAGGTCGCGGGTTTGGAAGGTGCTGTCGAAGGAGCCTTGGTGAGTTCCTGCAGTGCATCTTGTAGATGGTACACTACTGCTGCTACTGTGCGTTGGTGGTGGAGGGATTGGATGTTGAAGGTGGTGGATGGGGTGCCAATCAAGCGGGCTGCTTTATCCTGGGTGGTGTCGAGCTTCTTCAGGCCTGGCATCTTTCTCCCTCCAGAGTCACCCTGGACTTGCTTCTCTTCCAAAGGTATCCTTGTCTCCCTGAATATCTCTAAAAACATGCCTGGAACTTTTGCCTGGATTGTTCCAAATCTACCCATGTCAGCAAATGGCACACATAGGCTGAAAATCTGAAATAAAAATGAAAATATATCGGAAATCCACAGCCAACCTGTCGGAATCTAAAAGAGAAATGAATGCTGAAGATTTGGACTATAGACCTATGTCAGAATTTTATACGGTGGCTGTACTATTCTTACTGGAGTTCATCCAATTCACTGGCAAAATCAACAAAGTGCCTTTCATGACTTCAGGATGTCCCAGAGCACTTATAGCCAATGAAGTACTATAGAAGTGTAGTCACTACTGTAATTTGCCAATATGTGCAGAGCAAGCTTCCACAAACAGCTATGTGATAATAAACAAATAATCTGTTTTAGTGATGTTCTTGAGAGCTAAATGTTGACCAGGACACGGGAGAAGACATTAACAAACTTGCAGAATGGATGTGTAAATGGCAAATGAATTTCAGTATAGTGCAAGGTGCTGCATTTTTGGAGGAAGCATAAGGAAGTTACCTACTCCTTGCAAAATAACAGTCTAAATTGGGATAGAGGAGCAAAGGGATCGAGGGATACAGATTATAAATTCAAAAAACTGGTAACACAGGTGAACAGAGCCATAAGAAGGTAAACAAAGTTCTGGCCTCCATGTTAATCTTGTATAAAATCTTATTTAAACCAGACTAGGGCACTGGGAACAGTTCTGGTCTCCATATTACAAAAAGGACATAAGCGCTCTGGAGAAGGCGCAAAAAAGATTTATGATGCCAAAACAGAGATTGTAACTATCAGGAAAGACTGAACAGGCTGGGGCTGTTGTCTCAAGGAAAGGGAAGGCTGAGGGGTGACCTGATAGAGGTCTTTAAAATTATGAAGGTGTTTGATAGGGTGGATATAGAGATGTGGGAGGTAAACTAGGATCCATAAATATAATGTAGCTAGATCTTATATCCAAGAGAAACTACACAAAATATTGAAAATGTGGAACGCTCCCACCACATGGAATGGTTGAGATGAACAGCATAAATGCATTTAAGGGGAAGCTAGGTAAGTAACTGAGTGAGGGAGGATATGCTGATGGGGTGAGGTCAAGATGGAGGAGGCTTGTGTGGAGCCTAAATTCTGGCACAGACCTGGCGGGTGGAATGGTCTGTTGCTGAACTGTAAATACTATGTAACTCTTGTGCTTTTTATTCAATAGTGCCATGGGATCTTTCATGCCCACTTGAGAGCAGACTGGGTCTCGGTTTAACGTCTCATCTGAAAAATAGCACCACTGGCAATGTAGCGTTCCCTCAGCACTGCACTGGAAAGTCAGCCTAGATTATTTGGTTTAGCCTTTGTATTGAAGTTTGAACTCACAACCTTCTGAATGAGAAGATAAAGTTCTGAGTCATAGTGGATACACAAAAGTCCTTGAATAACAGGAGTAAGGCTTACAAAGAGACATATAAAAAGTGGGCACAATAAGAGGTGGAGTGTTGAAGCTGGTTTAACCTAAGAGAAGTTAACTATACAGAAATGCTTTGGGTTCATTACATCATGTGTGCCATGTTAGCATGGAGACTGAAAAATGTTCTCCTTCCGCCCAGCAATCTTAGAGGGACTCACTGTCAGTGACGACCTGAATTTTATGCCAATTTAATGTTAGCGTGGCTCAGTTGGCAAATGGCCTCTAAGGCAGAAGGTCATGTCTTCAAGCGTCCAGGTGAACGTGCAAGGGAGGGGTCTGTGGAGTCAATGACTGCCTCCTGGTGAGCAAACTGAGGGTTGGTGTGGTAGGACGGAATGGTGAATATGAGAGGGGACAGAGTGAGCCGGAAGGATGATGGTGCATTGGTAGCAGTAGAAGGGACAGTGAGGGTGATTGGTGGGGATTTGATGGCAGACTCGGACCCTGGGGTGGGAAGGAAGAGGTTGGGGAGGTCAATGTAGACAGGGGTGGGATTCTCAAGAAGGTAAGGAACATGCATATTCACCTGGACATCTGAGGCAGAAGGTCATGTCTTCAAGCCTGACTTCAGGACACAAACACATAGGCTGGAATTTTCCATCCCTGTTGGCGCCGGGTGTCATGGCAGGCAGGGGGGGGCAACAATATGGCGAGAAGGCCAAAAATCAGTTTTGTGCTGGCGTGAAAGCACAGTGGGACCATCCGATGGTGTCTGCCATGACAGACCGCCAATCCCACTGGAGGCCAGAATGCTTCCCACTAATAGGATGCAAAGTAAGATCCGACCACATGCCAGATTTACCATTACACCAGCAGGAACACACGTTGGCCCAGAACACGTCTGGACGAGTGTAGCGTGCAGAAATTGGGACTTACCGTTAGGGCCTTGCTCAGATCATGGGCATCCGTAGAGCAGAAGATGCTGGAGCCCTACAGCTACCGAACCCTGGAAGAACACATGCATCTCGTGCTGGATGGATTATCGTGGACATGGCTCCGCCGCAAAGCAGCTCTCGGAAGGTGGGAGGTCTCCGTTGATGTCTCGGGTCTGCTTCGGAACATCATGGTCCGAGCCATGGTCTGCTATGGATGATCAGCGATGTGGGGGGAGTGGAAGGTCCAGCTGTGAGTGGGAGAGGAAGGTGTACCGGGTGGGGGAGGGGAGGGGGGCGGTGGTGGTGAGGTTGGGAGGGAGGGGACAAAGATGTCGGGATGGGTGAGGTTGGGAATGAAGGTGTTGGGGGGGGTGAGGTTGAGGGGGGGAAACTAAGGCGTCAGTGAGGGTGAGATTGGGAGGTGGGAGGAGGGAGTATGGAGGGAGAGGACAGTGTAACGGGGGAGAATACAGCAAATGGGGAGGTTGGTGTAAGGGGGAAGAAAGTGTAAGGGGTAGGAAGGGGTGGGAGTTCGGAGAGGGGAAGAAGTCGGTGGGGAGAAAGGAGTTCAGAAAGCGGAAGAAGCTCAGAGGGAGAACGGGTCTGGAGGAGGTGGGAGTAAGACTGGAGAAGGAAGTAAGATGGGGGGTGCGGGAATATCCAGATGAACGTGCAAGGGAGGGGTCTTGGAGTCAATGACTGCCTCCTGGGGAGCAAACTGAGGGTTGGCGTGGTAGGAGGGAATGGTGAGTATGAGAGGGGCAGAGGGAGCTGGAAGGGTGGGAGGGTGAGGGCGCGTCGGTAGTAGTAGAAGGGATGGTGAGGGTGATTGGTGGGGACTCGAAAGCAGACACGAACCCCGGAAGTGGGAAGGAGGAGGTCGGGAAGGTCAATGTAGACAGGGGTGGGATTCTCAGGAAAGTAAGGAACATGCATATTCACCTGGACATCTGGAAAGACAAGGGTTTGGGTTAGTAGGTTATAGTGGAGAGGTGGAAGGTGGTGCGAGGGGGTCAACAGTGATGGGGAAAGGGACATGGGTGACTGAGGGAAGGGAAAGGATGGGGGGAGCTGATCAAAAACTTGACTACGACCCTCGTTGTCGAAATCGAAAGTGAGGGAGCTTCATGTTGGACAGCAAAAGATGCTGCATGGGAGTGAAATCATTGGGTGGGTGAGGTTGCCTCTTCCCCAGCAGTCCTCCGAGTGCCGGGGAACTCGGCTGAACCTGCCTCCTCCTGCTCCTACCGTGTCCGTGAGGTGACAACCAGATTGTGAACCTGAGCCTACACTAGGTCTCACCAAGGTCCCACCAAGGTATATGTCTTTGCACTGGTGGAGGGTGTGGGTAAGCGCTGTGACAGGTCTTCCAGGCTGCTTAGTAACAGCTCTTCAATGGGGGAGGTGTCCTTTTGGCTGGAGGTGAGGCTGTGGATGAAGCTCAGGGACTGGCTGGCTGAGGGCGTCGGCCGTATAGCAGAGCTCCCTGTGAACCAGAGTAGAGATAATTAATTAGTGAATAGCAGCAGAGTCAAAAGCAGGAGAGAGAGCACTCTCAGTTGCGTTGAACGATGGTTCAGGATCCTCACGTGGGTGTTCGCCGCCGACCTTGCCGTCGCCACAGGCAGGGTCCACCCCCTCACCGGTCAGTGCGGTGGCACACTCCTCAAAGTGAGTGAGGGGCCTAATGTGGGCCACTCCACCCCCTCCCGCTCTGGCACCTCTCCCTGCTGTTGTGAGCCAGCTTCTCCTGCATGAAAATAGATGGAGTGGGAGCAGGAGGCATGGCACTACATGGAATGTTTGTGTGGAGAGCGGAGCCATGGACAGGATGAGGACATGAGCTTCAGAGGATATGAGCCTGATGGAGATGTCAGGGTGTGTGTGAGAGTTAGTGGTGTTGTCCCTTGAGATGTGAGATCCCTGTGAATGTGTGATAGGTTTGGGAATGTGTGAGTTGAGAGTGATGAGGTGGTTGACTTACCCTGGCAGAACGGTTGAGAGCATTCATCCTCTTCCCGCACCTGATGGCCGACCTCCTCTGTGGTCTGGTGGCGCTGACCGCTGCTGCCACTGACTCCCAGACTGGAGTGGTGACTCTGGTGGGCCTCCTGTGGCCAGAGTGGGGGTAGTGGACACCATGGCGGCCTTCCACTGTGTCCAGCAGGTACCCCAGAGAGGTGTCACTAAATTTGGGGGCTGCCATCTTCTTTACCTTCAGGGCCATCTGTCGCCTGGAACAGTCCTGGTCTGTAGACAAGCGCTCTGGTGTGCTTTTAATATGGAATATGGTGCCCAGAGTGAGGAGGTGCTGATGTCACGGTGGGAAGGGCAAATCTGAGCCCGCTCACCAGCAATCGGGAGTGTTTCCTGTGAATGCATTATTAATGAGGCAGGATGCGCTGGGAATGACACGATACGGCACAAAAACCCGCCATTGCAGCCCGCAGGTAAAACGACTTTGCAAATCTGGGATGATTGTGCCCATAATCTAGGCTGGCATTTCTGTGCACATTTGGAGGAGTTTGCTAACGTGAAATCCTGTGGGCCTGCTCCAGGGAAGAATCTGAAGAAGAGCGGAGAATTTCCAGGCATCCTGGCTGACATTCTTCCCTCAGCCAAAAACAGATGTAGTGATCACTCCTGACTGTGTGCAAAATGTCTTCTGCATTTCACTATATAACAGTCCCTACATAATGTAATTACACAGGATTCAAAGTCCATTCGGCCCAACCATTCCCTGCAGTGTCCATACTTCACATGAACCTCCTCCGACTCTGACTATCCCTTCCTATCCTGCCTCCCTGCCCTTCTACTCCATTTTCGCTCATGAACATTGTGTGTGAGGCACTTTGTTCTGAGAGATGATTTTTAAATGTTAGTTCTTTCTTGCTTCCCACAACTCTTGCCCACCCCTGCCGCACCCCCTCAATCAGAGCTGCCTTGCTGATGGGTCTCCTCTGGGACTCAGGATTGGGATGCCTGTAAAAGACAACAGTTTAAGGAAGATGTGAAAATACTGCTCCTGCCAAAAATACTTTTCCCCTTCTCAAATACCCAGGGTGTTTAATTTGTTTAAGTTTGACACAGCCATAATAATTCCAAATTACCTCAGGATCCCATTTAACTCTGAACCAAGTCACTGAAACATTTATCATACAAATGGCATGACTCCCACTTCATGCCTTCCAGGGGTGTCGTGCTCGTGGGTGGTCAGTACCTGCGGGCTCCTTAGCGAGATGGCAAATTTGGCACATCATAAATCTTTGTCAGCCAGTGGGGATATCAGGACTCCTCAGGTGTTGGGGTCAGGTGTGGGTGAGCATTCCTGGTTGGTCTCAAGTCACAGATCAAAAGGCAGTGGGGGGGGTGATACTGTGCAAGTGGTTGATAATCTTGGCCGTAGCTGTCAGTCACAATTAAAGACAGTTAGGAGCTGAGTGGCAGTGCTCAGAGATGGAAGCATTTGATGCCATTCTTTGATTCTGTGCATTAAAACCTGTGTTCCGAGAGGGACATTCTCTCTACATGTCACAAGCATTGAAAGGAAGAAAAATCTTGCATTTATATAGCACCTATCACATCTTCAAGGAATTGTTTTTGACGTGTTGTTTTGTACAGAACTAATTTGCACTCAGCTAGTTCCCACAACAGCAACGACATAAATGAGTTAATTGGTGTTTGAAAGTGTTGATTTAGAATAGATATTAACCAGCAAAACTTCCCTGCTCTCCTTCAAATACGATTTTAAACTATTTTTTAAATGCATCTGAATACGAAGACAGGGCTTTCATTTGACAACTTATCTAGGAGACAGCACCTCTGACAGTGCAGCTCTCCCTCAGTGCTGCCCTGAGGTGTCAGCTCGGATTATGTGCTCAGCTCCCTGGAGGGGGACTTGACCTCACCACCTTCATGATTCAGGGATGAGTGCTACCACTGAATCAGGGTGGCTACTTTAAACCGCTTTAACATTCTAAACTAGCAACATCAACAAACAAGAGCTGTTCTTCCACCATCAGCTGCATTCAAAGGTGGAAAAGCACTAGCTGAACCTCCTCCAGTGCTAGTGCACGCCCCACGGATCTCAGGATCCAGCAATAGGATTGCCAGTTCTGCTTCTATCTGGTGCCAGGTGATGACATAAACAGGAGAGAGTTGGCATTGGGACCCCATCATATTCTCAAAATCAGCACAGCAACATAAAATTCTTCCGCAGTGTAGTCGGGGCAGAGCCATTCCCAGCTGGACTCCCATTTAAGCATTGATAAAGAAAGACTTGCATTTATTTGGCATCTTTCACCACCTTGGGACCAAAGCTGTTTACAAGCAATGAAGGACATTCGAAGTGTGTTCACTATTGTACTATAGGAAACGTGGCAGCCAATTTTCACACAGAAAACTCCCACAATCAGCAACGTAATAATGACTAGATCACCCATTTTACTGGGGTTGATTGAGGGAGAGATATTGTACTGGACACTAGGGAGAACTCCTCTCTTCTTCTAAATAGTGCCAATGGAATCTTCTACTTCCACTTGATGGAGAAGACAAGGCCTTGGTTTAGCATTTCTTCTGGAAGGCATCACCACCTCAAGACTGCTAGTGTAGATTTGGTGCTCAAGCTTCTGGATCGGGACTTGTGCTCAGAAGCCTCTAGATTTTAATACAAGACATACTATCCATTGAGCAACAGCTGACACTAGACATGCTGTTACAGTCAGGGGAGAAGTGGTAGAATGGCTCTCCTCTCTTTCCACCCGTCCTTTCACCGCAACAGGGTTTAAAAAAAATACACTTGCCAATTCAATGGGCGTTTAACTCTTTAAGTGCTGTGACTGTAAAATTCACACACAGACAGGTTTTCTTATAATGCTTTGAAAAGGAGAAAAGTATTTACTTCCCACCCAATCTAAATAAAGATAATAAAAACGTTCTGACTCTCACACACAATCAAGAGTTCACACATGCACACACGAGTAACTTACAAGGTGGGAGGAGGTTAAGTAGTTTAAAAGTCTAAAAAAAATCAGTAGATTCGGTAGATTGAATGGTTTCAGATTGGGCTCGATGGTCTTCCCAAATTCTGCGACCGATCTGCATGATTTAAACATGTTGATAGATGATTTCTGTTTGATCGTCTGGAGTCAGCAACTGCTGGGTTGGTTTTTAAACTGCCCGTGGTGTATAGCCCGGGCAGGAATCAAGCAGGATGGATGGAGAGAAAGAGAGAGACAGAATGCCCACTCAGGGTTCTTCTTCTGCATCTCTTCCACTTCTGTTCTGACTGGCCTGGAGTAAAGCAGTTTCTTAAAATATAAAAAGGGTTAGTGGGCTCATCACATGATCTCCTCTCACCAACTGACCAGTTACCAAAACATGGTCATAGCAAGCTGATTCCAGGTCCATGGATTCAACATGCTTAGATTATGGCTAAGGAAGTTCCCTTCTTTGCCAGGGTCCATTGTCCAGGGTGATTTTGTCTGATGGCTTGGTCCACACCCAGTAAAATACACAGGTTGCCTGGGTGAATGGGTCAGGAAATGGTTCATTCACACTTCTCTAAGGTGATTGTCTATGATGGACTATCTCTAGACAGGCTGACTCCATTTCAATGGCTTTAGAATTTGTAGGGTACAGTTATGCAAATTTTCAGCCATCTTAGAAGCTGCTGTTTAAGTCATTTTTTTTTTAAAGTTGCTGTTCAGTCTTTTAAAACTCAAGCAGTGATTTCAGCCTAATAAATAAATAAAGTCATTTTTGATATAAAGCATGGCCTTATAACAATGCACACACGTGTATATGCTGTTTGCTGAGTTTTTTATATTCCACGTGCAAACTCACTTCGCACACAGAACTGTTACATCAACAATTTCGACATATGCAGAGGCCATTGCAATTATTAAGCAGGAACTGAGCTACGAAACTTCAAATGTCATTTATTCCCCTCCTCCTAATCCCTCTTTATTATCCCAATGACAGTAACTCCATGCTAGGGAACCTTTCCATGGGCACAGTTCTCTGCCTGGCCTCAACACAGCCAGGTCTGGGGTGGAAAGGGAGGAAAAGATCAAGGACAACCTGATATTATCCAGTGAAAAATTCCACATCTGTGGATATTTCACAGAAAAATGGCTGGTCTTATGTGTCAATCATGATAAGTTGGTAGGACTCTGGCCTCTGCATCAGAAGGTTGTGGGTTCAGTCTGAAGTCTGGGACTTCAGAACAAAAATTGAGGCTGACATTCCAGTGCAGTATTGAGGGAGTGCTGCACTGGCAAAGGTGTCATTTTTTTGGATGCGATGTTAATCCAAGGTACCATCTGTCTTCTCAGGTAGACGTGAAAGGTCCCATGGCACTATGTTGAAGAAGAGCTGGGGAATTCTCCCGTGTCCTGCTCAATATTTATCCTTCAGTCAACATCGCTAAAACACATTACCTAGTCAGTATCACATTGCTGTTTGTGGGAGCTTGCCATGTGCAAATTGGCTTTTGCACTTCTTATATTACAACAGTGATGGCACTTTAAAAGTATTTCTCCGGGTGTAAAGCGCTTTGAGATATCCTGTGGTCCTGAAAGGTGCTAGATAAATGAAGTATTTTTTTTCTTGACTGTGATGCCCTCTGTAGTGAAATAACTCACCCCGCTCACTTTTTAAACTCACAATGGTAAGGTACCAAAGGGGCTGCTGACACCTCTATCACAGGAGAGACAATACTTTCAGAAGGGATGACTCAACAACAACTTGCCTTTATATGGCACCTTTAAAAATGTTCCAAGGTGCTTCACAAGAATGCAATTGGACAAAATGTGACACCAAGCTGCATGAGCTATCAGGACAGGTAACCAAGAGCTTGGTCAAAGAAGTAGGATCATAAAGGAGGAGAGAGAGGTAAAGATGTTTGGCAGGGAATTCTGTAGTTTAGGGCTTAGGCAGCTGGTGCCACCAATGGGGGGGAGGGGTGGTGCTGAGAATCGGGGATGCACAAGAAGCCAGAATTGGAGGTGGACTAACTTTCCCTCCGACCCCTGAAGGAGTCACAGAATAATGCAGTGTGAAGTCTCAGACACTGCCTGCTTGCTCAATGTAAAATGTTAATTAGTTACGCTTCCAAAGTCTCCAATTTCACACCAGCTCTTAAATTTCCCCCCAAAAAATGTGAAACCTTCAAAAACAGGCTGTGCTTCCACCCTAGCAGCACAATGTGATCCAGTCTGAGCCAGCAGGAGTGGAGTTCTGAGAGATGGGAATGATCGCAGGCAGCTGAGGCCAGACTGAGTTTAATCTCCTCCAGCTGTTGGCATTTTTAATGCACCCCTCTACCTTGAGATATCACAGGTGTCCGTGACAGAGTCAAACCAGATTTTACCATTCTGGAACATTCCATCCGCTAGGATGTTGGTCCTTAAAGTGATTTAAATTTTTTCCAAGCCTCTCCTATGCTAAAAGTGCTGACTGCAGCAAGCAGCAAAGGCAGACGGCAACCATGATGGGGCCTGCCACTGCCTTGTCGAAGAGAGGGGGCAGTTCCCTAGAGGTCTAGCAGCCTCACTGCGCACAAAAGTGGCCAAATGGGCAGATGTAAGGTAAAGTGCACAACCCGGTGCAACACAGCTTCTGAGGTTTTTCACCTTATAAAAACAAACTTTCACGTCTCCCTGCATTGGACCCAGCAGCCTTACATTAACATGCAGCAGGCTGTTCAGGCTTGCCGATTTCCAAATAGAAAATTGCATTCTCATTGGCCCATGAACAAATTCCACAATGAGCTTAATAGGTTGTTAATTGGAAGTCGGCAGGTTCCCGACTCCGCCCTCACCGCCCCCCCCCCCCCACCCCACCCCGCCCCGCCCTCACTTTGAAAATCGTGGCGCATCCAGAGGTGTCGAAATCCAGAAATGCCCCCCGGGAATGCAATTTTTAAGTCACACCCGCACCCATTCCTCCAGTTGAAAATCCAGCCCAAACCTTCTGTGTCACAGGCACAAGTGTTACCACTGAGCCATAGCTGACACTTAAAAGTCAATGTTAATTTTCGGGTTGGAAGGACAATATTCACCCCCAATAGCGGAGTCCATTTAAATCACTAAAAATTGCAGTTCCGACTCACCCAGTCATTCTCAGTCTCACAACTCATTGGACAGATGTTCATTTGATAACAGCTACAAGCTTCTGTCACTGTCAAAGCACTCAGAGTTGGCAATGCACTTTGAGCCCTGGGTGCCAACTGGGAGGGCCACCTGGGCTGGGTAACGTCAGTACACATGGAGTTTAGCATCAGTAAAATTTCCAGGATCAGGCATCTGCTTGTTAAGCAGAACAGCAAAGGGCACTGATAGGCAAAGAACGCAGGGAAGCCGGTCTTCAAAGCAATTTTAGCTGAGGGCTGAGCAGACGGTCTGGAAAATGTGGAGCTTTGAAACATTAATTTAATTCTTTATCTCATCCACAGGATGGAGGTGATAAATCTCCATTTCCACCATAATATTTGAAGATTTCACACACAGACACATACACAGATACACACTCATGTGCACACACAGGCAGACACAGATATGCACAGAAAATTGCAGATGCACCACATGCATGGGCTCACAGATACATACATTAATACAGAGGCACACATGCAGGCACATACCTAGACACACATAACGTGCAGGCTCGCACACAGATACACACACTTGCAGACACACACATAGACACTGACACACAAGCGCACACAAACTCATAAACACACATACATACACACAGATACACACACTTGCAGATGCCACACACACAGATACTGACACGCTAGCGCGTGCGCACACACACACACACACACACGGAATCATACAAAATAAGAGACCTACAATGATTTCTTTAGTGGGAGACAACAATATTTTCTTTCCAGACTTTGGGGTCGGTGCTAGGGTATGGGGTATGAGTGGAGATGGGCCGTTAATGGTCTCCACACTCTATCCCACAGCCTGTGCCAGCTGGATTGAATTATCTAGAGAGAGAACAAAGCTCCATGTATATCGTAACATTTCTTCAGATGATATTGCCAGGCAATCAGCAGGAATCCAGGCATGCTGCAGTGATGTCATTGGCTCCCTGTTGGGTGGACCCTGATTACCAGCAGCTCACGGCCGTCTGGCCTGATTTACAGTGAGAGCGAACCCTTCAGAGAGCTGGTAACGCACGACAGCTTGAATTTATCAGTTGAAAGTATAGTGGGGACAGGAGGAAACCAGCCTGCACCAACATCTGGGATTTCCATCATAAAAACTCAGAGCATTTTGGAAAATGAATACCTTGTTGGAGGTGTTTAGTTCTAAACACTCAGTGCCCAGGGAACTGAGCTGTCCTGGGATCAGTGTCAGGTGTCTGATTGGAAAGCAGGCTGCCACATTAAATTTAAAAAGTAAACTCTGAGAAGCCTCAAAGGGCCAGTGTCACACTGACAATCAGATACAGTACAGAAGTGCCTGACTCCAACACTCTCACATACTGTATCTTCTTATCTTAAGCAGCTTATGGCTCCCTCACCAGCAGAGAACTCGTATAAAACATGCATTTGTAACCCACCACTCACTGACACAACACACATGGCTTCCTTCCAAGTAGCCAACCCCGTATAAAACACCGTCTCTATCACACTTTAACACATTCCTGGCCAGCTGTCATTCTCAAGGTGATATATAAGACTACAATAGGTAATGGGAAAGGGTCTGGCTTACACACAGTGTAAAGAGGTAACGCTATATTCCAGGCAAACAATGAGGTCCATGCATGTCACTGTCACAATCTGTTACACTGTTGAAAGGTATCTCTATTGGTTAAGCAGTTCATCGTGCTCTTAATTGTCTGGTGGGTATGAAGGAATGGCAGAGCAGGAATCGCTGTTCTCACCCACTCTGAGCGAGAAATGCAAAAAGCCAAGTAGCATTACCCTGCAAGGAAGGGAAGGAAAACGTAATGGGGGGAACCCAGGCTAAGCAGCAACTAACACCTCCTCTATGTTAGCTATCACTCACTGGTAGCACTCTTGGTTCTGCCTCAGAAGGTTGTAGGTGTTGTAACATGCCTTTAAGGGATTGCAGCATGACATCACTAGAAAGAGCACAGCACAGACAGCTCTGCTGATGATGTCTTCAAGTTTTCTGTCCATGTATATTTGTTCTCATGTACCCAGTCTCAATAAATGAATCCATAACATATTTACCCAATGCCTTAAGAGTGATTGGTGCCTTTATATCCTTATAAAAACATGATAGTACGTTCAGTTCCCACTCAAGGGACTTGAGCACAAAATCCAGGCTGAAACTCCAATGCTAGTACTGAGAGAGTAAAGGTGCAGCAAGTCTTTCAGATGAGACATTAAACCAAGACCCTGTCTGCCTTCTCATGTGGACAATAAATGATTTAATGGTGCGATTCAATAGCAGAGAATGGGATTTCTCCTGGTGCTCAGACCAATATATATCCTTCAATTTAAACAAATTATCTGGTAAGTTATTTAATTGCTGTTTGTGGGAGCTTGCTGTGCATAAATTTGCTGTTGTGTTCATACATAACTTTCTTGACTGTAAAGATCTTTGGTATGCCATGTAAGGAGCTATTGAAATGCAGGTTCTTTTTTGCTTTTGCTTGTAGCCAGGCAAAAGGGCCTAGGATGTAGAGAAATCCTCCCTTCCACTTTCAGGACAACAACACCATAGAATCATAGAATGGTTACAGCATAGAAGGAGGCCATATGGCTCATTATGGGGGAAGATGGTGGTGCAGTAGCAATATCACTGGACTCGTAATCTAGAGGCCCAGTTTAATGATTTGGGGATTTGGGTTCAAATCCCACCATGGCAGCTAATGGAATTCAAATTCAATTAACAAAATCTGGAATAAAACATCCGTCTCAGTAGTGGTGGCCATGAAAACTATCATGAATTGTTGAAAAATACCTATCTGGTTCACTAATGTCTTTAGGGGAAGGAACTCTACCATCGTACTTGGTCTGGCCTACATGTGACTTCAGACCCACAGCAATGTGGTTGACTGTTAACGTCCCTCTGAAATAGCCTAGCAAGCCACTCAGCCCAATGGCAATTAGGGAAGGGCAACAAATGCTGGCCTTGCCAGTAACACCCACATCCCACGAAAGAATAAAGAAAAAAAATGGCCATATTGGCCCTCTGCAAGAGTAAATCAGCTAGGTCCACTCAATAAACCTGAGCACTAAATCGAGGTTAACACCAAGGGAACTGAAGAACAAAGCGATCCTATTGTAGAAATAAAATTCCCAATAGCCTTTTAAAAGTAAAACAAGTCCCAAATGAGCTGTACAACACCTGATGTATCACATTAATTTCAATTCCACTTACCAATTTACAATACATGGAAATAAATGACTATAGAAGCTCAGATCCTATCAGGACTTTCCACTGCAGTTACACAAATCTTCATGCCTCTCCAATAGCACTCTCTCAATCAAAGCCCATTTGGGGTCCTCATTGGCCCTCCGAGTGCTGTGTATCAGCCATTTGATACCGTTGTCCACCATCTCCCATCCATTAAAACAAAGAGCAGGAAATAGGGAACAGCACACTCCCGGTTTTCCTGCATCCAATCCCAGCTCCAGAGAGTAAATTATCAAAGGAGTGAAATCCTTCCAGGTTTACAATAGGTGGAGCCTACACTGCTTAGTGACTGCCCAGAGGGCAAGGAACATCAAAGGCAAGTGTGCACCCCACGGCTTACAGCTCCCACACTGATTTTGTAGATGGTGAGCTTAAAGTAGAAAATACTGGAAATATGCAGCAGGCCAGTCAAGACGGATTAAAGTGTCGGGTACTGCCTGTTCGTCGGAATGGGGGAGTTATTAAATTTCCTTTGAGAAATTGTGGGGTTGATTTCACATTTTGTATTCAAACTAACTTTTCTAGTGGAAGGTTAACGACAGTCCCTAGTTAAAGGGACCAGAAGAATTCATTGATGCATCTGCGTGCATGGATCTGAGTAGGAATGACAGCCTCTGATTACAAGGTGAGGAAAGGAAGGATCTACTCTGAGTGTTCAACAGACTATGTGTTTGGAGAATGAAGGAGAGAGATGGAAGATGATAAGAGAATGGAATGCGTGCAGGGTCTCCTGGGAGCTCACATCCCCAGAGTTTGGCTGTTGTAGCAGTGTGGCACATTTATCAGAAAGAGACAAGCGGTCAGCAAACCCACAGGACGGAGAGAAATAAAGGAACCCCCAGCAAGAATTTCACCCCTGGGAATCAGTTATTCCATATATAACCATCTTTATTTGTTCACACTCGCAGCCATTCCATAGTGTTTCAGTTAGGTTCCAGCCTTCCGTTCATTGTTTCCTCTCTATTCCCTGGGCTGGTTTGACAGGCAGTCACCATTGGTGGCCATGCGTTCAGCTGCCTAGGCTCCCAAGGGCCGGAATACGTCTACACGTCTCTACATCTCTCCACCTTGCTTTCCTCCTTTAAGACATTCCTTAATATCTACCTAGTCATCTGACCTAATATCTGTTTGAGGCTCAGTGTCATATTTTGTTTTATGTCAATATGTCTTGGGATGTTTTTTACATTATAGATGCTATATAAATCTTAGTTGTTGTTGTTGAACCTAACCAAGGGATTTGGATGATTCACAAATAGAATGGTGGATGCCTGAAAATCATTTACATTCTGGGATCTAGTCAATGAGTAGAATGGTTTAAGCATAGAATAACAGAGACCCAAGAGTGTTTAAGCAAGCTTGGGTCTAACTGAAGCTTTTGAATGTTTACATATAGAACAGTAGATATGTGGATTTAAGGTGTATTGCAAACAAAAATTAGACAATCGATCAGAATAACGTTTGCTCCACTTTTGAAATGTTCCCTTGCCTTCTGTCTATTTACAAAGAGGGGTGAAGACAGATAGCAGGGAACCCCCATTGGCAGAGGGTAGTGGACAATTGTGGGCACATGAGGAAGTCAGAAAATGACTCAATTTTTTGTGTACCACTCTCCATTGTAATAACATCTGAGAAGATGTTGAAGTAGAATGCACAATTTTTTTTTACAAATGCGGATTTCCATGACTGCTGAAAAGGAGAAATATTTAAGGGGATGGGGAGCAAGCAAAAGAGAGCAGGAGTAGACTATGTGGAAAAATCACCAGTCAGATTAGACAGGCTGAATGGCCTCAGTTGTAACACTCTGAGTCTCCAGTAGACCTCAATGAGAAGGTAAATAGTTGACTGACACTGAAGACCTACTGCTGCAGCATGCTATCTTTGTTTGTTTTAATGTAGAAATGCCCCAGGCATTGGTGCCCACTGAGACGATACCACCATGAGTGGAGTGTAAACCAAAGGTTAAAATAAGCTCGTTCCCACAACAAAAACCCAGACATCAGCAGCTTTACTCAGACAGCACCTTTAACATAGAAAGTAATCTATTGTGCGTTACACCAAAATAAATGTAAATGAAATAAAGAAATGGACACTGAGCAATGGGTAAGAGAGTGTGGAGGGGAGATCTGAAGACTGGTCAAAGAGGTGGGCTTGGAGAACATTTTGAAAGGTGAAGAGTGAAGTGGGAATGGGGTAGCCTTTAAGAGAGAAAGTTCTGGATGGTAGAGGTGAGAAACTCTAAGCTCTCTTAGAGGGTGATAACAAAAGCTAAGAATCAAAGGGTGTATGGGGGGATGGAAGTGTGAAAGAGGTTTCAGAGGGTAAGGCTATGGAGAGACTTGAAGACAAGGGTTTGTAATTGAATGCAGCGGAAGACAAAGAGGCAATGTCAATCAGCGAGGACAAGAATGATGGTCCAATGGGATACAAGCAGCAGAGTTTTCAGCAAGTTGAGATTTATTCAGTTGAATAATGGAGACCAGCCAGGAGAAGGTGGGAGAAATTGAGTCAGAGATGGCAAACATCATTCATTCAGGAAGCAGCAATTCCAAGCTCCCACTCTAGGCACTGCACCTGTCCCTGGTGATACAATACCAATCACTTGTCATTTTTGAGGTGCTGTCCAGATGCCAGATCCTCATCTCACTGCCTAAACCTTCAGACCTTGCAATTTTAATTGAAATAATACCGCACAGTCAGACTATTTTGTCCTACAGCTGTCCCACATTTCAAAGAAACCTACAGTGTCAAACAGGAACTTGTAATGTTCCATAGCTTCCAACTCACAGAGTCCTCGTGGTTTTACTTTGCAGGGTGTGAGGGTTGAGATGATCAATTTGCAAATCTTTTGGAGGCAGGTGGTTCTATAACTAGCCCCTGGCCTGTACTTGTAAATAGGTTAAGGCCACCAGCACAATGGAGAGGTAGAAAACTGGAATCCTGGCTCTGGATTGGTACAGCTAAGCAGAAGGGATGCCTGGGAATACGCCCATGAGCCTCCTCCCCACATGAATCAGTGTAGCAATGTTGTTGCACAACAATGGGACGGTGCAGAACCTCCTTCATCCAAACTGACCAGTCAATACTTCCTCATTGGGCAGTAGTATGGGGATCCTTCAATAACACTCAAAGGCTTGGTGGCCAGTCATAATGAACCTGCTAACTAATCAGTGGCTATGATTTATTGACTCCTGAATGCCCACATTACATAATAATTTAATTCAATTTTATTTCAATTGGGAATGGCTTGCACACGTGTCTATGGCTGTTAATCCTAGAGGGTTTTTTCTCTACCACTGGTTGTGTTCCTCAGGGCTATTAAAGGATTGCTTGATTGTCAAGCCCTGTATTGACTTCACAGAGTGGACAAGGCAGGGCTGATCACATGGTTACTAGGACGCCAGGAAGCATCCAATCCCTAACAAATTCAATCAGCAGGTGGGCATTTGATACAAATTCTTCTTTTCTCATCTTTCCCCCATCTTCCCCTCCTAATGTTGCTGAATTTACCTGGTGCCTCTCCGTAAGCCGCTTAATTCCATGTGCAAGTGGTTTGATTCGTGAAAATAGACTGAGTGTTTATAGGCTGGTCAATACTGGGGGAAGGCAGAGTAGAAGTCATAACTGAGTCGGTTCCCATATTCGGCAGAGCCCATTCTCACCTAATTGCTTCCTCGCCAGCTTTCCCTATATGTGTACTTGGAGTTATTGTGTTGTCATAGTTATTGCCATTTTTGTGATTTTTTTTTAATGAGCCTTCTCTCCTAGTTTTTGAAAATATTTACTGTCAAATGTTGAGTCTTTAAAACAAAATGCAGGGGTTGGGGGTTAGGGCAGGGGATTGAGGTGAAAATTGCAATTGCTTTTCCTAATCATGAGCAAATTTTCAATCTTTATCAGGAATTGACAAACATCTCACACCCGTTGTGTTGAGAAGTTTCTGATCCCTTTCCAGATGTGAACAGAGGGGGATCAAAAACCGAGATTCAGACATAGTGGATCAGTCAAATTGAAACAAAGCTGCAAGTTTGTCAGACACAGCAAAGACTGAGGATAGTTAGACAAGGAGCCAAATCATCTGTCTCCGGATCGTCGGAGACCAGGCATATGACCGAAGACCCTGTGAAAACCCTGGCACAAGGAACCACGTGGGATTTACCAGAGAGGTTTCAACTTCCAAGGGGCAATTCCCCTGCTCCCCAGAACCCTCCGCAAATGTCTCCAATTCTAAGTTACAGTTGGAGATTTGGGACAGTTCCAATTTACTTACATGAAGAGTTACCCAGGAAACATTAGTCAAATTAAAACCCAGTCTAACATCTTGGTAAGTGCACAACTGGCCCCCCAATCAACCCTAGAGCCCCCAACTACACCACTGACCACCCAGCTACCTCTCAATCTGACTACCCATACCCACCTAACCCCTGCCCACTTAGCCACCTCACCCATTTACCACCTCCCTCCCTACCCACCAACCACCTCACCTGCCTCACCCACTTACCTCCTACCCACTTACTCACCTCACCCGCTTACCCAACTCACCCACCTAACCCTACCACCTTACCCATTTACCCACTTGCCCATTCACTTATCCATTCAATAACATTCAAACTGGACATTTAAACCCACCATACAACAACTGGTACCATAAAAAGGAGGCATGTCCTGTCTTCCCCCAACTCTATTCCACTCCAGCGGAGTTCCCCTGAACACTGCGCTACGCATTTCTGTGAAATCCGGGCTCAGAAGATCACGGGAGAAATGTGCAGCGCAGTGTCCAGTTGGGGGGATTTTCGTGCACAATGGCGATCATTGCCGCTACTCGGAAGATCCAGCCCATTATTTTACTTAAATCAAACAAGATGACCCATTGCAGTGGGAAGCATGGGGGTTCATTTATTTTGTTTCATTACTTAAAGCCAAGTTGTGATGAATTTGATCATTGGTGCTCTGTATATTCACATTATGGGACATAAAACAATTAACAGTTTGTGTCCTGCCTTTTCTCATCTAGTGTTTCCTCAGCCCACTTTTGGAGATTCTGGAGGATACATTGATAGACACAGACATCCAGTTCAGATCAAAGGATGATGCTCTTGTAACACTCTGGGCTGCACTATCACATAGTTAGACATTGGGCAGTGTGGGCATGTTCCTCACACTAAAACACTCAGGTCACTTACATGGATGAATAGCACCAATCTACCGGGGGTTTATCCAAGGCAATTTCCTGAACTTATAACTACCATGGAATTATATAAATGTGTTTTACTGAAGGAAGCCATTCAGCCTCTAATGTCACTTTATAGCAATGCAAAGCTAATCCCACTGCGCTGCTCTTCCCCACAGCACTGCACCTTTCTCTCGCCTTCCTCTAAAAGATATGAAGCTCTCCAGATCAGCTACTCATAACCCTAACTATTATCGCCCCTCTGAAGCCAGAAGTCAAACAGTAGTGTATGGCAACGACCATAGCAAACTCAGCACAGACCAGGGATTGAATTTACGAACTATGTGATTTATATAATTCAGTCCATTAGGGGGAGCCCACTACAACACTTAAGTGTAATATCAAAAACTCAGGAGTCCAAAAACAAGGGGCCAATCACCTCAAGATTAGAGCCAAGCTGTTCAGGGATGAAGACAGAAAGCTATTGTTCATACAAAGGATAGAGGAAATCTGGAAATCTTTCCCCCCAAAAAAAGTTATTGAGTCTGGGACACAACTGAAAATGTTAAAACTGAGATTGATAGATTTTTGTTAGCCGTGGGTAATAAGACTTATGAAACTCAAGCTGATAGATGAGTTAAGTTCCAGATCAGCCATGATCTAATTGAATGTTGCTACAGGCTTGAGCAGCTGAATAGTCCACTCCCTATGTGAACAATAGCAGGCTACGGAATAAGGTTAATGACCCAGTTGCTAGCTTTTTGCATTGTAAGATTTGTGGCTGTGAATTGTCACAGCTCTGGCCACTGTGTCCTGGGCTCAGTGTCTATCCTGCACTCCCTGTATCCAGCCTGAATTCACTTTGTCTCTCCTGATACTCCTGGGGGAGGGGGGTGGAATAAGTTGGAGCGTGTGTGGTGGGTGTCACTTTCCTGCAATCTCTAGAGTCTTTCAACATCCCAGAACTATCGAAACCCAAGTCCCTGAGCCTCTCTAAATGTGCATTTTTTTTCAGATGAAACTAATAGTCAAGTATTAAGAATCTGGTTTTGAGTTCAGTGAAGAGACTGAGGTAATAATCCTTCACTCTGGGCTGGCCTCAGCTTGTCTCAGTTTGATGGAACTCTGGGCCCCAGGACTCCAGGCTTCAATCCCCTGAAGCAAATGCAGAAACTGTCAGTCTGTAAGAATGCTTCTGTGTCTTCAAAGAGAAGGCTTGGCTTCACACTGCTGGCTCTTAACTGCTTCTCAGAGAACAGTGTTCAGACAGGAGGAAACCCATTTAAGTTAAAGCAGGTCATTTGAAGATTGACAGAGTGAACATCAACCTCCACAGGTGGCTCAAACCCATCAGGTATGAGCTCATAAAGTGTCTAAATAATGCTGGCTGCTATCCAGAGGCTAACAGCATCATCTCAGAGCATATCACTGCCACCCTGCAAGTTAATAGTGGCACCAAGAGGCTAAAAGATGCCAATCCAGAGGAAAACAATGCCACCCAGCAGGTTAGCAGTGACAACCCAGACACTAGCAAAAAAAAAAATCCAGTAAAACTTTGGGAAATGACTGGTACTGGTCCGAACTGGTCTTGTATAGGTTAAAATGGAACTGCAGTTCGGACTAGTACCAGTTTTTCCTTCTGGGGGAGCTCTACCCATTCAAAGATCAGGATCCAGTGCAATCAAGACAGGCTATTGCTGCAATTAAACCTTTGAAATAGATCATTCTTAATCAGGTATATTAACTCTGCCCCTTCACTCTTGATAACATGAACCAGTGTGTGCCATACATAACACAGTGTATATACATATCACCCCTTTAATCCTGATAACACTGTATGCCTGTACAGAATAACAAGTATCACTCCATCAGCTGCCGCTGATTAGTGAGGCGTGCTTCAGTGATGATTCTGGTTTATTCCACTTTGTTCTTATAAAATACATTAATGCAAAATCCTTTTTCAAAAAACAAGCTGTTTCCCTAATCATTCACAGAGTAAACACCCCCTTGTCCGGACAGCGATGCATAAAGCCCTTTCTATGACAACAGAGTGCCATGTTGTGCGGATTCTTGGCACTTCCTGTTACCATGGAAACAGTTTTTAAGCTGTTTACTTTCTGTGAAGGGGGGAGGGGGGGGGGTGCAGTTAGGTACAAGACCGTCTGAGATCTTAGAAGTTGCTGCTCAGTTTAAGCAGAGCTCGGAAATATGATACAAATCTCTTGCACAAACGCGCCTGTCATTGTTCTCTTGTGCGCTTGTTCCACGATAGCTCTGTGGCCATTTTATCTCGTGTCATCTCTAATACAGTGTCAGTCAGCCCCCTCTATTGTCAGGAGGGCAATGCCCGCAGACACGTCTAGTGCTGCAGCAGTCAATATTCTGATGTTCATTATGCAGTGAATGCAGTGTGTGTCCAATTGGCATGGTGACCTATGGGAGATATGTCGCCCAGGAGTGTGTGAACAGGGAGCTAGCTCTCTCCGCACTACTGAACACTGGGAACTGCCTGGGTCCAAGAATTCATTCCTCTGAAGCTAAATTATTTACCAAGGTCGCCAGTGCCTGATAAAGAACCCCCTTGTTTGTCTTGTTCTCTTTCAGCCAGGTATCAGAGCTAGTTTGAAAGTGGAAAGTAACCCTTAGTTTTATAGCTAGGCCTCAGTCAGGCCTTGTTTGCTTAAATTCAGTCTGAAGACATTGCTGGAGTGCTCCCTATTTATTATTCGCAGGGGTTTCACCAACACACTGAATATTCAGAGGTACTGCAAGAGGTTTGTTAAAGAGCTGGAGAATTTCTACATTACATGGCCAGGGTTGGGTCTGGTTTCATAAGAGGTGACACAGTGTGTTCGGGTGCTAACACCCGAAGGCTGGGCTGCTGTAATGAACATGATTCGTGCCCCTAGTGCCATTATGGAGGGAGGTCATAGAGTAAAGGTTGGAGGGTGGCCACCAAGTTTTGCCTCTGGCCCAGATTGGTTTGGTTTCAACATGGCTGCTCTGTCATTTCCATAACCAAAAAGCAAATGGCAAAGGTTCTGCCTGCATGCGATTAAAGAAAAAACAACTTGCATTTATATAGCACCTTTCATGACTACTGGACATCTCAAAGCACTTTACAGCCAATGAAGTACTTTTGAAGTGTAGCCACTGTGGTAATGTACATTGAACCACTTCGCCTCCTGTTTCATGCCAGCACGGAACAGTTTTTCCTTTACCCACCACTATCCATTTTTAGATTGGGCATATGGTGCAACTTCGAAATGGTCAGACGCTACCTTTGAAGAGAGAGGCTAACATTTCTTGGGCGCCTCCTGTGGCTGAATGATGGGCCGAATTCACCAGCACGCTGCACTCAGGATTATGGACACTCATTGGACACATTCCAGGAGGTTTCAATCTAGGATTTCCCCCTACAACCGCCCCAGCCTTAGACTCCCGCCATTGGTCAGCTGACATGTCTACCCTTGTGACGCACCATCTTCCCACATCAGTTGGAAAGGGGAATGGACTCTATCCAATCTGAGGTTTCTGACTGTCAGTCAGCTATGATTTTCCCCATTTTCAATATTCAATTAATAAACAAATGTGTACAAAGAAAGTGAAAAAGTATTTTTTTTTAATGCCCCAATTACTTTTCTCCAGGGTTGCTGGAAGCAGGATCTAGGAGCTTTATCTGTAATTCCTGGAAGACTCCAGGACAATCTGGAGGGTTGACAACCCTACCTGCAGCACCGATGGGACTTCATACACAGCAAGCACCTCATCAGAAAATTTGAACAGTGCAGGACCAACAATTTCCACCCACTTTCTCTAATAGGCCTGTGGCACAGGCACTCAGGAATTTCATCCTGTGTCTCTAAGTGCCAACTTGCGATGGTGCCTTGGACATTTGCTAAGGGAGGGTTGTGCCTGGCTAACTTGGTTGGATTTTTGGGGAGGTAACAAGGAGGGTCAATGAGGGTTGTGTGGTTGATGCAGTCTAGGTGGACTTTAGCATAGCTTTTCACAAGGCCCCACATGGTAAGCTGGTCTGAAAATTTAAAGTTCATTGGATCCAAGGGAAGGTAGCACTTTGGGTCCAAAATTGGTTCAGTGACAAGGAAGTAACAAGCAACATTCAAGCCACACAATTGCCAGGCCACCACCATCTCCAACAAGAGAGAATCCAACCAACTCCCCTTGACATTCAATGGCATTACCATTGCTGAGACCCCCACCATCAACATCCTGGGGGTAACCATTGACCATAAACTGAACTGGACTAGCCATATAAATACTGTGCCTACAAGAGCAAGTCAGAGGCTGGGAATCGTGTGGTGAGTAACTCGCCTCCTGATTCCCCAAAGCCTGTCCACCGACTACAGGGCACAAGTCAGGAGTGTGATGGAATACCCCCCAGTTGGCTGAATGAGTGCAGCACCAACAACGCTCAAGAAGCTTGGCACCATCCAGGACAAAGCAGCCCGCTTGATTGGCACCCCTTCCATCACTTTCAACATTCACTCCCTCCACCGCCAATGTAAAGTGGCAGCAGTGCGTATCATCTACAAGATGCACTGCAACAATTCACCAAGGCTCCTGTGACAGTACCTTCCAAACTCACCACCTCTAGCACCAAGAAGGACAAGGGCAGCAGATGCATGGGAACACCATCACCTGCAGGTTCCCCTCCAAGCCACTCACCATCCTGACTTGGAAATATATCGCCGTTCCTTCACTGTCGCTCGGTCAAAATCCTGGAACTCCCTTCCTAACAGCACTATGGGTGTACCTACACCACATGGACTGCAGCGGTTCAAGAAGGCAGCTCACCACCACCCTCTCAAGGGCAATTAGGGATGGGCAATGCTGGCCTAGCCAGCGATACCCACATCCCATGAAAGAAATTTTTTTTAAAAGCAAAACATCAACGGGTGTTTTTGTGATTGGAAGGCTGTTTCCAGCTGGTTTCCACAGGGCTCAGTATTAGGTACCTTGCACTTTGTGCTCTTTATCAATGATTTCAATTTAAATCATTGATTTAATTAATTAATTAATGATTAAGATATGAAAAATGACTATGTATTGAATAATGAGGAAGAAAGCTGTAGACAGCAGGGAGATATCAATGGGCTCCTGTCAATGTTGTAATGTAGGAAAACAGCAATGTGATAATGTTCAGATAACCTGTTTTCGTAAACTGGCCAGGAGCCCAGGGAGAACTCTCCAGTTCTGAGCCAGTGCCATGGAATCTTTTATGTTCACCTGGGAAGATAGTTAGTGCTTCAGTTTAATGTCTCACATTCCATAAGTACTGCACTAGAGATTTGCCTAGGTTTAATGCTCAAGTGTCTGCATTAAGACTTGACACAGCCTGACTGTGAAGTGAGACAACTACCCACTGAGCCACACCTGAAACCATAGCTGCCATGTTGCAATTCCTTTCAGATCATAAAATGTTTTATTTGCTGCAATTCAAATCTTTCACAGTTATTCCCCTTCTCTCCCCTATCCCACTACCTCTCGCCATTCAAACCATCAGTCATGTCATTCTTACTTCAAGGCTTGATGTCTCCAACACCTTCCTCACCAGCCTCAAAGCTTAAGCAACATAAATTCATCCAAAAGTCCCATTGCACACATCCTGTCCTTCACTGAGTCTCCCTTGTCCATAATACCAACCCACCTCCACTGTCTCCCCAACACACAGAACTCAACATCCTCGCCCAGGTTTACAATCCCCCAGTGGCCTTACCTTACCTGGTCCTGGCAACCATCAGTCCTACACCCCATTCCACTCAATCCTGTGTCTCAGGCCACTGTACAGCCCCCTCCCCCTGACTATCCTCCAGTAGGACAGAATGCAACCATCTCTGCTCTACTTTCTGGAGCTCAAATCACATCACCCTAGTACTTGACTCTCCATTATTAAGAGACTCCTAAATAATCTACTTCTCTGACTGTACAGCCCTCCCAGCTCTTTCATCATTGCTAATTGTCTTCTCACTCCTCTACGAGTTGCTCTGGTACATTGTTGTTGTTGTTGCTTGATGATGCCATCTTTGCCCTCGGATGCCAGCAATTCTGCTAAGCGTGAGCTGTACCACCATGAAGAACATTGCAGATGAGCCCAATTCTCTCCTCACTAGACATCACTAATCCTGCACAGCTCAGCAAGGTCTGTACACTGTGACCAGGAGTGGGAGTCCTGGCTGATCTGCCCTCCTTCTGAACCCAGGGCAGCGAGGGCAGTCACCTCACTGCCAACTGCTATCCAGAGAAACCAGCTAACTCAGCAGGGAGCACCAATCGATCTTGGTCTATTTGGCTCAGCCATGGGTTCAAATCCCATTTCAAAGGCATGAGGGCATATCCAGAGTGATACTCTAGTGCAGTACTGAGGGAGTGCTGCACTATCAGAGGTGCCACCTTTCGAATAAGAGATTAAGCCCTGGCCTTGTATGCCTTCTCAGATGGATGAGAAGACCCCACGACACTATTCAAAGCAGAGCAGGGGAAGTTCTACCAGTTTCTTGACCAAGGCATATCCTTAAACCACTGTCATTAAAAATCAGGTAGTCAGGGCAGGAACATGGAATATGGTAAGGCTAACAGTTCCAGACATACAGCCAGAGTGGGAGCACTGAGATCACTTACATCTCCTCAGTGCACCATAAGCCTATTTTAAAAAGCCAATCACAGAACAGAGAGTGGAAATACACTGATAAAATATCCAGTATCTTACGCAGCATCATTTGAGAATAAAAAATAATTTAAAAGGCAAAATACTGTAGATGTCGAAAATCCAAAATATAAACTGAAAATGCTGGAAATAGTTGGCAGGTTAGGCAGTATCTGTGGAGAGAGCAACAGAGTTAGAGTTTCAAAATTGTTCCTCAGAACTGGAAAAAGCTAAGAGATGTAACAGTTTTTAAGAAAGTAAGGAGACTGGGAAAGAGGGGAAGAGGAGGAAAGAACAGAAGGGAAGGTCTATGCTAGGGTGGAAGGCCGAAGTGATTAAATAGTAAAAAGGTGATGATGCAAGGCAAAAGGAAATGGTAATGGGACAGATAAAGAAACAAGCTGAGTCTAGAGGAAATGGAAATGGCAACAGCAGAAGCATTACCAACATCTGCTGTCTGAAAAAGTGGGGGTGGTCGTTGTGACCTGCAACTGTTGAACACGATGTTGAGTCTGGAAGATGAGCTGTTGTTCCTCAAACTTACATTGGCTGTCATTGGAACAGTGTAGAAGGTAGAGGATAGAGCAATCATACAAAAGCAAAATACTGTAGGTGCTGAATATCTGAAATAAGAAAAGAAAATACTGAAAATACTCAGCAAGTGAGGCAGAATCTGTGAAGAGAAACTGGTGGGATTGATGGAAGAGTGAACCATGATCCAGGAATCAATGGGAGTTCATTGATGCTGCAGCTGTTGCCACTCACTGGCTGTTTCTACTCACTGCCTCATGTCCACTCTCTGTCGCTCAATACCCTATGTCCACTTCCTCTCTGTCACTCACTGCCTTGTCCCCACTCCCTGTCTGTCACTCACTGCCCTGTGTCCACTCTTTGTCACTCACTGCCCGTGTCCACTCCCTCTCCATCACTCACTGCCCATGTCCACTCCCTCTCCGTCACTCACTGCCCAGTGTCCACTCCCTCTCTGTCACTCACTGCCCAGTGTCCACTCCCTCTCTGTCACTCACTGCCCAGTGTCCACTCCCTTTCTGTCACTCACTGCCTAGTGTCCACTTATTGCCCTGCCACTTTGCACCAATTACCCAACCATCCTCCCCGTTCGACACTGTCCACTCACTTTCCTGCACCTCTTTCCTTCCCAGCCACCATTCAGTGTTTTGCTTGCGGAACACCGTGGGGTAAATCTTGACTTTGTGCAATTGTGTAAAACGGGCAATATTAATTTGCTAAAATAAAAGCAAAAAACTGTGGATGCTGGAAATCCAAAACAAAAACAAAAATACCTGGAAAAACTCACAGGTCTGACAGCATCTGCGGAGAGGAATACAGTTAACGTTTCAATTTGCAGCCCTGTTGATAGCTCTCCCAGCTGGTTTTACTAAAAATAATAATGTTGAATGATGATAAACGGGCTGCCGATTCGCTTTACACTATGTGTATATTTTCAGGCAATTCTTGAATAAACAAAACAGGAGAAAGCAAAGAGATAGGCATGGGTCATCTGCTTATAAAGTGCTTTCAGCAAACTTTCCCTTTCCCTAACATTACCCTCTGAAACCTAACCAATGAGTGAAGGAGGTGAGTTAGGTGTGTGTCAATAAGGCCTGTGCAAAATACAGATTTGAAAATAGAACAATTATTTTCCTGCAGCTCCATATAGTGGAATTAAACAGGTTGTACAAGCAAATCTGAACAAACTTTTACATCAACATCCTTTGTTGGTTTGATAAAACATTTTTTCAATAAATTAAAGAAAAGTTTTAAGAATGCAGGAAAGCCTTGCCTGAAGCCATGTCAGTTTTGGATTAAATGTTTTTTTTTGCTTAGTTTGATGAAAATGGAAGGTGGTTTCATTGGGTGTGAGACTGTTTTAATTGGCTGTCTGCTGAGCTTTTAGTTAAGCCCATTCAGACAGCAAAAGCTTAAAGGAAAAGCATCCCCAGGAATGTGCAGCGGTCGCTTTAAGACCCCGTAATCATTGGTCATTGGTTTAGCAGCAGGGCCTGTAGGTAGTCATTACTGAGGCCTAGTATCTAATTCAAAAGCATAGTAAATGGCATTGTGGAGTGTTTCCAAGGCCCCAGCTGGGTCTTTAGTTGGCTCTGTCAGCAGGATTGCCCTCCCTCTTCGGCGGACAGAAAGCACCATGCTGGGTACTACAGTCCCTGCTCACTAGGGAGAGGAACAGAATCCTCCCCCAGGCTCCGTGACTCTTCACTCCTCCTCCCAGTCTGACTGCTTCAAGGAGAAATGCAATCAGTTTGGGGAAGGGGGGGCGGGGGGGACAGTGGTGGGCGCTGGGAAGAGAATTCTGCAGTCTAAGGAAATGAGCTAACAGATTTTAATCACTTGCAACGTGTGAAACATTTTTGGATATTGCATACGGTTTATAGAGATGGATCACAGAAATACAGAGCCACAAAAGTTTCAGGAAAAACAAGGAGATTAAAAGAAAGTCAGTTGGGATGTGTGGAGCTGGTTTTTAATTAAGTATTTTCAGGTTGTTTTTCTTCTTATTCCTCCAAATCTTGGCACTAGCTGGATATTCTGAGCACGAGAGGAAGATTGATTACAAACCTACGGATATATGGAAAGCTCTGTTTTCTCTCAGATAGTGAGACTCAGGGAGACAGGTTACATTCTTTCACCAAAGATGGTGGCAAAACTCTCAGACAGTAAGATTCAGCAGTTGTCTTTAAAGCACTGGGTGCTCTTAACAGTTAATGGTGTATGTCATCTTTTGCTCTTTATCCTAAGATTAGATATTTGTTGTCAGAGGATTACAGGCACTGGAGATGGTGGGTAAACTCCTGCAGGAGTTTATAACTGTAGACCAAAACCTTCAGTATAGGCTGTAACATATGTCAAATCATAGGACGGTTACAGCACAGGAAGAGGCCATTTGGCCTGCTGTGTCCATGCCAGCTCTCTGCAAGAGCAGAACACCTAGTCACACAGCCCGCCCTCCTACATAACCTGTAACCCCCTTGTGTCAGTTCTAAGTGACACAAGTCTTGTGGCAAGGCAGCCACTATGAGGGAATAAAAATGATAGAATTCACCAGCCATACCTGCCTCCCTCAGTTAATCCAGTTTAGCATTTCTTTCATTCAGACTGCAGGACAGTGACTTCCGTGTAGGTTATTTTTTGTGTGGGGCAGCAACTCTACATGGGGATGAGGGTGTGGATTTCAACATGAGGAGTTGGGGCACTGACACTGCTGCCTCAATCCACACGATAGAAGTGTGTAAGGACATCACTAGCTGAAGCCTGCAAGCAAGCCTTATGTCTGCATCTCTTCCTCAGAGTCAACAGCAGAGTCAGCAGCAGTCAGAACTAGCTTTTCTCTTTCTCCCTTTTTTTTTGTTGAGTTTCCAGGGGTGGGGGGTGAATGATCGAGTGCAGACCTCAGGCTTTGATCCCAGTAAGACAGAGCCTGACTAATTCTTTTCAATGTAAATCAGGCAAGTCGCCTTTAGCCGGAAAGCTAACAGCCCGAATTAAACTGGCACATACATCAGATGTCCAACTTCAGTTTAGTAAATTTCAGCCTGTAGATCACTTCATTACTTTACAAATGGGACAGTTTCCTTATTGTAATGTGTCTCTTTGGATTGTTCTCCAGAAAACATATGTTGGGCTTTTGTGGTTTGTTCCTTTCCCCTCCCCCGCTCCAATTAACAGTGAATGACCATAGGCAGGTAGAATGGTCAGTCAGGCCTTCTGTTGACCAATGGGCCATTCAGTATCTTGTCATCCCAGAGCGAAAATAGTTCAAAATGATACTTCATTGTGCAAGAACAGCTTCCTTCAATTTTCTTACAACAATTTGCATTTACATAACACCTTTGATCTTAGTAAAATGTCCCCATGTGCTTCACAGAGGTATTGCCAAATAAACGTTGACACTGAGCCAAATCAGGAGGTATTAAGGCGGATGAGAGGTAGGTTTTGAGGGGCCTCTTAAAGGAGGAGGGTGAGAGATAGAGAAGTGGAGAAGTTTAAGAAGGGAATTCCATAGCTTAGCCCCTAGGCAGCTGAAGATGCGGCCACCAGTGGTGGAGTGGTTACAATCAAAGACATGTGGGAGACCAGTATTGGAGGAGCGCAGATATCCCGGGTGATGACAGGCTGGAGGTTAGAGATAGGGAGGGGTGAGGTCATGGACCCCTCACCATCTTGGCAGTTCCAGCAATTTAAAGGTTAATGAGAACAAAAACAGAAACAGAAGTATCTGGAAAAACTCAGCAGGTCTGGCAGCATCGGCAGAGAAGAGCACAGTTGACGTTTCGAGTCCTCATGACCCTTCAACAGAACTGATGCTGCCAGACCTGCTGAGTTTTTCCAGGTATTTCTGTTTCTGTTTTTGTTTTGGATTTCCAGCATCCGCAGTTTTTTGCTTTTATAAAGGTTAATGAGTACTGCTGGTCATGCCATTAACACCACAGATGATGACATTACCTCTGTGAAATATTCTGTCTGTTTGATGGAGGGGTGGAGCTGTTATGAGTTAAAATGGTTCACAATGCCTTCAGAACTAGCTCACAATCCACACTTAGGCACGATTTGGGTTTAATACTGGAGTCTAAATTGAATTACTTCATTTGTGATATGTACAAATACAGGATGAGGAGCTTATGGATGCATATATATATTCCTCCTTCAGGTACCATGCCCTAAGAGGACATTGGTGACCATGGAATTCCATTAGATTGGTCCATGATTATGCTTGGCAAAGTACTGCAGTGGTTTGCCATTACCTTCTGCTGTACAGTTGACCAGGAAACCCTCCTGCTCTTAACATCTGCCATCAGGCATATTGGAAGGATTTACAGGCTGATAATCAACCTGTTTGGCTATGTTATGAACACACCTTCCATGGCTATCATGTCCTGAACTGGGACTTGAATCCAGAGCTTCTGCCCAGAGGTAGGGACACTATACTGTGTATACATCTATACATAAATTTATATATAAATACACTACTCACAATAAGTCAGTTTCTTGTCTGTTTGATCTTGTGTCCATGTATAATGCTGAGGTAGAGTTATCCACTCATCAACAAACTATTCATATAGCACCTTTCATGCAGAAAAATGTCCCAAGGCACTTCCCAAAATCAGACAAAAATCAACACAGAGCAAAAGAACGTGATATGAGCGGTAACTCGGAGCGTGGTCCCTTCAATCAGATTTCCACCCCGACCCAGCATCAAAAGGGCTCTTAATGAAACCACAAGTGACATCCTGTGTGACTGTGAAAAAAGTAAACTATCCCTCCTTGTCCTTATCGACCTGTCTGCAGCTTTTGACACAGTTGACCATGCCATTCCCCTTCAATGCCCCTCCACTGTTGTCCCCATGGGCGGGACTGCTCTCACGTCGTTCCATTCTTATCAATCTGATCGTAGCCAGAGAATCACTTGCAATAGCTTCCCTTTCTGCTCTCACACTGTTACAGCTGGTGTCCCCCAGGGGTCACTACATGCCGTCCCTTGGCGACATAATTCGAAGGCACGGCGTTAGTTTTCACATGTACACTGACAACACCCAGCTCTATCTTACCACCACCCCTCTCGACTTCTCCACTGTTGCTAAATTATCAGGCTGTTCATCTGACTCCAGCACTGGATGAGCAGAAATCTCTCGCAACTAAATATTGGGAAGATTGAAGCCATTGTTTTCAGTCCCCACTCCAAACTCTGTTGCTTGGCTACTGACTCCATCCCTCTCCCTGGCAACAGTCTGAGATTAAGCCAGTCTGTTCACAACCTTGGTGTCACATTTGACCCTTGAGATTGGCTTCTGAGCTCATATTCTTTTTATCACTAAGACTGCTCCCATATCCACCTCAGTAGCATTGCTGAACTTTTTAAAATCCTTTTGTGGGATGTGAGCGTCGCTGGCTAGGCCAGCATTCATTGCCCATCCCTAATTGCCCTTGTTCAGGGAGTAATTAAGAGTCAACCACATTGCTGTGGGACTAGAGTCACATGTGGGCCAGACCAGTTAAGGATTGCAGATTTCCTTCGCGAAAGGACATTAGTAAACCAGATGGGTTTTTAACCCTATCCCAGCTCATCAGCTGCTGAAAGGCTTTTGATTATGTCCCACATGGGAGACTGATAACGAAGGTAAGAGCCCATGCGATCCAAGGCAATTTAGATCTAGAATTAGCTGAGCGGCAGTAAGCAGAGGGTGATGGTCGAGGGGTGTTTTTGTGACTGGATGCCTGTGTCCAGTGGGGTTCCACAGGAATCGGTGTTGGGCCCCTTGCTGTTTGTATATATAAACGATTTAGAGTTGAATGTAGGAGGGCTGATCAGTAAGTTCGTGGATGACACGAAAGTTGGAGGGGTGTTAAATAGTGAGGAGGATAGCCTTAGATTACAGGAGGATACAGACGGGCTGATCAGATGGGCTGATCAGTGGCAAATGGAATTTAATCCAGATAAGTGTGAAGTGATGCACTTCGGTAGGACAAACAAGGCATGGGAATACACGATGAATGGTAGGACCCTGGGGAAGTACCCAGGATCAGAGAGACCTTGGTGTGCAAGTCCACCGGTCCCTTAAGGTAGATAAGGTGGTTAAGAAGGCATATGGGATACTTGCCTTTATTAGCCAAGGCATAGAATATAAGAGCAGGGAGGTTATGCTGGAACTGTATAAAACTCTGGTTAGGCCACAGCTAGAGTATGGCATGCAGTTCTGGAATCTGCATCATAGGAAGGATGTGATTGCACTAGAGAGAGTGCAGAGGAGATTCACTAGGATGTTGCCTGGGCTGGAGAGTTTTAGTTATGAGGAGAGATTGGATAGACTGCAGTTATTTTCCCTGGAGCAGAGGAGATTGAGGGGGGACATGATTGAGGTGTATAAAATTATGAGGGACATAGATAGGGTAGACAGGAAGGAACTTTTCCCCTTGGTGGAGGGATCAATAACCATAGATTTAATGTAAGGGGCAGGAGGTTTAGAGGGGATGTGAGGAAGAATTTTTTCACCCAGAGGGTGGTGGGAATCTGGAATCACTGCCTGAAAGGGTGGTAGAGGCAGAAACCCTCAACATTTAAGAAGTATTTGGATGTGCACTTGCGATGCCATGGCATACAAGGCTATGGGCCTAGTGCTGGAAAATGGTATTAGAATAGTTAGGCACTTGTTTGACTAGCGCAGACTCGATGGGCCGAAGGGCCTTTTTTTGTACTGTAGACCTCTGTGACCCTATAACTCTATGACAATGACTCTATGAAACCCTCATCTTTGCCTTAGTTACCTGTAGACTGGACTATTCCAATGCAGTCCTGGCCATTCACACTCATCCTAACCTCCGTAAACTTGAGGTCACGAAATATCTGCTATCTTAACTCAGCAAATGCTGTTCCCCTATCACTGGTGTTCTGGCTCCCAGTCAAGCAACATCTTGATTTTAAAATCCTCATTCTTGTTTTCAAATCCCTCCATGGCCTCACCTCCAGCCCTACAACCTTCTAAGGCATTTGCACTCCTCTAATTCTGGTCTCTGTGCATCCTCAATCTTAATTGCTCCACTATAGGTGCCTTTAGTTGCCTAGGACCCTAGCTCTGGAATACCCTCCTTGCGCCTCTCTACATCTCTCCCTCGCTTTGGGCAGTCAGTCAGACATGGGCCCTTTTGTTCAGTCGGTCAGTTCTGGACACCATGGTCAGTCTCAGGCCACTCAGTCAGTCAGTCTTGGGCACCTTGGTCAGTCTCGGGCCCCTTTAGACAGTCAGTCAGTCCCAGGTCCCTCGGTCAGCCAGTCAGTCCCAGGTCCTTTGCCAATCCTGTTAGGGCCATTGGGTCGGCCTCAGGGACAGGGCCTGGGGGATAGGTGGGCGGGGAAGGAATAGTGGGCGGGGCCAAGGGCTGTGGGCGGTGCCGGAGCGGTGGGCCGGCCAGGAGGAGATGGACGGGTCAGGGTTGTGGGCGGAGCCAGGCAGGCGTTTGGTTTCACTGGGCGGTGGGCGGGGTTAGGGGGGGGGTCCAAGGTCCGGTGGGGTGGGGGGCGCGGTCAACGCCGCGGTGGGCGGAGTCAGGCTAGAGGGGTTGGTCTCGCGGGGCGGTGGGCGGCGCGCGCAGCCAGAGGCGCTCGGACTGGGAGCACGAGTGGCTTCTCCCGGCGCAGCAGCCGTCGCCGCCGCTCAGTCAGTCAGTCAGTGAGTGAGAGTCAGCTCGATGGGAGCGGCCCCGGCTACACGCCGCTCTCCTTGTTAAAGAGCTGAGAGAGAAGAGAGGGCTGATCGGCAGCCGCCGAGCCACTCTGGTGATTTCCATGGAGCGGGCGGCCCGCAGTCGGTGTCTCCGGGATGTGGAGTTCGGCGGCGGACGGTGTGGGCAGCGGCTGTGGTGAGAGGTAAAGGGGGACGGCTCGGGCGGCGAGGGGTGGGCGCGGGGAAGGCGGCCTCCTCCTCCTCCTCCTCTCGCCCGATCCTCGCCTGGCTTCACATCCAGCTCCTAGGCCACAACTCTGGGAGGAGCTCAACCCTAAATCGAGACCTATATTCCCCCAGCTCCCCTGTCCGGGGATTTGTAGTGGATGCTCTTCCCCCCTCCCTTTGGGGGGGTCTCTGCTCCTGATTCCACGGAGTCCGGGGCTTTTCTTTGGAGGAGCTCGGGAGGCTCAGCCTGACTTAACAACAAAGCCAGCTCCCAACTCCAGAGGGAGAGGAGAGAAGACTGGCAAGAGTACAAAACTGCAGAGCTCAAACCACAGAGAGGGCTGCCTGACTCAGACTGGAGCGTTTTACAGAGAGAGAGTGAGTGAGTGAGAGAGACAGAAAAGGGATAGAGGTGGAGGAGAGGGAGGCAGAGTCAGAAAGGAACAGAAGCGGAGAAAACCGGGGGGGAGACAAAGGGATTGAGAAATAGGGAAAGGAGAGAGAGAGATGGGAGAAAGAGGAGGAGAGAGAGATGGGCTGTCGGGGGGGGGCATGGGAGACAAAAGGGGGGGAGACAGACAACCCAGGTAGAGGGGGAGACAGACATGGAAGCAGGCAAATGGGATGTTGGGGGAAGGAAGGAGGGAGGAAAGAGTCGCAGGAGGGGTAGAAATATAGAATACAAAGAGGTGGGGGGTGGTGGGGGTGGGGGGGGGTTGCGGGGGCATAGAACAAGGCAGAGATGGAGATCGAGACCAACTGGCAGGCAGGGAAAATGGGTACTGAGACTGGCAGAGAAAGAAAAGACAGAATGACAGACGTGGTTTGTGGGGGGGGGTGGGGGGAGCTGTGGTGGTAGTGGCAGTGTGAGAATGTAAAAAGAGATGGACAAAGGCAGAGAACTGAGAGATCGATTAGGAGACCCGGTCAGGATGTAAGGGTACTGTTGACAGAAATTAGCTGCATGGCATGCCAAGCCTTGTCGGCAGCCTGTGAGAGCAGGAGGCGCAACCCAAACTCCGAGCATTTGTGGGATGGTTAGAAGGAGCCATCATGGGATTGGGTTACAGTCTGATAAAAGCACTCCATCTTCAGCCTCTCTATTAAAAAGCTTTCAGGAATAGTGTTCCTGTTGCTGCAGCCTGAGCTGACCAGAAGCTGTGGGTGACTTTCCTTTTGCTCTGTTTGTATTGAGGGAGGACTAAACAATTGTTTTTCTTTACAATTCTAGTGTTCTTGCAGCACCTCTTTACTGGAGCATAGAGAATGTTAGGATTATTTTTGGAAAGCTGTTTAGTCGGTGTCTTCATTAATCCTGGGAAATGTTTTTCTGTATGCAGGATTCCAGTGTTTAATGCAGGGAATTATGTGGAAGGTCTGTTTAATTGAATGCCACACTATAATCAAACCAATCTGGTGCACTGGACACCCTGAGATGAACTACAGGGTGTTTATATTTGCAAATGGTCTTGAAGCATCCACAATTATTCCATCTTAAAATGTCACTAAAACATGAGCATCCACTCTCTCGCCAGCCTGTTACCTGTGACCCTAAGTCCTGTCAACCAACCCCCAAAATACATGTAACTTAATTTTACTTACATTTATATTTGTCATTTTCTGGTTTATTGTGGACCTAGAGGTTTGGAAAGAGCTTACCTTTGACACTTGCCACATTTGGTGGATATGTCCTGATTTCCAACCATGAGGATCTGTATCAGCAAATTAAGAGAAAGGTGGATTTATGTACCTATTAGTTTACAAGGACGCAAGCTTGGATAACTCTGCTGTAAAGTTTGTTTTTAATCTGCTAGCTAATGTTGATTATATTTCTGGCATGCTATGTTGTACAAGACTTATTAGGGTTTACAGCTTAAGCTGATCCGCTGCAATATTACTGGCTCCACGGTCTTTTAAGTTTGGGTTGTGTGGTGGAGTCAGTGGATCCCCTGCACCGAATGTTTTTATACTTGTGTTTGCAGAGAAGTCTTGAATGTGCTGCAGCTCTGCAGTAAATTTTGATTTCACCTTAACATAATAATCACTCAGATTTTCTGCATAAAATCACAACTGCTTTACTCAGACAGGAAAGGTTATCCAAGAAGGGACTGTTATTTATCTAAAATCTGCAGATGCAAGTTTTCTCGTTTTTGAAACTGATTGTTTTCTTTGGGGGATATAAGCGCCCTCTTTTTTGTGCATTTGTATCTATTTGAACCCCAGTATTTAGGATAGAGTACATCTCCTCCTACAAAATGCCCCCACCCAGGTAATGCCACACACAGCAGCTTGCCTGCAGCCTCAAAGGTCGATATATGAGCATTTTGCACAGATCTTGACCGTGATGCTTAAACTTGGTTTTAAGTGACTTTCTTCCCCCGAGCAAAACAGCTCCTGGTATTTTTGGGTCAGATGTGGGACTCTGCAACAATTACTCTAAAATTGATCATTTTGACAGATTAGAGTTTGGAAGAATTGTTTCATGTTTTGTATTTCCCCAAATACCTGTTTTTTTTGTTAAAATTGTTGCTATTCTGGCTTTGAAACATTGGTGGAAGAAATCAGATGACTTTGTTATTTCTGTTTAAGATGGCAATTTTTTCTCTTAAAGTCTTATCAAAATCTTCCCAGACTGATTCTTTGAGACTCTGGCAGATAGCAGTCCCTCCCACTGACAGGATTAATACTGCGCAGTGTTCCTTTGCCTCCTTTCAAGGGCACACAATTTTTTGTCTTTTCCTATCTGTACATGAGATGTTGAATAACAAAATGGGAATTTGGGAAGTTCACAGAGCCTCATGGTGAATTGAAGGCTATTTCTTAGGAGCAGTTTTTGGCAAGTTCAATTCCTGGACTGGTTATGCTGGCAGATCAGATGGTCAAATATTTGTTACTTTTAAGTATTTATTAAAACAACAGTAGTGTTGTCACTTGCATTTGAGCAAAGTGCAACAATCCGTTATCTGGCATGTTCATACATAATTCTGAAATCCAGTATCCCCAATGGGAAATCATATTACAGAACTGCAGAATCACCCCTGGTGTACCAACAGAAACTGTGGAAGAAACACTCAGTTGTGCACTTACAACTTTTGTCCTCCCAAATGTAGGCTGTGACTGGCAGGAGCATTTTGAACTGTATGACACTAGGCTGAAGTACTAGTTGGAGCAATTTAAGATCACAGAACATTAAAATGTAATAGATTTAGATATGCTATTTCCTGTTAAGTGCATTGGTGCCAATGCATTAGCTATGCAAAGGAGGCAAAATCAGTTAAATGGGTTGGCTTGTCACATTAGCTTGCTTAGAAAATAATATGGCGAAGAGATGGGATTTGCCCATTAGAGGAACTGCTCTGCTTAAGAGTGCCATGTGATTCTCCAGTCGTTAGGCCCTACTCAGTTACAATATCTATACTGTTTGGTCTTTATTACAAGGGGATTGCAATACAAGAATATAGAAGTCTTGCTAAAATTGTACAAGGTTTTCGTGAGACCACATCTGGAGTACTGTGTGCAGTTTTGGACTCCACATTTAAGAAAGGATGTACTTGCATTGGAGGCGGTACAGTGAAGGCTCATTAGATTGGTCCCTGGGATGAGGGGGTTGTCCTGTGATGAGACTGAGTAAATTGGACCTATATCTGGAATTTAGAAGAATGAGAGGTGATCTCATTGAAACATTCAAGATTTTGAAGGGGCTTGATAGGGTAAACGGTGAGAGTTTGTTTCCACTGATCAGGGAGTCTAAAACACGGGGCACAGCCTCAGGATAAGGGGCCATTATTTAGGACTGAGATGAGAAATTACTTCACTCAAAGGGTTGTGAATCTTTGGAATTCTCTCCCCTGGAGGGTTGTGGATGCTCCATCGTTAAATACATTTAAGGCTGCGATAGATTTTTGGTGTCTCGGAATCAAAGGATATGGGAAGTGGTAGGAAAGTGGCGTTGAAGCCCAAGATCATCCATGATCGTATTGAATGGTGCAACAGGCCCGATTAACCGTATGGACTACTCCTCCTATTTCTTGTGTTCTTTTATCCCAGATGAATACATAGGTAACACAGATAGGGTTTGATGTACTTCTTGACCCTAACGGGACAAAAGATGTTCTTTTGGGTGCTGCAGGACCTGTGGATGTATGGGCCCTTTAGTTACCTATAGCAGGGCCATCCCACAGCCTCTACTCTGGTGTGCCAACCTATTCAAGTTAGTTTCTCACATACAATGTGATAATTAGGGTAATGTGTTTAGACCAGTGGTGGGTAACCTGCAGCCCATCAGGGTTCTGAGTGCAGCCTGCGAGATCTTTTCCTGACCCATGCCTGTGTGCAGGACTGCCAGATTCTGCTGGTTTCTGCCCACATTGATTTTTTCCTACTGGTATTACTAAAGTGATACGCACGCAAAGCAAGAACACGTGAAATGAGGTGCTTGCTGATTGCACATAACATTGACTGTGAGAGCCGTGCACTCCCTCTGTGTCCAATCAAAACACTGTTACAGTTCATTCGGCATGCCCCGCAAATTCTTATTCAAGGGGTCATGGTCGGTGCGCATGCCCGACTTCAATCTTGCGGCCCACTGAGATAAAGGAGGGCCACTCGAGGCCCACTCACTAGTCTAGGTTGCCCATCACTGGTTTAGACAGAAGAGGGCAGGTATTCACAGCTACTCCTGAAGCTAGTATAGCTCTGAAACAGCACAACTAGCTAGTGAAGGAAAGTTGCGAAAAGGCAGTGTTTACTAGAATTTTTGAAACAAATACATTTAAAACTTAATGGTTGGGAGATGAATCAATTTTATCAAAAGTATATACACTTTTTGTTTTGAACATTGCTGCACACCCTCAGCTGCCTCCCACCAGCCAGGCCAGTTGTCTATAATCTGTGCCTATTCACACATTAGTGGCTGTGCATTACATTAAACTGCTACATCTCAACAGCTTTGAGATCCTAAACAAAAACAGCATTACCTGGAAAAACTCAGCAGGTCTGGCAGCATCGGCGGAGAAGAAAAGAGTTGACGTTTCGAGTCCTCATGACCCTTCAACAGAACTGTTCTGTTGAAGGGTCATGAGGACTCAAAACGTCAACTCTTTTCTTCTCCGCCGATGCTGCCAGACCTGCTGAGTTTTTCCAGGTAATTCTGTTTTTGTTTTGGATTTCCAGCATCCGCAGTTTTTTGTTTTTAGCTTTGAGATCCTGTTGATCAGCATTCGATGAAAATCGCATTGGCAAGGGAATCTCAAGTCATTTGAACTAAGAGGAGATTGGAAGCAAAAGGAAGATGGGGAAAGATTAAATAAAAACAAAAGATGGAAATACTCAGGTCAGGCAGCATCTTTGGAGAAAAAGTGAGTTAACATTTCAGGCTGTTCTCCTTGGAAAAGAGAGGTAGGGAGAAACTGGGAGAACAGAGGTAGGGAGAAACTGTTGCCATTGGTTTCAGGTGACCTGAAATGTTAACTCTGTTTTTCTCCACAGATGCTGTCTGAACTGAGTATTTCCAGCATTTTTTGTTTATATTTCTGATTTCTAGCATTCGCAGTATTTTGCTTTTGTATTAGGAGAGATGAGGTTGGGAGGTTGGTTGGTGGCTAACAGTAGCTGGGACAGGAAATGTTCCTCAAAGGGGCTAAATTCCGCAGCTCCTGATGTGTCTTTTGCGCAAAACAGCAAAATGAAAGTAAGGTTTCCGGGTTTACTATGACTAGTGGAAGGGAAACCCTGCTTTGTACTAGATTTTTGGAGTCTAGTAGTGTGGTGATTATGTTACTGGACAAGTAATCAGAGAATGAGAGTTCAAATTCCATGGTAGCTTGAGAATTTGAATTTAGCTTAAAAGAGCATCTGGAAATAAGAATCTGTGATCAGTAAAATTGGCCACAAAGTTGGGTTGTCTTAAAGGCGCAACTGGTTCACTAATATTTCACAGGGGTAAAAAAACAGTCAGGCCTCTATATACGATTCCAGTCCCTTTTCTGGTTGGTTCTCAACAGCCCTCCAAATTGACCTTGCAAACTACATATTCAGTTGTATTAAACTTTTACTGAACAATCACCACTGATGAATAGTAACGGTCTGCCTTACCAGCGACACCCTCATCCTGAAAATGAATAACATTTTTCTGGTAACTGGCCTTGGAGAATCCAGCTTTTAACTTGCCATTGGTTATGTGAGAACATTGTGAGCTGATAACACTCATGTAGCACTTAGCTCATTGTAAAAACAGTTAGGGTTTTGAAGTTTTAAAATTACACATTTTCCTGGAAGGTAGATCTGATTTTAGGTCTGAACTCCTGTGCCAGTTTAAGGAGTCACGTGGAACATTCTGGAATTCGCAGCTTTCTCAGAGGAAGTCAAAAATTATAATCCTTATGTAACTTTTCTTTTCATGAAGGGATTAGTTGAAGGTAATTTTTTAAGCTCCACAAACAATTAAAATGGAGAAAATTGTTTTATTGAAGATACCTCTCAGTCACTGTGCAATGGAAACTTATTAACAGGAGCATCATGGTGGGAGCAACTTTTTAAAAATTTCTTTTTAATTATCAATTTGGTGAGTCTGTTTTTGGCTACACCAGTTCATAGAATCACAGATGGTTACAGTGTAGAGAGATGCCATTCAGCCCTTTTGCTCTGTAAGAGCATCCACCTAGTCCTACTCTGTCTTTTCACTGTACGCCTGTAATTTTTTTCTCTTCAGATAATTAGCCAGTTCTCTTGAAAACCTCAATTGAATCTGCCTCCACCACATTCTCAGATAGCACATTCCAGATCCTAACCACTCTGCATAAAAACAAGTTTTTCCTCATGTCATCATTGCTTCTTTTGCCAATCACCTTAAGTCTGTGCCGTCTTGTTCTCAATCCTTCCACCAATGGCAACAGTTTCTCCCTATCTATTATCCCTGTGCAGGCCCCTCATGATTTTGAACACCTCTACCAATTCTCCTCTCAACATTCTCTTCTCCAAGGAGAACAGCCCCAGATTCTCAAATTTATCCACGTAATGAAGTTCTTCATCCCTAGAACCATTCTTGTGAATCTCTTCTGCACCCTCTCTAATGTCTCTGCATCCTTCCTAAAGTGTGGGTCCCCAGACCTGGACGCAATACTCCAGCTGAAGCCAAACCCTGCATTTTATTGAGGTTCTCCATAACTTCCTTGCATTTGTACTCTATGCCCCTCCCATATACTTTATTTACAGCTTTCTCAACCTGCCCTGCCACCTTAAATAATTTGTTTACATGTACCACAAGATCGCTGAGCTCCTGCATCTCCTTTAGAATTGTATTCTTCATTTTATATTGTGTCTTCTTGTTCTTTCTACCAAATGTATCACTTCACACTTCTCTATGTTAAATTTCATCTGCCACTTGAAAGATAATAGTGCAGGAAAATAATAAACTTGCCTTCTTGGGCACCAATATCGCTATCAAGTATTCCCAGGTCAGAGCAAAGCTTTTTTCACTCCCTGCAAACTCCAGGCTCAGGCACCCTTTACTGCATCAGTGTGACAATGCTATATAGCAATTCTTGTGTCCTAACTATTGTCATATTAGAGAAATTCAAACTAGGTGTACAGACTGGCCTAAATCACTTCATGTAGGACTCTTGCAGCTAACACAGATTAGCCTTTCATCGCATCAGTCTGAGTCTGATTCATATCCAGCTTTCTACTGAAAGTCTATTGTGCTAACCCACTGTTGCACCTAGTTTCCAGCCCAATTTAGAGGAATCCTTTATTTATAACATATTTATTTTAACATGGAGGCTGAAAATTCTCCTCTTGAGGTCTGCTGGCACAGGAGGTGCCAGACTTTCAACATTTCCCAGGTCACCTATGTCTATAGTTTAAACCTCACTGTCCACAGCAAACTTATCATTCAGGAAGTTCAGTTTTCATCTCTTTCACCACACTCTTCCCCCTGTAAATAGTTCAATTGGAGCTGCATGATTAAAGTGGAGTTCTGCCCATGTCTATGATTCCTCCAGTGGTTGGTTCTGATTTTGACCAATGTGCCAGATGATGCTTCCAATACCTTTTGCTTACAAGGAGTCGTTAGGAGTCCTGGGTGAAGGTTAGCTGCTACTTGGATATGAAATTATGTCTGGCATGGGAGGGGCAGGATGAAGCATAACTAGAATATCTGCCATATCGAGGTTCTCTACTGAAGCACAAGAAGCTTGGCACATTTTTCACAGGTTGAGACACTCTAACCTCTATACCTCCTTCCTGAAGCCTGCTAATGCTCTCTGCAAATAATCTCTGGAACACTGCCACATACTATTATTTTGTTAAAAAGCTTGTTACTGAGATTATTTCTGCTGTTTGTTTGCACTAAGGGTAGTGTAATGAGACTCAAACGTAGGAATACAGAATGCATGTAAAACAATCAATGATGTTGTCCCACAATCATACAGAAACATGCTGCAGATCCATTTGTAGTTAGGGGAGCTGCTGTTTTGAGTAGAAGACAAATAAATCACAATGAGTAGACCCGTCAGGCAGCAGTCAACAGTTGCTGTGGTGTGGGGATTGCCTACTGTTCCTAGGGCTCCCTATTATGGTGATCCTTCCCATCTGCTTCAGGGACTGTATGCCTTCAATTTCACTGGGATCTGTGAATTCTGCTAAGCCCAGTTTTCTGTTGGGTTTACCAGGCTCCTCCAGTTGGAACATTAAACTGTTGGGTATGTTAACAAGGAATGCATAAAAGTCTGGGAAGAAGGAGCGTACAAGATATCACAGGTGAATTGACAACTGTGACCCAACAATAGAGAGAAAAGAGTGAGACATGCACAGTCTGTAATCAACAAGCTTTGCACTTATGGTCTGGAATAAATGGAGTAGATCTTGTTTCTCTGCATATTGAATTACCGGATTGCAGTAAATGCATGCAGATCTGATGTAAGAGCCTGCTTGATTTTTCTTCATCCATTTCAGTTAATAGGTGGAGAATTGGAGGGGTTCCATTGCCTAGTTGATTGAGACTACCCAAAGTAATTTTGTATTGGCCAAACAACAGGCAGAAGAGATCTTCATTTCTATTATACTGAGTTGGATTTGAACCTGGGGCAAAATTCTAATTCAGTGGAACAATTCACTGCTCCAATATTTGTATTTGATCCTGGCCAATCCTAACACAGCACTGTTTAATAAGTCGGGAATGCAAGGTGTTACTGTTTGGAATAGGTGACTATGTATGACTGGGATAGTTTGGAGACTTGTTTGATTAAGTTCATTTGTCACAGTGGGGTTGGTTGTTTACAGTTTTATTTGCTTCACTTCCTAATTGGAGTACAGTAGCAGTTGTCAGAGCATCATCTTTCTCAAGGTCTGTGTCTACCTCAATCATGTTCAGAAAGTCCAGAACAATCACTTCTCCCGTGATCAGAGGTGGACAAAGTGATTTAACAAGGTGCTGGTTGTGACAGCCACCATTTGCATTGCGAGCTTGGTTTGTTTAACAGAATGACTGGATAGAGAGGCGTTCCCTCACTCTAGGGTCTTCCTGTTAGTAGACTGTTGCGCTAAACTAGAACAAAATTGACACTGGCTGGTTAAGTTCAGTCATGTGAGTCCACAGAAAACAAGCACCTCAGGTTTGACGCTAATTGGTACTAATTTGATTGCCTTTCACAGAATCCTGTGGAACAACAGTAGGCAATGGAAACATAACTTGCCTTATGGGATACCCTTCATTAGTTATGGTAGGGTTGTTATGTACCCATGTAATGAGTTCATGTATCTAATTCGATGGCTTCTCTGTGGCAAGGGTTTCCAATCCTCTAAGTAGAAGCCTCTAAGATTGCCTTGGCATTTCTAGGAACTAGAAATGAATCTCCTGGACACTGCTCTTGGAACCCCTTGAGATAACTCCTAGAAGCATTAAAAAGTTGTGATTCTTTTTTCCACGTTTTTTTTTAATGCTTTTTGGTTTATTAGTTATAAAGATATTAAAGATGTGGGAGGAAAAAGGCTGTTTGGGTGATGTGGGAAGTCATGTGATGAAACCTAGGAATATGTCCAACCAGAGTTACCAACTCTATAGTAATTCATATGCTAGGTGCTGCTATTACAGGGTAGGACAAGCTGAGTTAGTAACAATGAAACCAGTGGCTATGAAATCTATGCAAAGAGTGCGTGTCCTCCATCTTTATGGTTGGTATACATTGTTAGTATGCATTTCCTGTGCTGGTAGTGTACCACTTGCTGTGATAGGGGTAGCAGTGTCAATAGGCTAGTGATTTTGAGAGATCACAGATGCCCTGTTGGGTGCTTTTCACAGTCCAAGTGGACATAATTGATGTAATTTTTTGAGTTGGGACTGCAGGTGGGAAACCTCAGCCACTGGTCATGCTTATTGCAGGTACATCAAACATGATTCTCTGATATGAGCCTACCAGGTAAGGTTCAGCACAGGGAGCTTGGACTGGGAAAATCCACCAGAATATAAAAAATTCACGTACCAAGTGGCAAATTCTGTGAACAGTTTACAGCTAACAAACACAGGTTGTAGAGCTAGCACTCAATCCATGACGATTTTGGGTGAAGGGAGATTTAGAAATCCAAAAAGGTCAGAGCATTGGAGCAGTATAGCAATGTGGTTAAAGAAAAGTAGGAAGGGATAGAGAATTTAAAGGCATTGCAGCGAATAAAAATAAAATAAATGAAACTCAAAGTTCTTCATCTGAATGTACAAAGCATCTGCAATAAGATAGCTCAACTAGTGGCACAAATAGAGGTACCTGTAAATGATTTAACTCTAATCGCCATTACAGAGGCGTGTTACAAGGTGATCAAGATTGGGAAGTAAATTTTCCAGGGTACACAATATTTCAGAAAGACAGATAAAATGGCAAAGGAGGAGTGGCGGTTAGTGAGAAAGGATCTAGCCTCAAAAGGCCATGAAGTAGAATCAATATGGGTAGAAATTAGAAATAACAAGAGTCAGAAAACACTGGTGGGAGTAATTTATAGACCCCCTAACAGTAGTTATACTGTTAGACAAAGCATTAAACAAGAAATCATTGGAACTTGTAACAAAGGCAATCTAATTATTGTGGGGGGCATTAATCTGCATATAGACTGGGGCAATCATAATTGGCAAGAGTGGTCTAGAAGATGAGTTTGTGGAATGTTTTTGTGACAGTTTCTTGGAGCAATACATTATGGAACCAACTAGGGATGAAGCTATCTTTGCTCTAGCATTGCAAAATGAAGCCGGGTTAATTAATAAAGTTGTAGTAAAAATATCTACAGGGATATAGTGACCAAAATACTATTGAATTCCATGTTAAATTTGAAGTGGAATACTCCAATCACATACAAGAATCTTAAACTTAAACATAGCCAATTACATAAGTATGGCTAAAGTAAATTGGGTAAACAGAATAAAAGATATGGCTGTAACTGAACAGTGGGAAACATTTAAAGAAATAATTCAAAATGTTTCAACAAAAATATATTCCATTGAAAAACAAAAACTCAGCAAGAAAGACCTATCCATGGCTCACTCAGGAATTTAGGAATAGTAATAGATAAAAGAAGAGGCTTACAATGTTGCAAAAACAGTAACGACTCTGAAGATTGAAAGTGTTTTAGAAACCAGCAAAGGGCAACCAAAAAGTTGATCAGGGAAAAAAATAGAATGAGAGTAAACTAACCAGTAATATAAAAGCAGATGGTAAAAGCTTTTATAAGTATACAAAAAGGAAGAGAATAGCTAAAGTAAACGTTGGCCTGTTAGAATCAGAAACAGGAGAAATTTTTGTGGGGAATAAGGAAATTGCAGAGGCTTTGAACAAATATTTTGCCTGTCTTCACAGTAGAAGTCACAGGTTTCATTCCAGAAATAGACAGCAACCTAGGGGCTAAAAAGAGTGAGGAAATTGGAGAAATTAATATCAACAGAAAAAAAGTATTGGAGAAACTTAAGGGATTAAAATGCGACAAATCCCTGAGGCCTACACCCTAGGGTTCTAAAGGAGATAACTGCAGAGATAGTGAATGCGCTGGCTGTGATTTTCCAGAACTCCTTACATTCAGGAATGAAAGTTAGCAAACGTTACTCTGCTTTGCAGGAAAGGAGGGAGAGAGAAAACTGAAAACTACAGGCCAATTAGCCCAACATCAGTTGTTGGTAAAGTGCTGGAATCTATTATTAAGGTTAACAATGCACTTAGAAAAGCATAGAATGATTAGAACAAGTCAACATGGTTTTACTAAAGGGAAATCCTGTTTAACAAAATTGAAGTTTTTTGAGAATGTAACTAATAAGGTAGGTAAAGGGGAGCCAGTAGATGTAATATACCTGGATTTCCAAAAGTTATTTGATAAGCTGCCACACAAAAAGTTAATGGGCAAGACAATGGTGTATGGAGTTGGGGGTAACACATTAGCACAGATTGGTTACCAGACAGGAAGCAGAGAGTTGGCATAAATGGGATATTTTCAAGTTGGCAGGTAGTGAATAGGGGATTATCACAATGGTCAGTGCTGGGGCCTCAGCTGTTTACAATCCATATTAATGACTTCGATGAAGAGCCGAGAGTCCTATGTCAAAAATTGGGGAAAATCCGAAATCCGGCATGGTCTCAAGGGTGCCGGATTTTGGACAAGGGACTTGTACTATGAACAGGATTTAACTTGGATAAAAACAAAAAGCTAAAAGCTACTGCGGATGCTGGAAATCCAAAACAAAAACAGAATTACCTGGAAAAACTCAGCAAGTCTGGCAGCATTGGCGGAGAAGAAATCAGTTAACGTTTCGAAGAAGGGCCATGAAGGCTCGAAACGTTAACTGATTTCTTCTCCGCCGATGCTGCCAGACTTGCTGAGTTTTTCCAGGTAATTCTGTTTTTTTTTAGGATTTAACTTGGACTTGGATAACAACAAAATGACAGGAAACAGGATGGGAAAGAAGCAGATGATAGGAGGCACGCTTATACCCTCAGAGAGGTAGTGGTTAAAGCAGCTAGTCACTTAACCAAAGGCTGTGGGTAGACAGCTGAGCTGGGGAGGTGAGAAACTGTTTATTTTGAATTGGAAAGGGTAATGGCAGGAAGTGCTGCTTTGTCAGTTGGCTGTGTGGGAACCTTAATCTCTTTGAGTAGTTTTACTGGTTTGAATCTGGATTCCGTGACCTATGATCTGTGTGTACCCCTTGAAACTCCATATCAATGACTCAGCAATACAGAAGGATCGCTCAGCTGCTTGTAATCCCTATCCCTGAAGGTGTACTTCTGACACACTAGTGCATCACAGATTTGTTGGGGAGGATGAGTATAGTGCATTTGTGCAGCATCTCATCACTTCCTTAAAACAAGTCAAAGTTTTTCACAATGAATTACTCTTTGAAGTGCAGTGATTGTTATGAAGCCATTCTGTATGCGCATTCTCGTTTTAATTTCAGCAAGCCCTCCTTGGCTCTGCTTCCTGGTTTCCTCTTTCATCCTAGCCTGCTCCCCTTCCATATGGTTGCACCAACTTTGTACAGACAGAAAATTGTTGGAGGCAGTACAAAAGAGGAGAGAAAGATGAGGGTGGGGAAGAAATACATGAATTAGCATGGTAATGAAAGTAGAGGAAAGGAGGCAGAGACACTTGGTGAAAGACAGAATTACAAGAGACCGAGGAAGACGTGAATGAGGACAAGGGAATTGCGGGAAGAGAAAATGAGAAACAAGTGGACAAGCAGAAATCGAAAGTGAAATGTGAGGAAAAATAAAAATAAAACCAAAGCGAAGGAAGATAATGTAAAATGGGAATTGGAGAAGAGAAGAGTCAAGTTTTATAAGATCATAAGAATAAAATCATAAGAAATAGGAGCAGGAGTAGGCCATTCGCCCTCTCGAGCTTGCTCCTTTACTCAATATGATCATGGCTGATCTGATTGTGGTCTTAACTCCACTTTGCTGCTGGCCTCCCATAACCCTTGATTCCCTTGTAGATCAAAAATCTGTCTAACTCGGCCTTCAATATATTCAATGACCCAGCTTCCACTGCTGTCCTGAGGAAGAGAATTCCAAATACTGACAACCCTCTAAGAGAAGAAATTCTTCCTCATCTTAGTCTTAAATGGGAGACCCCTTATTTTTAAACAGTGCCCCCTGTTCTAAATTCCCCTGCCAGGGGAAACATCCTCTTAGCATCTGCCCTATCAAACCCCTTCAGAATCTCATTATGTTTCAATAAGATCACCTCTCATTCTTCTAAACTCCAATGAGTACAGGCCCAACCCGCTCAACCTTTCCTCATAAGACAATCCCTTTATCCCAGGAATCAGTCTAGTGAACCTTCTCTGAACTGCTTCCAATGTAGGTGAGGAGACCAAAACTGTATGCAGTACTCCAGGTATAGACTCACCAGTGCCCTGTACAGTTATAGCAGAGCTTCCCTACTTATACATTCCATTCCCCTTGCAATAAAGACCAATATTCCACTTGTCTTCCTAATCACTTGCTGTGCCTGCATGCTAACTTTTTCTGATTTATGAACAAGGACACCCAGATCCCTCTACTGCAGCATTCTGCAATCTCTCTATTTAAATAATATTCTGCTTTGCTAACCTCCCACCAAAATAGACAACCTCACATTTTGGCCATAATACTTAATTTGCCAAATTTTTACACAATCACTTTTGCAGACTTACCACTTTGGATTTTGGTGCAGCCTAACCTCAAGAGCTTGAGAATCAATTAATTTTATTCAAATACATTGTCCAGAATGATGGATTTGAGTAAAGCTATCTAGCAGAGTCATATGTTTGGCCAGGTCTGCAGTGGCCCTACCACCATGTTACTGTTGCTTCATCTATACTGAACTGGACACCAAAGGAGCTGCCTGGACTTCAAATAGCTGGTGTGGGGAACCTTCTGGCAACACCCAAATTTAGCTAATTGCAGAACCTTCTGATCTTAAGACCTAAGTGTGGCACCCTCTCTGGAGCCTGTTCTTTAGGGAGGAGGATTTCTTAGTTGTTATTCCTACAGTAAGGGTTCTCTTGTCCCTTGAGAACAGGAGGGTTTCATTAGACGGTGAGGGAGTCTCTTGGAAACCAGATCGAAGAATGGCATATGTTGTGTTTGTATTGACCCCAGTAATTTCTGGACTTGGTTATTTCTCTGTACATTACATTTAAAGCTTAATTGTTTTGAAGTGCGGAGCAAAGGAGAGGATATTAAGCAGCTTAACCTGTGAAGTTTGCTGAATAATACAGGAACTTCAATTGGTTAAGGTTTTCCTGAAGAAGGGGCCTCTTTTGGTTCAACATAAGCTGTTCCTCTTGTCAAGACAGTAATTCTGGAAGTAGGCCAAGTTGCATGAAGGAGTTGGCTTTCCCTCCGTTTCTACGGTTCCAGATTATTTGGCTAGTATCTTGGGGCTTGGTGTCAGTGTCAGTGAATTTCTGAGTTGTTTTCCAAACAGGGAAGTCTGAACCGAAGAAAACGAGAATAACTTCATGACCGTTTGATGGCATTTAATTTTGTGAGGGTTCGGTTTCTAATTTATCCCTCTTCCAAACAATGAAGGCTAACGATTTAAACCTGTTGAATGAAAAGCAATGTAAGTTTTGTCGGAATCATTGTCTTATGACCATTAATTCCAGTAGCAGTGCAGTGGAGTCATGCCATATTGGTTTCTTGCACATGGGCCTGATGGCCATTTCTCATCCTTGATTTATGAAGTTCATACCTCCAGTGCTGTTGGAGCACATTGGAGCATTATCAGACTTCTGAGAACAAAAATTAGTGTGTGAATCGTATACGTTGGGTCCACTGTCACAAACCTCCGCGCAGCTAGTCCACATGCTTTCCCTAAAGTATTGTGCTGAACAAGGAGAAGAAAATGAATTTTAATCAATTTTTTAAACGGAGGCAAAGCAAAGAAAGCAGTAATTTACCCTGAGGGCTCCTTGACATTTTGTAATCTACATCTTGAGCTGGTCAGTGATAATTGCCATGAATGAGAGGATCTCGCAGCAGTGAGTTTGGACTGGGGATTGTAGCTTCCACTTTCAGGAAATGGGACTTCATGCAACATTACATAAGTTATACGCAGACTGGAAACTGAAGTGGGATCAGCAGAAACTAAAAACAGCTGATCCCAATTGGGCCAGCCTGTCGAGATCTCATGTCGATATCCTTTCACTTTGTCCCCATGATGTGGCTTTCCTCTGCTTTTGTAGTTACAACATTAATATTCAGAATCTTTGAATTACAAGGATTGTTTATGTTTTACTTATTCACTGATAACTGAGAGGGGGCAAGCTCACTTTGTCTCCTCATTGCTGTTGAGGACATGCAGTTAATTTTCCCAGGTGTCTAAGTAACTGGCTATTTAGAGATTGTTGCATGAACATGGTTCATAAGAATAACATTATCAATCCTGCACTCCCAGAATGCAATTTAGCCAGGAGGGAACACAGGGCAGAGATAAAGTTACAATGCTGTAATGTTAAATTGCCAATGCACTCTCTCAAACTAAGGTTCGGAGCAAAGGATCAATCACTGAGTAAATTCCATCTAGTTAACTAAAATGTTGGCATGTAGAACCCAGTCACCCCTTTGGTACCTTACCCAAGTAACTATTCTTCATGTGTGTCCTGGACAGCAAATGCCAACAAGTGTTTTTGACCATACTGGACATAAAGAGCCAAGTCTAATTCTGTAAATAAGTGCACATTTTTCCAACAGAGATGAGTTACCAAGGTAATAAGACCAGTTGTCACATTGCTACTCTCCAAGTTGAGATCAGCTAAAGGCATAGGTTAGGGCAGTCCAACCTACATGTGCAGTCCCTGAGCTCAGGCAGGTTACTTCTATTTGAATTCCTCGAGGTAACTTTCTAGTTTTGTTCATCATACACCAGGACTGCATATTGGAATATTGCATATGGAGAATAATGTGCCCATTTCACAGCCCACCCAATTTTCCATTTGTAATGGATAGGAAGTCAAGTGCATAACTAGTAAGTTATCTGCTCTTAATCTTCAAGTATGTAGTGTTAGCATGGATTCCTCTACGCTAGATTTGCAAAGGAAAAAATACTGTTCTACTGTTTTTATTTGTTGGTTTGTCCTATTTGAATGCTGTGGGCTGGATGTTTGGAAAGGGTTGTTGCCTCATTATGGATAAATCTAAAATTAGAACACTAATTAGAACCATGAGCGTAAGCAATTTAAGATGTATGCAAATTAGTAGGAATATGGATTTAAAATATTTGGTCCTATTGCTCCTTGCTCTGCACATATGCAGCCATCAAAGGCTAATGCTACAACATCCCCTGGGCTGAGTGATTTATTCTGAATCCTTCCTGATCTAGGCTTTCTTTTTAAAGCTGTTACTCAACACAGAATTAACTGCTTTTGCTGTAATCCTATTCCACAGCTCCAGTGCTCGATGGGAATTTTATATTTACTAATCTACAGCCTTGTTTGAGGCTCATTAACTTTATACGTGTGATAACTGGCTACTCCAAAATAAATAATTCCCATCCATGTTATTCTTCAAACCTGAACCATGTCTCTATTAACCTCCTGTACCAGAGCGATATAATGGAGAACTTTGAGTGTGGTATACATGAACACAAGAAAACTTGGAGCAACAAAAGGCCATTCAGCCCATCAGCTAATCATCTTCCACTCCGTGCATGACTACCTCAGTCATGGGCTCTCATCTTCAGCCACAATCACTATATCCTCATCCTAACTACCATATGGATCTATTAACTTAAGAATTTTCAACATATTTTAGCTAGTGTTCATGATGAAAGATGATTTCACTTGTTAATTAAGTTAGAGTTAATGTATTTAGATATGTCAGATTCCAATTCACGTCCACAGCCTGCAGAAATTTCTCTTTCTCATTTTTGTTGCAGCAGCAACATTTGGGAGGTATAAGGATAGAGGCCTATTGCCAGGGTCTACATGGATAAGCCCTGAAATTGCCTGCTAGGAGGGACAGGAAATCCACATGTAACCCACAAATGAAAATTTTCTCATCACAACTAGTCACCCATTGCTGACCAGAAAGGTTCAAGTCCCCTGTTCCTGACCCCTGACTGTGACTAGGTGGCCAGAGAAACTTAAGAATACCACAGATTTACACTAGGGCCGCCAACTTTTCAGACTTGTCCCAGAGTCTCCAGGATTAAAAATTGAATGAAAGAATCTGTTTCAAGCAGCTCATGAGAAATTTCACAGGAGTGTGAAAAGAACTTTTTTTCATATTGCTCACACACTTTAATTTCCAGTATATTTATAACTGAGAAATAAGAAAATGACTGAAGAACAGTGACAAATCATCCAATTGGGTGATGGGTCTCTTTGCATTCAAATTGGCATGGAAAGGTAATGTGCCCCAAGGTTGGCTTTGTCCAGTAACCAATGGTAGGAGTGTTGAGGCAAAGTAGTTGAAGATGGGAGGTCAGATGGTAAAGCACCCTGGGATACTTACAACCAGAGTTGACAGTCCTAGTTTACACAACTACAATTTCTGCTCCATGCATAAAAATGCATTGTCTTGCTTTCCACTGGCCATCTCTATTGTTTCTTATTGCCACTGGTCCTGCTATGTGCCATTATCTATTAGAAACTACACTCAAATTCTCACATCTCTTTCCTCTGGACATCAGTGAGTGAAGACTTTCATACCCCATGTCTGGGCAGTTTTTGAACCTCAATCCTAGAGGTGAAAGGGCAGTGTCAAACCAACTGTTTCCAGTCCTATTAAATATTCTTGGTTACAATTAAGTTTTTTTTTAAACTTTGACTCAAGCCTGGCCTCAGCTAATCCTTACTGACATTGATCGTATTAAAGAAGGCAGCTGGGTAGGGAATGCCAGTGTGTGTTAGGCTGCTGGAGCCAGGCAGTCTGTTTGAAATGGGGAGGAAATGAAAAAAAAGGGAAAAGAGAGAGAGGGACTCATTTGAGTCTCCTGACATTCCATCAGTCAGACCATGTGGAACCAAGATTATTAAACTCACTGAGAGGAAATAATGGGGGGAAAGAGCCACATGAAAAGCCTCTCCGAGGGGGACAGAGACTGTCAGAGTCAGACTGAGTTCCAAGTGGGCTTCTGAGAGCAAAGCGTGCCACACGCAGCATCTTGCTATAAGTGCAGTTAAACAGCAAATGGGCATTATATTTTTTTTAAATTCTCGAGTGTGTGGGTTCCTTTTTTATATAATTGATGTGAATAATTTAAGTGTAAATCTGTCTGAATAGGGTCAAATGGGATTATTTTACGCAAACTTCACACTTGGCTGTCCTGGTTCTTGTAATTTGTTTTGTTAACTTCGAGGGAAAAGTTCTTAAATGAGGCTAACATCAGCTTTTAAAAAAAACAGTAGCCTGAGGGAAAGGGAAATTGATCTAGTGTGTTTGCCTCTTCAAATATTTTGGCATCCTGAGGCTCTTAGAAATCATAAACATACATTTAGTTTGTATGGATTTTATTTTTAAAGTATGTTTCTTCTGATCCTGTGGTTCACAATGCAAAGGCAGCAGGATTTATAGGGTATGCAGAAATGAATGCAGTGTTAAATTTGGCAAGCATTCCTTCTCCATCAATAGTGCTGTAAAAGTCTGATAATACTGCTATTTAATACAACTACAATGTAATACGGCACCCTACTTTTTCCCTTCTCCCTACTAGTGTTAGTACAAGGGTCATCATTGTACCTCATACTCTAATTCGTGCCCTCCAAGGACCTGAAATGTGTGGAGCTCCTTGCCTCTCTCAATCTTCCTTTCCTCCCAGATTCTTCAGTCCTGTAAAAATAAAGCTAAAGATCGCCTATTACTACCTTGTCTCCTCCCTGACCACTTGATTCAACGCTAGTGGTACCCTGCAGGTTGAGACTTGGGGTCATTGAATGATTTGCAGTATGGAAGTAGGCCATTCAACCCGTTGTATTTATTCCAGCTGAAAAAAGTGTATCCAGACTAATCCCACTCCCAGCTCTTGATCTGTAGCCCTGTAGGGTACAGTACCTCAAGAGCATAACCAAGTGATTATTTTTTAAATACAGTGAGGATTTCTGCCTCTACCATCTTTTCAGGCAGTGAGTTCCAGACTCCCACCACCCTCTGGCTGAAATAAAACCTCTCAACTCCCCTCTAATCCTTGTACCTATTACTTTAAGTATATGCCCACTAGTTATTGATCTCTCTGCAAACTGAAATAAGCCCTTCCGATCTTCATTATTTAGTCCAGCCTCTCATAATTTTACACACCTCAATTAAATCTCCCCTCAGCATCCTCTGTTCCAAGGAAAGCAACCCCAGCCTATCCAATTTTCCCTCACTGCTAAAATTTTCCATTGCTGGCAACATCGTTGTAAATCTCTTCACTATCCTCCAGTGCAATGGAATCCTTTCTGTAACGTGGTAACCAGAACTGTACACAGTGCTCTAACTGTGGCCTAATAGTGTTTTATTCAGTCCAGCATAAATTCTTACTCTTATACTCTAGGTCTAGACTAATAAAGGAAAGTGTCCTGCATGTCGTCTTGGCCACCTTATCTACCTGCCCTGCTACCTCAGGGATTTGTACCTCTACTCTCCTCAGAAACCTACCACTTATTGTAAATTCCCCTGCTTGTCCTCCCCAAATGCATTAATTACCTCACTTCTCTGGATTAAATTCCATTTGCCACTCTTCTGCTCACCTGACCAACCCATTGATGTCATCTCGCAGTCTACAGCCTTCTCCCTCACTATCAACCACAGGGCCAATTTTCATATCATCTGCAAACTTCTTAATCATGCCCCCTACATTTAAGTATAAATACCATGAACAGCAAGGGACCCAGCACTGAGCCCTGTGGAACCCCACTGGAAACAGCCCTTCAATCACCAAAACACCCATTGAGCTGATTTTGGATCCAACTTGCCACTTTCCCTCTGATCCCATTAGTTTTAAATTTTTAGACAGGTTTGTCATGCTGGACCTTGTCAGAAGCTTCACTAAAACCCATGTAGATTACATCAAACAGGGTACCCTCATTGATCTTCCTCCTTACTTTAAAAAAATTCATTCAAATTAGGCAAAACCTTCTCTTAACAAACCCATGCTGACTATCCTTAATTAACCTGTGCATTTCTAAGTGACCATCTTTGCTATCGCTCAGAATTATTTCCATTAATTTGCCTATCACTGAGGTTAGCCTGACTGGGCTGTAATTACTCAGTCTATCGCTTCCTCCTTTTTTAAACAACGGTACATCGTTAGCACCCTCCAGCACCATGCCTGTAGCCAAAGAGCATTAGAAAATGATGGTCAGAGCTGCTGCTATTTCTTCCTTATTGTGTTGTAAAGTTTCTAATGGAAATGTCCTTGTAGCTCTGTTAATTTCATTCTCCCTTTTAATGTACTGTGATTTCCACATCAAATATAGCTATGGCTGCCACAAAATGGGACAGCCTGCCCATGCTTCAGTTATGCTGCACATAGCGCATATCAATACATTGTTTACTGTGACCTGACATCCCTGGGTGAATGTGTACTTGCTGAGGCCAGATGTCTTGCTGAATGTTTAAGTGCATTTGGGGCCGAATAAACACAGCTACTGCAGAACGGATCCTGTTGGATTTCTATGCAGTGGAGTGGCAGGGAATTATAAATTGGAATTTTACACCCGTTTATATTGTGGAGTTTTTTTCCATTGGATGTTATTCCACACTGCTATTGGTTTCCCTATGTTTCAGAATTTACCTGATTTGCCCTGCAGGACAGATTTTCAGATCAGGAGCCAATACCAACTTGTGTCTCAGTATCTGTGGTTAGATTTCAGCAGTGAACATTTCCAATGGGCTGGGGATGTGGGGTGAAAGTTAAACAGGCTTCATATATGAAAATCATATTGTTATTCTGTCTGTTCAGCCTGAAAACTCAGTTCAACAGCATGCTAGAATAAGTAATCCCCGTCAACATCCCTTTGTCCTTTTGTCTATGACATCTTTGGCAATCTCTTCTTTGTCTCCACCTATCACTGGCCCTCTATCCAGCTCTACCTGTCCCACCCTCCTCAACCAGCTTATATTTCACCTCATTTCTATTTTTCCTTAGTTCTGATGAAGAGTCATACGGGCTCGAAACGTTAACTGTGTTCCTCTCCGCAGATGCTGTCAGACCTGCTGAGTTTTTCCAGCTATTTTTGTTTTTGTTTCAGATTTCCAGCATCCGCAGTATTTTGCTTTTATGCTAGAATAAGTAACTGCCTCATGGCAGGTAGTGTTTGCATTGGGGAAGGTGATGGTTTTTGCCTCGTGTTTGTAGGAAGATATCACTAGCAGTTTTATATTAAAGGGGCTAGAAGAGCAGGTACCAAGCAGGGGGAGATGAGAAAAATGGAGAAGATTTGAGGGTGAGCTAAAGGCCAGGATTAAAAGTTTTAAGGTTTTTAAAAGCAGGCATTGAGCTTACTGGACATTGAATTCCAGTATGCAAGAACATGGTGGTGGGAAAAAGTTGCTACTGATAGTGGTGGAAAAGCAGTAGAGTTCAGAATTGTGTGTCAGGCATGGCAGATGCACCTGGGGACATAAGGCAGTAGGACATCAAATGTATGGTGGGTGATACCATGAAGGGATTTGAAATTTAGTATAAGAACTTTGAAGTTAAATCCTTGAATGTGGTGGAGCATCTTAATAAAACTGGTGTTATACTTAGACTAACCTGCTCTGCAAGAGCAGTTTCATGCTTGCATTTTCGCTGATGGAAGAAATAGAATTCCCTGAATTTGTAGTTATATCTCTATTATTGCAGACTGACTGCCTCTGTTTTTAGTAACAATTTCTGATATTAGAAATAAGATCTTTTCTATTTTAAATTTGCATTATAAAGTCTTGAGGTGTGTGCTATTGATGCTGGAATATAGAATGCTTCTTTTACTGTTAAGCTCAGCAATATTGCACAGTCAGCTTGATTTTATTTGGTAGCACTGTTGCCTGAAGGTTGTGGATTCAATCCCTCTGCAAGAAATGTGCATATAATTTAAGCCATCATACCAGTGCTGTGCTGAATGCATGATAGGTTAATAGAGATGTAATTTTTCTGAAGAGACGATAAGTCCTATTTCCCCGTTCTGGTGGATGCTGATGATCCCGTGACACTACTCGAAGAAGAGCTGTCACCCTTCCAATGTACTGACAACATTTCTTCCTCACCCATTATCATGAAAACTAAATGAACTAGTTACTCATCTTATTGTTAATGGGATTTAACTATAAAAATAGCCTATATAACTAACTGCTCATCCTTGTAGATAATTCCTTGTTTATCAAACACTTTGAGAAATGTGACAGATCCCTCACTGTAGTATCAAAGCATACTTTTCTCCAACTTTGGTAGGCCTGATCTATAAAGATTAAAATATATATTACAATATCTTAAATGCTTTACCCCTGCTATAACATCTATTAACTTACAACTCCATTGTGATGTTTAATTGTAATGCTCTGAAACATTACTGACACTCCAGTATATCCTGAATAGTGATGTAAATATTGTTACCAGAGGTGAAGTTTAATGCCAGTGGGCTGAGAGACTCAGTCCAACTATGCAGGTGTTTCCTCACCAAATTGACCATACCTTGCCCATAACCTGGTCGAAATAGATAACTGAATTTCTGTTGTCTCATATTGGGGAATCTGCCATGATATATAAATGGAACAGGTTCACGAGCATTGGGAAACTTGGGCTATAATCCAAAACAATTGAAGATGAGCATATAAGCATATTGTTCATGTAATTCTTCTGTTAGAAATACCCTGTTTTTAATAGGGGTGTTAGCAAAAAAATGGAAGAGAAATCACTGTTTCAGGGATGTTTGATCTTACAAGGACTGTTTTTTTTCTCTTCTCTCTATCTCTTCCCCTCCCCCTGCTACCGCCCCCTCCCCGCTACCCCCACCGCCCAGATTGCTGTGACATTGCAAGTCGTCGGCTTCGTGCCTAAGTAATGTTATCAAATCACTATTTCTCTGGGTTGGGAGAGACTTTGGGATCTGGGTGCACTGGAAAGAGAATCTCTGGTCTGGCAATACAAGGACAGGACCTTTGATTTAGTGATACTTTGAGAGGACCCTGGTGTTTAATTGTGATGGAAGAGAGTCCCAGAGTCTAGTGACTAAGCAAAGTGATCTCAAAAGTAGATCACACCCTTGAATCTGTTGTCACTGGCAGAGGGATCCTGGGATCTTGGAGCATTGGGGAGGTGGAAATCAGGGTCTGAGCAACAGGAGTGGTCTGAGGATTAGGGAGATGTGGAAGGATAGGGGGATTGGGTCTAAAGGGCCTAGGAGTGAGTTAGGGATTTGTGAGCACTGAAGGGGCCTCCAGTCTGACACTGGAGTAGTAGACGAGATCTAGGGAGAGGGACCAGAAGCAATGAAGGTTGCTGGGACACGATAGCCTCCCCATTGACTCCCCACATTTCACATCACTCCCTGCTGCGTGGCTCCTTCCAGTCATCATCAAGGTTTCCCTGCCTTTGTGTTCCTGACTTGAAGCACCTTGTGCACCGTGAATTTACTGACATACAGCCCTGAAACACACATGTCCATGAACACATTTCCTTACAAAATGCACAAAAATTCACCATTTAATAATTAAGATTCATCTTTCAGCCCTGTTTTAAATCTTTTGGTTTATGTAAATTGAAATTGGCTTCAACCTTTCCACTGGAAAAAAGTCCATTCTTGAGATAAAATTTATTTTGCTTTCTGTCAACAAAGAAGCAACTGATGTTCACCACAGTTGTTGTCTAAAGATTAAAATAAATTAAGTGTTTGCTAATATATTTATTGTGATGCAACAAAGTAAAGAATTCATTCCAGTTTGTTTAAAAGTCATTTTCAAAAGGTACGGTATCATTGATTGGAAGATGTAAATGCTCAGCGGGGCGGGAGGAGGTCAGTCAGATATTAGAAGTATTAGATTGGTGGAAACCTTGAAATAAAATATTTGGGGAAAGCAATGAAAGAGCCAACAGACAATTTAATGAGTAAATTTAATTAGATAATTGTGAAATTTAATTTTATTTGCATTTTATACATTAAAAATTTAAGTTACTAAGCGTGGAAATTGTAGACTTTCTCCACTACCCACCAACCCCCCCACCCCAAAAAAAGTATTTGAATGATTTGATTCACATTTTTCACTGGTAAGCTCTCCTTGCTGGTCTTTCAGGATTAGTTATTTTCACAAGCCCTTAACAGCTCTCATTGGCAGCTTTCTAGCCACTTGCTTCATTTTGATTTATACATTCTTTACCTTCTTCGTTTGTCGTTTGCTATGTTTTTTGACTCAATCTGCAAAATGTGACAGTAATGATTTGACAGCGAAGAAGTGAGGCTAATAAAATCAAGACAACAGAAAGTAAGGTGAATGAAGTGCGTGCTATAAACAAAACTTAATATAGGGGTGTGTCTGTCTGTTAGTAGTGGAAATGCCAGAAAAATGCAGCCAGTCTCCGCTTTTCATGTCTTAGCCAAGAATGCTAGTGCTGGTTTTTAGATTTGAAGTCATGAATAACATCCTCAGAGACTGTGACCGTGGTATATGGTACATCCTTGTAATTCATTGGCTGGGAAAGCACTTTGGGATGTCCTGAGGTCGTGAAAAGCATTTTGGAAAAAAACAAGTTCTTAGTTCTTAATTGACCTCTTCACAGCCGGTCATAAGGTTGGCAGTACCATCCTCCTCCATTGCCTCTTCTCTGTTGTCTTGTTCTGTGGGACTGCCCTCATGTGATTCCACTCCAACCTGTTCAAATGCAGCATTACATCTCCAGCAATGGTTTCTCTTCTCCATGCTGTGTGGCCATCTTTCCAGTCCTTCAAGAATCAAGACCCCTTCCTCGTCCTCATCTGCATGTTACCCCTGAAACAATCCACAGACACATCAGCGATGATATGTATGTAAGTTTTATCTCTTCACCACTTCTCTGCTTAGACTGTCTGTCTGATGTCAAGTCTTGGATGAGTCAACATTCCCTGCATCAGAAAGGCTGAAGTCTTTATTTTCAGGCCTACTATAAACTGACTCCATGTCCCCCTCTGCTATTTTGATCAAGTCAGATGGTGTTAAGCCATGATTTAGCCTCAATTCCCGTATGATAATCAAAACCAAGACTGCAACACCCCCTACCTTCATCCATCACTGAAACACTTATCCATACTTTTTTTCACCTCTAGGCTTAATTCCTCCAATGTTGTCCTTGCTAACCTCATATTCGTAAACTGCAACCTGTCAAAAACAAAGTCACCTAATCGCCTATCACCTTATCTGCACTGACCAGTACTGGCTTCTTGCCCATCCAGTGCCAGCTGTCTGTACTCCGATGTGTGGCCAAATGTGAGGTGGTACTTTCTGGTAATTGCAAATGCTGCCTCCTGTACCCTGATGGGTGAGGGAGAAGGCAACCTTCTATTTACTATTCACCAAAATAGAGCATTAAAGCAGCAATACAGTTTTAAAAGGGAGCTTTCAGTCTGGCTGCTTTCCTGGACCATGCTGCTCTCAAAATGCCATTGCAGAAGTGCCATATTGATTGCCATGACAACTCTGAACTATAGCAAGCATTGTGTGCACTGATTCGTGAACTTTCATACAGTTTCAATTTTTTTGAAAAAACACCAAATTACAATGTATGATTGGTAACTCCTCTTCATGGATTACGATATTAAGCACTCTATTCTTTATGACTCTTTATTATTTTGGAAGGTATTTTACTGTAGCAGTTTCAGGGTGTGCAATGTTGGAAGGAGGTTTGCTTGGGAGAGAGGGGGAGGGGGGATCCAAAACAACAAAAAAATGAGTGCACTTTTCTGAACTTGAGTTAATTATCTTGACTGATGGCTTGGCTAGTAAATACGCTGCCAACTTTGGAACTGAGGCGTGCAAGCTAGTTAAGTTAGCTTATCTCTGTTGGGGGCGCAGTTGCAGAGCTGCAGACCCTCTCTGTCCTTGTCTGGGAAGGAGAAAAAGTCAATCACGGTTTCTAATCCTGAATTCAAATGAAAGTTACGCTTCTAGGAACTTTTAAAGCTGGATAGGGCTTGGATGTGATGCCCCCATTGTCAAATAGCACACCACCCCTGAAACAATAATCAGTATTTCGCCTAGGGCTGTCTTGACTGAGGACCTGGAGGGTCACTGATGATTGTGGAACAATCGCCCATGACTTTAGAAAAGGTGAGCAGAAAACGGAGTTGGGGGCAGGGAATGCATTTTAAAAAGCATTTGAGCTCATTGCTATGGCTTTGTAAGATCTCTGCTAATTTAAAAATTACTGAAGTGTTAAGATTCAGAGAGTGGAACGCACTGTTCGATGGGATCTTTTAGTTATTGTGCTTTAGAGCAAGGTGCCACGCTTATTTACTGCTTGGAGCCGAGGCTCATCCTTGAATCTAATTAGGAACACATTGAGTGTCATTGTAACTGGCAGCCACTCAATATTGCCTTATCTGTGACTAACCTCTGACCCAGGCAGTGACCTATCCCAGGTTACCCGGAGGTCGAGGGGCTTCCATTGTGCAGACAGAAGTGGATCATGTGGAGTTGATTATTTTCTGTTTTCTCTGTCTTTGCTACAATTTATCCAAGTCACTTCTATTTTCTTCCCACTTAGCTGGCTGGCATGAAAGGAAATGTCTTTGTTGGCATTTGGACGATAAGCATGCTTGATTGGTTCCACTGCAGCTTTTGGGAGGGAGGCGGGGGGGCGGTGGGGAGAAGTGGGGGGGTGGGGAAAGTTTGTGAAATGCAAGAAGCCTATGGACAGGGAGCATCATGCTCTAGAAGGACACAGCTGCTCTCCTCATTGTCCCAGACCCCAGGAATAAGCAAAGTGGAGAGAGAGAGAAATCTCTACAGCTTGGAGTAATGCCATTGATCAAAGGCTTGCACACAGCCGAAGACACACGGAAAGAAGGGAGTAATAATTCCAGTTTTTCTCTCTCCCTGTGGCTTCGAAAACTCGGTGGCAAAAAAGCGTGTGACTGACTTAAGGAGGCAAAATCCTTGGTTGAGACCGGTGAGAGGCATGAGCCAGCAGCTGCTTGATGGCTTAACAGTAACAACTTGCCACCCTCTAGCTAAGAGGAAAAAAACACAGACAGGACTCGAAGCTGCAATTTAAAATTAGAGTTATTGTACCATGGTACTTCTTTTTGAATGTCAATTACCTAAATGGCCAGAAAGAGATTTCGGTGAAAACTCTAGTGCCGGAAGCTCCTGCAGCTGTTTGCAGTGTGTCAATGTCACTGAAAATTTCTCCCCCATGTTTAAAGTATTTTGAGGTTTTTTTTTCTCCCCCTGTATCCTCAGTGTCATCTGTTACTGGGGTGTGATTCAGGTGCATGTTAAAAAGATCCCATAGTGCTGTACAAAAATGAGCTGGGAGTTCTGGTATTCAACATACTTCCCTTAAGTAGAAAAAGAAAACACAGGTTATAATTGGCCATTCATCTCATTGCAGTTTGTGGCACCTTGCTGTTTGAAAAATGGCTGCCACTTACCCACATAACGGTCACTGCACAAAGTAATTCATTGTATGTCAAGTGCTGGAGATGTTTCTGGGCATTGTAATAAGGTAACATATAAATAATTCTTTCTTCACATGAATTTTGAAGTAGCAGATGATGCAGAGCATATGTTTCAATAATGTGCGCGAGGGTGCAGACAATGAGCAGCAAAGTAACTGACTAGCATTTTGTTTCCTTCCCCTGGACTATTGTTTAGAATTTTAGTGTCTGCTTTGTAATTGCCTTTCTTCCTACTCAATGAGTAAAAGCTGTTAAACTGCCTTAAGTATGCATTACAGGTCCCATCAACTAGACCAGGCTAAAAAGTAACAATCGACTCTCCTGCTGTAAAATATGCTTAGAGGAGAATAAATATTAAGTGGGGTATATGTATAACTGGTGCTGCGATGTTTCCTTGCTAAGTTGTGCCTGTTTGGTATTAGTGATCCTTTGTACCTTTCTCATTAATAATCTTTGAAGGCTGATCATTGTCAGGAATCAGCAGTTCTGAACCCACGCAAATATTGTATCTGACACTCAACAGTTACTTCACATTAAAACATTCCTCACTTTTGGTGCTGCAAAATATTTTGAAATCAGTTTTAATGAAAATTCAAGTTGAAATATAATAAACTAACTTAAAGCTGCACTTGCCTCAAGTGACCAGTGTGTGGCACCTACAGACAGGATAGAATTGAAAATTGATTTCAGATAGTTCAACTCTTGCCAATGTCTGGACATTTTTTCTGATGTCTGCTTCAATTTACCATGCTGTTTCAACATTAGATCTATGGCACCATTTAACAACACAGTGTCTGCATTGGTGATTTTTATTTTTAAAAAAGGCCAAAAACAGTCTCTGTTGAAGTCCTTGCTGTGTTTTATGAAGCATTGCTTGGGTTCCGTGATCAGGTGGTAGCCTCCCTTGTTCTGAACATATACACTGAGACATGTGGATAGGTGCATGTGCTTATATGTATCTGTTTATAAATCTTTCCACAAGTCCCAGTTTACCTGAGCAACAACACATGTCCTGCCACTCCTACTATGGATTACCATTTGGTCCCTTCTCTTCATTCTACTCAACATTGGCGAGTAACATTTGGAGTCATTATCCCTATGCTTTGTGAAACACTTTGCATCATTAATTTTACCCCTTGACCTCTCATCCCTTTCTCCAACGCCATCCTAAAACCCATTCTCTTTTAACCAACTGCATAGTTTCCCCTTTACTTTACTGTCCCCCATTTCCTATGCTGTATCCGTTCTCCCTTGTAAAGGCTGTGTACCTGAGGACTGCTTTATAAATGCAAGTTGCCATTGTTGCTGATTGCATAATTATTTTCTTTATTGTTATGTTTACAATCAAATCATTAACCAATAAATTTACCAATTTACAATATTTACCAATACTCTGGTATATTTCTGACTGTTCTGAGAAAACTGGACTTTTTTTTTTGTAAAAATATACTTTATTCATAAAATATCTTCAATCACATTCCAAACCATTTCAAAAACAACATTACAAGGGTACAATCCAGGTTAAACTTTTACAAAATGTATCACCAGGTGCATCAGTACAAACAGTATTACAATCATTTACAGCCTTTCATTTTGATCTGTACAGCCCGAGGGGCTCTAAACAGTTCCCAGTCTCTCGGTGCGCTGTGGTAGAAAGGTCTTGGACAGCGACCCTTCCCCATTGCGCCTTTGCGGTAGCTGCCCCAAGCTTTAGTGCGTCCCTCAGCACGTAGTCCTGGACTTTGGATTGTGCCAGTCCGCAACAATCGGTCGGGGACAACTCTTTGTGCTGGAAGACCAACAAGTTTCGGGCAGACCAAAGCGCGTCTTTCACCGAGTTGATGATCCTCCAGCTGCAGTCGATGTTTGTCTCGGTGTGTGTCCCTGGGAACAGCCCGTAGAGCACAGAGTCCTGTGTCACAGAACTGCTCGGGATGAACCTCGACAGCAACCACTGCATCTCTCTCCAGACTTTCTTTGCAAAGGCACAATCCACAAGGAGGTGAACAACGGTCTCTTCCCCACCACAGCCACCTCGAGGGCAACGTGCAGAGGGGGTGAGCCTCCTGGCGTGTAGGAAGGATCTGACGGGGAGGGCCTTTCTCACCACCAGCCAAGCTACGTCTTGGTGCTTGTTGGAAAGTTCTGGCGATGAGGCATTCTGCCAAATGACTTTGACAGTCTGCTCGGGGAACCATCCCACAGGGTCCACCCTCTCCTTTTCCCTCAGGGCCTCTAGGACGTTACGTGCTGACCACTGCCTGATGGACTTGTGGTCAAAGGTGTTTTTCTGCCAGGGACAGGTGGTACGGCACGGTCCAACTACTTGGAGCGTTCCGCGGCAGCGTGGCCAGACCCATCCTTCGCAACACCGGGGACAGGTAGAACCTCAGCACGTAGTGACACTTGGTGTTTGCGTACTGAGGGTCTACGCACCGCTTGATGCAGCCACACACAAAGGTGGCCATCAGTATGAGGGCAATGTTGGGCACGTTTTTTCCCCCTTTATCTAGAGGCTTGTACATCGCGTCCCTGCGGACACGATCCATTTTCGACCTCCAGATAAAGCGGAAGATGGCTCGAGTGATCGCCATCGCGCAGGAGTCTGGAATGGGCCAGACCTGCGCCACGTACAGCAACAGCGAGAGTACCTCACACCTGATGACCAGGTTCTTTCCCGCAATGGAGAGGGAGCGTCGCTCCCACATGCCCAGTTTCCTTTTCACCATAGCCACTCGCTCCTTCCAGTTTCTAACGCATGCCCCGGTCCCTCCGAACCATATCCCCAGCACCTTCAGGCCGTCAGCCCTGACAGTGAAGGGGACAAAGGATCGGTCAGCCCAGTTCCCAAAGAACATGGCCTCGCTCTTCCCACGATTGGACTCTTTTAAAATGACTGTCAGCTGCTGTATGCCAGTGACACCAGATGAGCAGATCCCCCTAGGGCACGAATGCCTTCCAACTGTATAGTCAACCTGACAACCATAAGCCAATTAATTTTTCTGCAGTGAAATTCAGTAAAACTGAGCTGGAATGGAGCAGATGAAAAGATGCCCACAGTGGGTCCAAGAACAAAAATGTTGGGTAGGTTTAAATGTGTATTATGAGGGGTTTGGTGAGTCCTTGGGTGCGACTTCTTGTATCTCATCAGTCAAGTATCCAGGTAAAACAGTAGCACAAGCCAGCCCCCTGAATTTATATCCGGAACACTTTGTATAGTACAGGTTTTGATCATGGAGTATAAGGATGCCTTTCACACACCTGTTGTGGTTAGCAGAAATTCTGTCTTTGATAAAAGTTTAAGCACAATTGTCCTTTTTTTCAAGTGTGTAATTTTATTTTATAGTTGAGTTGTACAAGAGCAAAGAGCATGGTGGAATGCAGAATGACAAAGTAAATGCAGGTTATATGGTGCTTGTAGACCTAATGTAGATGCACCTTTACAATCAGACATTGAGGTAGGATTACTAGATGATAGGGCCAAGGTCACTCCTTGTCAGGGGCATTAAACACAGAGTTGTATATTACTGGGCTGTGGGCCCATTTATTATCTGCAGGAAGTCAGTTGCCTGTTGTTTTCCCCCAAGTACTGTTTCTTTACATCTATTAGTACTCTTAGTTGAAATTCCCAAGATGTCTGCCCTTTTTGCAGTTGTCCCTGACTGCACTCATAACACTTGCACACACAACGTTCTGCATTTATGCTGATGAATGCATTAGCACAGCCCAGCTAACAGAATGGCAGTCAAACCTTCCCCACCCCCATACTGAAACGGTAGCTGGGTTAGGTTTGGCTTTGAGGCAGCTGCTCACTTTGTAACATAGTGGAACTGCACGCTGCCTTGGGCAAGCAGTGCTTTTGTGTTAACGGGCTGAAATATTTGCTTTTCTTTCAATGTGGGTTCATGCTGCCGATGGATGGCTCTTCCTTTTGCATAGGCCTGAGTGCTTAAGCAAACGCAGCACTTTACTCACAGCAGGGTCTTCCTGATGGGTGGAGGGGGAGGTGAACAGAATCATTTCTTGTGCTGAGAAGCTGATGGGGAAGGGACAGCATTAGCTCAGGATCTGAGTCATTGACAGCCTGGATGAGGGGGCAGAGGTTGTGGAGAAAAGCAAAAAAATATTCCAAGTCAAGCAATCAATCTTGGGAGGAAATTAAATATTGCATAATCTAGGCAATTTTTAAAAAAATAAACTTTTTTTCCTCATTTTGATTTGTATTTTAACTCCTGTGTATGCTATTTTGTATAATCCGTTAAAAGTTACTTTTTTTGCCATAATCTGATCACTGAATAATTTACTACCTAAATAGAGAATTGGTAATGCAGCTACCATTAATTGCACCACTGCTTTTAAAAAAAATGTGTTAGCTAAAACGCTAGAAGGTTAGCGTAATTTGGTGCAAACTCTATCATTGCCCATGCCACCGTATGTTTTGCAAATATTGCTGTTATCTTACCAAGCAACTTATTTTTGCAGATCTGTTGCAGAGTTTTCATCAGGAGTGTTTCAGGGATATTGGTAAATTTATTGGGATGTGACTGCATCCATCAAATGCTTCCAGTGCATTTCAGTCATGCAATGCATCAAAAGACAATTGTAATGTCAAGGATTTCTCTTTTTGTTACAGACTTCTTTTAAGTGTATGAATTTCAAGAACTCTCATGTATATTTTATGGAACTCTATGCATTTCGATTGACAGTTATTGCAGGAAGGTAACAATACATTGAGCTTGAGCCCAATAGCTGGGCTATTCTCAACAGCATTAGTTTGCAAGTTTTCAGATTGGAAAACCTACTTTAACAAGGCAACCACGTAAAGTTGCTATCTCCCTACCTCCTTTCTGGTGGCATCACAACCATTCACACTGCGTCAGCTGTAGCTGTTGAATGGATTGTTAACTGCAACATCAAACTCTCACTGTTTCCTCAGCCATAAGAATTTTTAAAAATGAATGGCTTTGTGCATTTATGTTAATGGGAATGATGAGGTTTTTTATTACATTCTTCCAGTTTTCCCCTCAACCTTGTTCCCAGCTCAAGTAGTAGTTCAGTGTATTAATGCTACCTTCCTGCAACAACTGTGGTATCCACTTATTTCTGTGGTACCACTTCCAGTTCCTCCGCCAAACTGCCATTGTTGATGTGTAACCATTTACAGTGCCCTACAAGAGTATCATATCACACGTGCATATTCAGCTGCAGTAACAGTGATCAAGAGCAGGAACCCAGGTTCACTTTCTTCTATTTGCCCAGAGCACTGGCCTTCCTAATGATGTCATGAGTGGGCAGTAGCTAATTGGCACAGCACCAAGGGTCCTGGCTCTCGGGATCTTCTCAACTCCGCAAGCTTAGCTGGAGAGTGCAAGTTTTGAATCATTTTGGTTTTTTTTCTGATATAACTGAAGCCCAGCACCCAAGAGGACCATATCAATTGAGGGCTCTGCTAATTGGGGCCCTGAATGTGAGATCATTTTCTTTTAAATGTAGCCTGTAAAGTGACCAAAACTCAAAGTCGTAGCCTTGTGACTCCTTGTGGAGTCAGTAAGTACTATATAAAGAAATGGGGACAGGGAGTGGATTTCAACGGTGGAGTAGCAGAGTTTCTTCATAGTTAAATATTTAGTGATGGGCCTTGTTATATTTCTGCCATTTCTCTCTGCCATCATTCCACTGCCTTCATACAAGGCAAAATTGCTTATGATTCTAACTCAATTGCATTGTTGCAGTTCACTCATCACTGGAATCATAATCAGTCGGAAATGTCATCGTAAAATATCTCCCAATACCATTGCATAGTTTCTGTTTTTGTCAATACCTGCACAGTGGCTCTTCCCTGTATTATAAAGGTGTTCGACATAGCAAGGGTCAATGTGGGACTGGAGAACAGTACTGCCTGCCCACAGTGTGATGTAAAGGGTCATGCGACAAGGGACCTGGGGCAACCTTAAGAGTACGCAGAGACCTGTGAAGTAGTAAGCATGGAGGTAGCTCATAGTCTGGGCTATACTTTCTATATATGTATATAGTTATGTGTTATCAATAAACACTGCTGTTCACCCTTAAAAGCCTCTGAACCTCTTTGTGAGACCGACTGAGCAAACCCTTACAACATTCCCATCACTCAAAAGAAAAATTGAAACACAATCTCTACATGTTTAGTTATTTGGTACCCCTTTTCTCTAGGTGATGATAAAAGTAAGGATTTGGTAATTCTTTTGAGGTTTGGAAGGGTCTCCAGTACTGGAGAAATTCTTGTCTGTGTCCACAGGGAATATTCTATTCAGAGGTGATGTGCCCTCAGGTGGTGATGATGGAATAATAATGGTTAATTCCTGAGGAAGTTGACCGGTACTACCTGATATTAAGCACTTAGCTTCAATCTTTCATCTCGAGCCGTTGCAACCTGAAGCCTAAATTAATTGAACTAGGTTCCAGAGTTATCTTTCTGGGGCTGTTTTCCTTTCTGCATTAATGTTATTTGTCATGTTTCACAAATAACACAACCCTAAAACTGATCAATTTGTGTTTTTTCAGAGGTCAGATCAGAAGGGAATGCAGGCTGCAGAGTCTAGACCAGATTGAATAAAAAACTGTCTACATCTCCCCCTCCCCACTGACCACTCACGCAGCTCATGGCAGTTGGTGATGATTCTATCAGGAGGCTGATATCCATTTCAGCATCGAGTTTTGCCCGCTGCCTTGCCCAAGGGAATGCATATTATAAGTGGAAGAGCCTAGAGATTGAGGAAAGAAAACGTTAATTTATTTTTTTTAAATAAAAGGGAATGAATATAACTAACGAGCTGAGTGATTAGAATTGCCTTTGCACAATGAACTCTTTGGGTACAGCAGACTTTTAAGTTGCTATTTATGTCAGTTTTGGTGCCTGAGATCTCAGCTATTAAATGGCAACATGCATTTCTCAGATGCAGTGTTCTCTTTTGTTTAGATGTTTTTAATTTAAAATATTGCCAATGATGAAAGTGGCTAACACAGGCATGTTAACACCAGTCAGAGTTGGGCTGCGTTGTTTCACATTCGAGTGGATGCTTCTGTTTCTCTTACTCAGTCTCTGCTGCTGTTTGTATATTGTTCCTATGTTATTCTTTAGGGGTCCCCAGTAATCCAGAATTGACTGACAATGGAAGAAAGATAGATTCAATATGGTTACAGGCACCGTATTAAACGGTTCAACCTCCACCTAATAACTTCAGCCTTGTACGTTTGCTCATTCATCCAGCTTCCTGTTCCTCAGCTGAAATGTTGATGTTTAGTGACATGTTTTTAAATGCTGAAGTTGATATAGGATTGTCTGAACGCTGTATTTTTCCTGTTTCTTGGGCCTCCCTTATTTCTGCAGTATTAAGCTAAAGATGTTCAGTTCAATTTTCTTCAGTGGTGCTCAGGACACTTGTTCCTCCAGGATATCAAAACCAGACAAGACCTGTTCTGTTTTCCAGTGGTCTCATGGTTCAGGGTACAGCAGTATGAACCCTAGCAGGAGTTAGCTCCTCTAGAGAAGGAGAGGGAAAATAAAGTAAATTTGTCACATTTCTGTTGTTACACACTGGCTTTTGATGTGCGCTGTAGTATATTGACATGTAATTGAAGCATCAGAAATGGGTTGTGCCTGTAGTGGGCATTATCTGGATCTAACTGCCTCCAATAAGTGGACTTTCTTTATGCAATGAGCATTTCTATTTCTCTTGCAGATTGTGCAGGCCACCCTGTCTTGCTGCAGAACCCTTCGGCCTTGCTTCTCTGTCACAGTGCAATGGATCCAGAGACAGGGTTTCTGCAATCGGTGTTGTATGTGTGGCTGACAGTTCTTTTCTCCTGTACCAGGGCAGGTAAGCCATGCTACCCAATGTGTGATTTGCTTACTTTAAAGATTTTTTGAAGTGTCAAGGCAAATTGCCAACCACATTCCCACAGGCTAAAAGCAAAATACTGCGGATGCTGGAAATCTGAAACAAAAACAGAAAATGCTGAAAAAACTCAGCAGGTCCAGCAGCATCTGTGGAGAGAGAGAAACAAAGTTAGCATTTTGAAATGCTAACGAACTCTGTTCCTCTCTCTCTCTCTCCACAGATGCTGCTAGACCTGCTGAGTTTTTTCAGTACTTTCTGTCTTTGTTTTACATTCCCATAGGCACTGCTCCACAAATGGCAGAAAAAAGAAAATACCTGAGAGGGAAAACAGGCCAGTAAAGTTCACCCTTCTCATATCCACTTCTCTCATTATAACATCCAAGTGTAATTTAAGCATTCCAATATTGTGGCTCTGCTTCCCCATCCAGCAATGTATTCCTGGTTAAGAAAATTATTAACCACCAGCTAATTTTAAATTTATCAAGCTTGGTATTTAAGGGCTTACTGTTTGCAGTATTAACATTCAAATGTTTAATGGGTTTATCTGACATTTCTATTTAAATGGACCATTAACCTCTTTTTTTTTAAAATTAGTGCAACATTTGTATATGAATATATTGAACATTCATCATTCATGTACTAAAAGAAAAGTTATTTCTAGCATATTATGCCTGAATAATGGTAAAATCATAAACACTTCAACTGTGTTCCCTGATGCTTCACCTTGTGCGTCCAACCACGTAGCCCCTGAACTGTTGACAATTGCACCCAGGCAAACAGTTCTTTTTGCACTTGTATTTTTTATTGACACAAAATGCTGGAATTACAGGTCAATCAGTATTTAAAAAGGAAAGAGAGGCTATGGCGCTTTGCATATCTTTTTGCCGTGAGTTCTGATGAACAGTTACATACCCATAATATTACTTGTATTTTTCTTTACAATTACTGACTGACTTGTGTATTTCTTGCATTTTTAATTTCTAGGAGATGCAGTTTTTCCTTTTTTATGTCCCTTATTCACTGCTTCACCCTGTTTTAAGTTTTGTATGTCTGGAGTTTGGAAAGGGCTGTTGGTAGACAAAGCCTAACTCAGAATCCCAAGATCTCTCTGATATATATCAAATAATTTGAACAGGAAATTAACTTTTATATGTGACCTCCTCTCAATATGGCTCACAAAGACATTTAGCTTCTATTATCATGCAGACCAGGAAGGCCCCAGGGTTAGTCCCATGTCTGTATTAGTAGATCTTGGTCCTAACTGGAATGGGCAGTAGAATTGGCATCCATGCCCCTGGTCTAGAGGGATGTTAATTGTGTTATATTTATTGTGGATTCTAGTCCTTGTCCTGTGCAAATGATGATGAATCCCATTAAAAAGGGCCCACTGTTTCAGCAGGGTGATCATTTCAGAAGATAGAACAGTTTCTAACCCCTCTCTCTCGTTCTTCCTACACAGACCTGGCCCCTCAATTTTCTGCAGAACCCCGCTCCATGATACAGAAACTAGGGGGGCGGGTTCAGCTTCGCTGTGCTGTAGAACCTGCCTGGGCACGGATTACATGGCACTTCAATGGACAGAAATTAACAGACAGTGGGCAGAATGGAATAGAGATCCGGTCTGGGTCATTGACTATCTCAAATCTACAGACATCCCATGTTGGGAGGTACCTATGTGTGGCAAGCAGTTCTGTCGGTGCAATAGTGAGCAGACCTTCTTCCATTACCGTTGCAAGTGAGTATCATTTAGGAAATGGGAGGCACTTCGCTACAGCTTGTTTCACAGTGATATGCACTATAGTTTATGGGGAACCTTGGATCTGTTGATACTCTGTGAAAACTTGACCTTTAACTAGTTCAGTGTCCCAACATTCAGTGCACAGGTAGTAATAGAGCAGTCATTTAAGCCCACCCTTCTCTGCATACCAAGCTTCTTGTCTTGGTTGGACTGTTCAGTGCGAAGACACTCTCAGTACTTTATTGTGGCTGGGGAATGACAGAGATGTAGGAGCAAAGTGTCGTTTTTTTTGAAGCTGGAGAAGGCGGCATTTTTATGGATTGCTCTATTGCAAAGAAATGATGTCCCATTTTCTGAAGCTTTCCTTATCAAAGTAGTAGATGCGGAAGTTACATATGTACGAACAAGGAGCAGGAGTAGGCCACTCAACCATTCAAGCCTGCTCTGTCATTCGACAAGATCATGGCTGATCTGATAGTAACCTCAAATCTGCATTTTGCCTACCCCGATAACCTTTCACCCCCTTGCATACCAAGAATCTATCTAGCCCTGCCTTAAAAATATTCAAAGACTGCTTCTACTGCCTTTTTAGGAAGAGAGTTCCAAAGACTCGAGACCCTCTGAGAGAGAATATTTCGCCTCATCTCTGTTTTAAATGAGCGACCCCTTATTTTTAAACAATGACCCTTAGTTCTGGATTCTCTCACAAGAGGTAACATCCTCTCCACATCCACCCTGTCAAGACCCCTCAGGATCTTATATGTTTCAATCAAGTCTCCTCTTACTCTTCTAAACTCCAGCGGGCACAAGCTTAGCCTGTCCAACCTTTCCTCATAAGAAAACCCGCCCATTCCAGGTATTAGTTTGGTAAACCTTCTCTGAACTGCTTCCAACGCATTTACATCCTTCCTCAAATAAGGAATACTGTACACAGTACTCTGGATGTGGTCTCACCAGTGCTCTGTTGGTCTTGTGACCCCTGGGCAAGCAAGGAGAAATTTAGTCAGTTCTTGGCTGGAAAGTGGGAAAGTGAAGCCTGATAAGGACATCTCTCCCTGTTTGTGGTAGCTTCTTGTGTTGGAGTAGATTGCTGACGCACGCTTTCCAGGTTCATTAATGATGGATTACATAGGATATACAGCAGAGAAACAGCCGTAACCATTCCATACCAGTGTTTTTGTTCCACTCAAGCTTTCTCCCATTTTTTTCTTATCTAAATCTATCATTGTAAGTCCTCTATTTCCTTCTCCCTCAGATGCTTATCTAGCTTCCCCTTAAATGCATCTAGACTATTTGTTTCCACCAATCTGTGGTAGTGAGTTCCACATTCTCACCACACTTTGGGTGAAGAAATTCCTTCTGAATTTCCTATTGGATTTCTTGGTGACTATCATGTATTGATGGCTTCTTGTTTTGCTTAACCCCACAAGAGGAAGCATTCTCTCAGTATTCACTCTATCAAAATCTTGCATAATTTAAAGACCTCTGTTAGTTGCCCTCAGCCTTCATTCAGGGGTGAAGAGATCTAGCCTGTATATCCTTTTCCTGATATGTATGATATCATCCTTGTAAGTCTTCTCTGTACCCTCTCCAGTGCCTCTATCTCCTTTTTATAATATGGTGACCAGAACTGCAAGCAGCACTCTTAAGTGTGGTTAAACCAAGGTTCTATATAGGTTTAGCATAATTTTTCCTACTTTTCAATTTATCCCTCTTGAAATAAAGCCAAACGCTTGGTATGTGTGTTTTTTTTTTGTGTGGCCTTGCGAGCCTGTGGCGTGACTTTTAGTGATTGGTGTATTTGCACTCTGAGATTCCTTTCTATATCTAACCCACCTAGACTTGCACCTTCCAAGTAATAAGTGACCTCCCTATTCTTCGTACCAAAATGTACTACCTTACATATATTTTCCATTAACCATTAAGCTTGTGTTGTTTGCACAACTACAACTAAAGACCCTGTTGCTCCACTTACGCCTCTCAATAACCAAAAATCTTTTTTTTTTCTTTTTGTTTTTATTTTGCCTATCCCTATGCAGCAACATATCTTTTCAAGTTAGATTCTTTCCACGTCCTTGCTAACGTTTATCCATGACCACTCAGTTTAGGTGTTTGAGAGCAAACCTGGAGTTGACTTGCTTTTTTTAAATCCCCTCCCCTTCTCTGTGGCCTTTTCACACCTCCTTCCCCATAGGGTGGCATGGCTCAGATTGCATCGTAATGCAGCGTATTCTGAATAGGCAGTAACTGTGTGTGTTCCCTCAGCAAGTTGTTGGGAAAGGCAGGGAAGGAAAAGGAATGATGCTGAATTTTGGCAACTTGTTAGCTGTCTCTTCCAAGGACTTTTTGAGACATTTTACCCTGTGAGCAGATCTGGTCTGGACTTGGAAAGAGAAATCAATGGGAACAGCTATAATTATAAAAATAGAGCTGACTATTCAAAGGAAGGTGATGTTGAAGGAAGTGACCCTAGGAACGACCTGCTGAGTGGAGCACTGAAGGAAATGTTCCCTATCCGATAAAGAGATGGAGAGTGTGACTCTCTGTGTACATTTGCAATCCATATTCCTGTCCAAAATGATTTGCGAGAAACCTGCGATTTTTTTAAAAATTAAATTTTATTCCATCGAGGAACCGGCCTTCCGGAAAGAGCTTCACAGCCATATAAAAACTGTAATGGAGTCTAATTCCCCTGACTGTTTCTTAACCAGACCACACAGGCAGGCTGCATAACTTTGGCCTACAGTAAATGTAAGCATCTCCACTCCTCTATTAGTTTGACCTGAGTGCCCTGGAAGTATTAATAATGGATGCAGGAGACTGTTGACGAAAATGAGGCGAACAGAGCGAAGCACATTTAAAGGCATAGCTTATTGTGTAAAATTCCTAATTGTTTTTCTGTATAATCTTGGGCTGGTGTGTTGGAAATGAAATGTTAACTTGATGTCAAAAGTCTTCTCCCATGCCCACCCCAACCCCAAAGAAGACGCAAGCTATGTCTCAATAGAACCTCACATTTGGCTAGAAGGCTGCATTTTCAGAGTCTGTGACCAGGTCACACCCTGGAACCAGTGGATGTTCCAAACTTACTTTCTGCCTTTTGCCTCCGCTTCCCCCCCAAAGCAATGGGAAAACAAAACCACACAACTCATTTAATAAGAGCATTAAATATTTCTCAATTCTATGGTTTATTTTCCAGTTTTAACTCCTTTTTTGCCTGGCCCCCGCCGTCATACTCTCAAGGCATTGATTTGTTAAGGATCTGTGGTAGAGATCTCGGAACTCATCCGTGCAGCCAATTTTCTCCAGGCTAAGCAGCGTGGGCCGTAACTTCCAAGCTCCCCAGAATCATATTAGGTTGTGGGGGTCAGTGGTGGGGTACCTCAAAGATGGTCTGGGGAATCCCCTTCAGAAGTTCCCAGGTAAGGTTTGCACGGCAATTGCCCAGAAGTGCAAACTTCCCCATGGCAATTGCCCTGCACTGGGAACCATCTGAAAATGCAATTTAAATTGCAAACTTCAGATGGTTCCCACTTGGTTACACCAATAGTTACCTAGAAAAAGTTAGAAGAAAATTCTAGCCTATCGCACAATCCGACACCAACCGCTGCCCCAACCCTCGACAGGACTTCCTCTCATGGGACTTCCTAACCCCCTCCCATGGAACTCTTCTCCTCCCTCCTTCCCCCACAAATATTCAGACTCTCATCCGCCCGCTCCCACACATCCACACCCCCAAGACCCAACCTGACTCCTACACACTTAACTTATACAGTTATCTTCTCCCTGACCTTCCATGGACCTTTAAACTTACTGCTTTACAGCAGCTAGTGCTGTAAAAAAGGTGTGGCTTCCCTCTATTCAACTGAGCTGCACTCGACACTGGGGATGCACTGCACTACCTGGACCTTTCCCAGTCTGAGTCAGAATGTCGGGCAAGGCAGGATTTCAGGTAAGTAACTGGAATCAGAGTGGCAATCCAATGCTGGATGCCACTCAAAAGAAGTTCATGCCCAGTGTGTTTGTGCGTTGGCTGAACACTCAAACAATGGAGTTTCAAACCTAACCTGTTTCACTTGGCATTCACACATAGGTGTACTTTGTGTTTCAACCGGTTCCCAGATGAGGTCTTCCAAATTGTTATGCTGCCAGGTCAGGAGGGATAAACTAGCTCCCTTTCTTTATTCAACCCCCTTGGTTGGTCGCAATGAGGTTAATTTTAAAAGGATTCCTTCCCTCGTGGATACCTTTTCCCAATCCAAATGTATTTAAAAGGAGCCAATTTAACCAGGCTATCTTGAGTCAAAGATAGAGAGAGTTTATTTGTTACTAATCGTGAGAAAAAGTAATCAAAACGCAAAACACACACACATTAGAAATGAGAAATTGAGTCCAAAAATATAAGTTTAAAAAGGTACACGAATCAGTCCTTTAGCTTGTCCATGAGGAGTAGATGGTGAAACATTGCGGCAGTTAAGTTGGGGTGATTCCTGTAGCGCTGACTTGGGCAGTTGGCTTTGGAGATTCTTGGTTCTGCAGGTTACCTGAAAGGAGTTATCCTGTTTCCTTTTCGACTATGGCTTTGCTGACTTGTAACTTGCTTCTAGCAATCGGAGAGAAGACTTTTTTTTAACCTGCAAGCGCAGGGATGCCCATTTGGTGTTCTTCAGCTGTGACCTTCACAGCACACACACACATACCAGAACAGAACACCAGACTAGCACACAGAACTAATGTTGCAGATGGCTTTTTAAAACCTCTTTCCTTGTGTATTCCTGGAAGGGAAAAACAAACATGTCTTTCACCCAGGCCTGTTTTCTTTTCAACTCAGTTCATGTTCACAGTCTTGGATATAACTCATCAGGTGGTGGTTTCAGCTGAGGTGGTAATCATTTCCCATTATCTCCACAACCACAGGAGATTACAGTTCAATTTGGATTGTATCTTTTCCTTTGAAGTGCCTCTGTGTGAATTAAGCCACATCACATTTAGGTGCAACATTCTGTTCTCTCTGAACTAGTTGGTCAAGGAATTTTCCAGCAAGTGGTCACCCTACAGTCTCCGTTTTCTTGTATGTCCTTTTTTTAAAAAACACATGTCTTACTTAAAAGTTCAATATGCCCATAAGTAATTTGGGGATAGGATCCGTGGTCATGACATTTGTAATGGTGGATGGAGAGTTGGGGGAAGAGGGTTCACTTCGCAATCAGAGCATAAGCTTTGGCCAATTATTACTTTCCAGGCCATTGGTGCTGCAGTCCATTAGCACCCCCTTGGCTGAGATCAGTAAATTTTGTACAGCCTGGGAGCAAATAAGACCTTCATGGTTTGATGCCACACACAGGGTACCCTAACTTGTGATTAAGTATAGGGAGTAACTCTGTGATCTGACATTCCCAGTGCAAAGTGACACTTACATGGAGCACATAGCAGGAAATCAGGCACACATCAAAGCCAGTTATCCCTCTGGCCAAAACAAAATAAGCAAAATATAGTGCTCGATGTAGTGATGTTAGCATGGCAAAATTGCGTTCGTTTGTGTTGTGCACCTTGCAACACAGATCAACGAATATTGATGCACTTTTATAATGTCCTTCTGTATAAAACAGGTGTGTAGTTAGAAACAAAGCAAATCTTTTGATTTGTACTCCTAGGTGTGGCTAGATTGATTTTCCACCAAACCAAATCACATTTTGTGACTCTAAAGGTGCATCAGAGAAACTTAAGTGGGACTTTTAACCCCTATATTACTCTCCTGCTATCCAGGTCACCAGAATTGCCAAAGCTGGCAAATTTATTTTGATACTGCTACTAGTTTCTCAATAACTGGTTACTCAATATATGAATACAACAGCATTATTGTGGTGCACTTCCCTCCATTTACTGTTTATAGAAAACATTTGACTGAATGTAAGTAGGCATGATAACACACTACCCAGCACCCTGACTGAGTTTGTAGTTCTGTATTCCTAGAACAGTTTGCCAAGTTACTACTGAATCTGAGCATGAGTTCAAGAGGAGGGAAGCTGCTGTCTTTTTCAGTGCTGTTTTTCTGTGTCAGCTTTCAGTTGGACAATGAAGTCTGTCACAGTAAAATGGTTCCAAAGATGATTATACTTCTTTGCTCTGTCCTTGTAGGTGTAAACAATTTCCAGGCACCGAGCCAGCGAGTAGTTAAAGTGGATGAAGGAAGCACGGGCATCATAGAATGTCATTTGCCTGACAGTAAACCCGCAGCACTAATCCGCTACCGAGTGAGGGGCAAATGGCTTGAGCAATCTACAGGTAAGTGTATCTTGGCCTTAGAGCAGATGTGTGAATATACTACCTCTCTGCCTAGCCCAGTAACTTACTAAAACTTTGTATTTGAGGTATTGTGAGCAGTTGCTATTACCATCACCTGTCTCATCAAACACCCCCAGGGCAGATACAGCAACATAGAGTAAACCTACCCCTCCACTTTCCATTTTTTTACAATCCCCATGGAGACTAATAGCTTTTAAAAAGAAATTCAAACTTCCAGTTAATAGCTGAAAGAATAAATCGTCAAGATTTCATGTTTTAAGAAGTTTACTGTAGCAACAGACTAAAAGCACTATTGACTAAACACTATCTTTGCAGGCCACTTCTACTTTAAAGTAAAGAATGGAATCAGCCCCCCACCCTCCACTTTTTTATTTTTAGCCCAACTGAAAAAGCACATTTCACAGGTGTGTTTCACACTGTCCTTTATGTAGACATTCAATTTTCCCAGAATCAGTCCAAAGTGATTCTTAGCGCCAGAGGGTTTATTCTTGTTCTTTTTTTTCTCAGCCTGGTAACTTAGAATCTTAGAACTGTCTTTCACAGTGATGTTTTCTTTTCGCAGAGACTCTCCCTCCAGCCCAAGCTAGGTTGACTCTTCCAGCCTCATTTTAACTCCCCAAAAATTTGGTCTTTTCAATCCGAGCGCAAGCTTCCACCATCTGTATTCCTGGGTGATGAATCGTAGAGACGTTTTTGGCCTCTAGCTGCTCCCTCTATACTAGATCCAGATAGACTCAAAATACTGTCTGTGAATATTCTCAGAAAGCTTGTATCCTAATCTTTACAGTGGCTTCCTCTGCATCCTCCCGCATGGCAGTGTGAATCTCATGGGCCTTGTATCTAGGTAGAAATTCTAATTAACTATCCTTGAGAGCCCAACTGTCTTTCATCTTGGAACTAAATAGAAAATTTAAAGCATAACTGTTTACAACCTGGCATTATCAACACTTCTCTGGTACTTTGGACGCTCGGCCTCCACAGTTAACACACAGGCTGCTGTCATTGTTAAGCATAAATACCTTGCACTTTCTCCCAGTAAAACAGCCTAAGCCTTCCTTTGATCTTCAACATCAAACCACCTGGATTTACTGTCAGGCAGACTTCAGAACTGATCACATGACCCCCTTTATTTAACCTTAAATTTAAATACACAGTCCTAAAACGTAACAATCTTATAAACCTCATAACTGCAAAACATTAAACTCTCAGAAAAGGTACAGCACAATTTAGAAATGGGTATGGCTCTGTTTACACTGGCCCATCCATTATACATTCCCAGGGCACATACAACATGGATTAGGCACAGAATCCACTGCCCAAACAACATGCAGTCAGTTCAGAAGTGCGCCATCTATTCCACCAGTGTGATATTCCTCTTCCTCATTCATCAATCATTGTGACCAATCTGAGTGAGACTGAGAATGTATGTGTCGGTCATTGGCAGTTTTGTAGTCTGGATATGTTGCCACCTTGAGTTGAATTGAAAATGCCCTAATTCACTTCATGAAGGAATTTCACAACGACCATACAGGGAGAACTTTCATCCCAGTAGTCTGAGCCAAATTCAAAACCATACCGGAGAAGCAAAAAATTGGTGCTGTAAGCTTTGATAGACCATGCAGGCTCGTCTTAAAAGGACTGTACAATATTTTTAAAGATGTAAGTTTTCCTCATTCTGTGGTCACTATGCATCCTGCTCTTCACCCACACCACTGTACTTAATAATTGCCTGCAAGACAAAGCATAAGTGCTTCTGGGTGAGAGGGGCATGATCTGTCTGTTATTCTGACTGCTTCCTACCCATCCATGACTCTGTGGATTCATACAATTTTGTATGGGTTTAATGTCTACTGGTGGTGTACTGCTCAACATTTTAAAGGGTTTACCACTGCCTTAGAATAAGACAATTACCAGACCATGAGTGAATGTTTTTGGGATATGATTGGGACAGTATAGCTGCTGCGTTTCCCTACATAAGCCATATAGCAAATGTATTTCACTATGAAGCACTTTGAGATGGCTTGATGTGTCAAAGCACTATATAAATTCAGGTATTAGCAATTTGTAATTCAATTTTAATTAAAAAATTTGCATACACTTGTTATTGTATGTCATGTAAGCTTTTTCCATTATAAATTATTGTGTCCACATGTGACTATAAATATTAATATTAAATAAAAATATAATAAAATTAAGGACAGAATCCATGACTTTAAAATGATTTATGTTGACATACCTTGGTCTATTGCCCTTTCATCCCACTTCATCTGAAGTTTGCATTTACTCTTGGCTTCCTGCATCCAAAGCCACCAGAAATTGGCAAGTCTATTGATGTATTAAATTTGCGGAATATGTGTTTCTTTGAAAACTAAAAAAAAATTGCATTACTTGTTACTTGTGGGGGAAGGTGGGAGCTGTGATAAACCCTTTTAATGTTAGGAATGTCTCACACTATACAACAATTGCTATTTTATAATTAGATTATATCACCAAGTTTTTAAGCTTTTAAGCCAGTACATAGAAGGCCTACAAGAGAGGGGGCGGCCCTGGACTTAATTTTAGGGAATGAAGCCGGGCAAGTGGCAGAGGTATTAGTGGGGGAGCATTTTGCAGATAGTCATTACAACTCCATTAGATTCAAGGTTGTTATGGAAAAGGACAAGGATGGGCCAGAAATCAGAGTTCTAAATTGGGGGAAGGCCGATTTTAATAAGATCAGATATGATTTGGCCAGAGTGAGCTGCGAGCAGCTACTTTTAGGTAAACCTGCGTCAGAGCAATGGGACTCATTCAAGAAGGAAATAGGGAGAGTATAGGGCCAACATATCCAGTAAAGACAAAGGATGGGACCAACAAATCCAGGGAACCCTGGATGTCGAGGGATATACAGGATTGGATAAAGAGAAAAAGGGAGGCTTATGGCAGATACCGAGGGCTCAAAACAGCTGAAGCCCTAGAAGAGTAATGAATGTGTAGGGGGGAGCTTAAAAAGGAAATTAGGAGAGCAAAAAGGCGGCATGAGAAAATATTGGCAGGTAAAATAAAGTAAAATCCAAAGTTATTTTACAAGCACATTAAGAGTAAGAGGATAACTAGGGAACGAGTAGGGCCCATTAAGGATCATAGTGGTAATTTGTGTGTAGAACCGGAAGACGTAGGTAGGGTTCTAAATGAATACTTTGTGTCGGTGTTCACAATTGAGAGGGACGACGTGGGTATGGAAATCAGGCAGAAAGAGACTGCGATAAAATTAAAGAAATTAGCATAGAAAAGGAGGAGGTTCTAAGTGGTCTGGCAGGCTTAAAAGTAGATAAATCTCCAGGCCCGGATGAGTGTTGAGTGAGGCAAGGGAGGAGATAGCAGGGGCACTGGCAATAATTTTCAATACCTCTCTGACCACAAGAGAGGTGCCAGAGGACTGGAGGACAGCCAATGTAGTACCGTTATTCCAGAAGGGAGGAATGAATAAACCAGGGAACTACAGGCCATCACTCAGTGGTGGGGAAACTTTTGGAAGCAATTCTGAGGGACAGAATTAATCTACACTTGGAGGCAGGGATTAATCAAGGACAGTCAGCATGGTTTTGTTAAGGGGAAGCCATGTCTGACCAATTTGATTGAATTTTTCGAAGAAGTGACCAGGTGTGTAGATGAGGGCAATGCATTTGACGTAGTCTACTTGGACTTCAGCAAGGCTTTTGATAAGACTGATAACAAAGGTAAGAGCCCATGGGATCCAAGGCAATTTGGCAAAATGGATCCAGAATTAGCTGAGTGGCAGGAAGCAGAGGGTGATGATCGAGAGGTCTTTTTGTGGCTGGATGCCTGTGTCCAGTGGGGTTCCACAGGAATTGATGTTGGGCCCCTTGCTGTTTGTGGTATGCATAAACGATTTAGACTTGAATGTAGGTAAGTTTGCGGATGGCATGAAAATTGGTGGGATGGTAAATAGTGAGGAGGATAGCCTTAGATTACAGGAGGATATAGACGGGCTGGTCAGATGGGCTAATCAGGCAAATGGAATTTAATCCAGATAAGTATGAGGCAATGCACTTGGATAGGACAAACAAGACACGGGAATACACGATGAATGGTAGGACCCTGGGAAGTACCGAGGGTCAGAGGGACCTTGGTGTGCATGTCACCTTAAGTTAGCAGGACAGGTAGATAAGGTGGTTAAGAAGGCATAAGGGATACTTGTCTTTATTAGCCAAGGCATAGAATATAAGAGCAGGGAGGTTATGCTGGAACTGTATAAAATGCTGGTTAGACCACAGCTAGAGTATTGCGAGCAGTACTGGAATCTGCATTATAGAAAGGATGTGATTGCACTAGAGAGAGTGCAGAGGAGATTTACCAGGATGTTGCCTGGACTGGAGAGTTTTAGTTATGAGGAGAGATTGGGTAGACTGGGGTTATTTTCCCTGGAGCAGAGGAGACTGAGGGGGGACATGATTGAGGTGTATAAAATTGAGGGGCATAGATAGGGTAGACAGAAAGGAACTTTTCCCCTTGGTGGAGGGATCAATAACCAGGGGGCATAGATTTAAGGTAAGGGGCAGGAGGTTTAATGGGGATGTGAGGAAGAATTTTTTCATCCAGAGGGTGATGGGAATCTGGAACTCACGGCCTGAAAGGGTGGTAGAGTCAGAAACCCTCATAACATTTAAGAAGCATTTGGATGTGCACTTGCGATGCCATGGCATACAAGGCTTTGGGCCTGGTGCTGGAAAATGGGATTAGAATAGTTAGGTACTTGTTTGACCGGCGCAGACTCTGGGCTGAAGAGCCTTTTTCTGTGCTGTATACCTCTATGACTCAAGTTTGAGTTCTTACAGATGTTCAAAACACTTGCTGAATTTCTTTATCTACCACTTCTTCCCTCTGATTGAAATTTCTAATCTTTAAAGTAAGGATTTAAACAAAATAATTTTTTTTTTCAAAATAATTATTTTACAATAATGTGATTAAATATATTCACTGAATTTTCTTTTTATTATCTTCATTAAAGTTTTTATGAGAATGCCTCAGCTTCTCTTAAAAGCCTAGACTTGGACTTAATGTTTTGGCCCAGAGGAAATTTGTGGGAATGCCATGGGTCTGAGGCTGGTATCCCTGTTTTCTGACCCCTTGCAGTTTCAGGAGTTTCCTTATGTTGCAGCAGTCCTTTTCCTTACCATGCTGTTATTTTCCAGATAACTACCTAATTCTTCCCTCTGGAAACTTGCAAGTACTCAACGTCACACAGCAGGACAAAGGAACCTACAAATGTGCGGCATACAATCCAATCACACATGAGATGAGAGTGGAACCTACGGGACATAAGCTGCTGGTTAGGCGTAAGTGAGCAGCCCAGATATATTTTCACAATGTACCTAGCCGTGGTAATTGCTATTGGAGCCAACGCAGACAGCTAAAGGCATTGCTGTGCCTTTGATCTTTGTAGCACCTTGTTAAGGATGAGAATATTGAACTACTTGGTATGGTTGGTGCTATTGCCATTGCTGGTGGTGCAGTAGGCCTTTCTCCTCTGGATTATGGGTTTGAATACAGGCAAGACTGATGGGAGGAGTATGTCTCTACCTGCTTGTGACAAACTCTTACAAGTAATGACTTAGATGCAGTATTAATACTTAATATAAAAGTATCTATAGTTGAGCAGTAAACAGATATCTCATCTGAATACCATAAAGGTTGGAGTGAGAAATGAATGGGTCACACTGGTGCAAAGCGATGCTGTTCTGTAGTTAGGAGAAAGTTGCATTATTGAACAGTGGGAGATTTGCTCTCTCTCTCTCTAACCTATAGTAAAGCTGATTTGGGAATGATTGATATTGGCTACAAAACATGGTGAAATATTCAACCCACAGCACTGACACCCTCACCCTGATGAGGAAAAATGAATCGAAGGGCTGCAGTCACTTGTCCCTTTCTCAGTTTTTCTAGCTATCGTTCTGGAGACATTGACTCGTGCTGTGGTACTGTTTTGGGAACTCTGACCAGTACATATCTCAAGTATTCATTCTTCAGACAGGGTCAGAGAGCATCAAGCTGTTCAACTGTTAGGGGACTTGCATCCAGTCTGGTCCAACCCTGACACCTACACATGAACTTTTCAACTTTGAATTAAGATCGAGACTGAAAATTTCCACTAGAGTTGGGGCACTAAGGCGAATTGTAGCACCCCTACTGTTGCCCTGGCTGAACTCAGCACAGACTGGCAAATGAACTTGGTTTTTCTGACCTGTGTGGCACTTTTTTTTTAAAGTTAATCCTTTTTTAATCCATCACACGAGGCGACCCTCTGTAATAGTTCCTGCATATTAAATGAGACATGTTGAATATGCATGTACTAGACTATGACTCCGGTATTGCTCAGGCAGATACTTGAATGCCTTTGTCTGGGCTAGAACACTGAAAGCCCTCTTTTCCTACAAGTGGATTCAGGTGTAGAAGGGGATTTATGTGACTCACCTGTAAATTTGTCTGTTTATAAACTGACCATTTCATATTATAAATAAAATTAGATAAACTATAGAATTTGCTTCCTCAGTCACTTCTTAAAATAATGTTGAAATAGATAAATTTAATGTTTAGGCTAAGAGGCACTCACTGCTCCCCCCAACTTCAGTCAGGCACCCACATCCCCGAAATGCATGTGGAACACGATTACTATCTCTTCCCAGTGTGCTGGACGCCATGCCCTCTACTGCTCAAATGAAAAATATGGATCAATTATAATGGGAATAGAGAGCAAAACGGATGGAAGAGTGATTATCCTCAAGAATTAATCTCTAACCGGCTGTGTCTGAAAAACGACTTAGTACTTGCCTGATAAAAGCAACCTAAGGAAATGAGGGCCTAAATCTTGTTTTTCTAAGTCATCACTGTTTGTTTTTTTTATTATTTAGCATGGTTGCATCACCATTATTCAACTGACAAATAAACAGCTATTTTATCTGATGGTTCCATGCTCAGTCTGATTTATGAAAGGAGGCTTCAGTATTCAGTATTATCATCTTACTCATGTCTACCCTTAGCTTATATCAGAGCCTTTCCATTAGTTTCTCTCTTTCACATTCCTTCACTATTCTATTTCCCGCTTGCTCATGTTCCTCTGCTCGTTCTTTCATTTTCCACCCCATTTTCTCTTTAGTTTTCTTTTTCCCTTAAGTCTTTCCCTGTTAGTCACCCATTCTTTCACTTCACCTTACACACCCCAACACTTTACCTTGCACATACTCTTGTTTTTTCTGTAGCCTTTTTTCGCTTGCACTCCAGTCATTTTATTGCCACCTTAACAGCCTTTTTGCACATGCATTCTCCCCTTTTCTCTAATGTGCTCATTCACTTTCTTTCTTTAGCTGCCCACTGGACAATGAGTATTAGGGCGTGTACACACTATTTGGCCTAGCTGTTTTGAGATGGCTGAGCGCTGCTGATTGAAATTTCTCCTATCCTCCCCAAAGGCCCTACAAGCAATCCTGCACACATCATTTACCCCACAACCCCACAGAACATAACAGTGATTCGGCACAATCCTTTGATCCTGGAATGTGTACCAAGTGGAGTCCCAACCCCACGTGTCCGATGGCTAAAAGATGGTAGGGACCTGTCTGGGAATGAGAGATGGAAACTCTATCACAGTAACCTGGTTGTTGATCAAGCTGGAGCCTTGGATGTTGGTAGCTACTTATGTATTGCTGAAAATGGAGTCGGGGAGCCAGTGTCTGCAAACTACACAGTTACTGTTCATGGTGAGTGACTTTCTTTTTTATATATCTGTCCTTCCTCTTTTCCAGTTTCTTATCTCTTCTGCTGAGGGTGCTGGCTTATAATAGCCTAAGGGTTCAATGGTGCCAGCTAAACCCTCCCCTACCTCGCCACAAGTGGACATTCACAATCAAAGCTCACCCATGAAGAATGTCGGAAAAATAACTGGTGTGAATGTCAAAGATATTTGGTGTAACAGTTGTGCCCAATCTTGTCCAGACCCAATATTGGCCCCCTTGATCTCCCCAGTGCCAGCTGAGGCCATGAAAGGACAACTGGGAGCAAAAATCCATGTGGTTTATATTCCCTTAGGGCCAGAGACGTTTTGCTGGCTGGCTTTGCACAGATTGCAGATTAAAACTTTCTGCATGACTCAGGACTAAACAAACTCTGTGGGATTTGATCTACTAAGCAACTGAATTTTTGATTTTGTTCTCTGGTGGGTGCGCAAAATCAGAAAACTGGTCCTTGTTTTTACTTTTACGGGTAGCTGCAATATGATGAAGCCAAATACAGCAGTGACAAAAAAAAACCCTCTATGGCTGTCACCTTTGATCCCCCACACAGTAGTGAACAAGATGATTTCCCTTTTAAATGTGATTTTAGAAGCGTTTTAATTCCTTGGTGGACATTGATGTATAAGCCATGGGATCCTGACATGTTTTGTTGCTATGAGTCATTGCAGGGATTAGTTGTGACCTACAGAGTGCTAACAATACAGATCACTTGGTAGCTATTAGCTGTCTGAGTTTCTGCTTAAAATGATCCATAAGTTGTTGCAATCACCTGAGTTAAATTTACCATCTGAAATACAAAGTTAGCAATTACTGTCACCATTTAAAATAACATATAACATGTGAATGATTAAAAATACATACAAGAACAGCTCCAATTGAAATTCTACCCCACAGAGTGAAAAAGTGGGTGTCCTGTCAGCCTGGCAAGTGTACAGCATCAAGGACAGAGCAACCAAACTGAACAGGAACAGGCCAATATGGAGAGCTGGTTGGTGCAGCAGAGAGAGAGGGGCTGGTGAGGGCTCATTGACACTGAGACCCAGATTTGACACGTTGCAAATGCCCTGCCATTTTCAACACTTCTACTAGACAAACCTACTTGTATGTAAAATTATTTTACTCTTTTTTTTTTGTAGAGCCTGCTACCATTATAAAAGGGCTGCGAGAGCTGACTCTATCGATGGGATCCACAGCACGTTTAACTTGTGATTATCGTGGAAACCCATCGCCCAATATCACCTGGTACCACAACGCAGTTACTGTTCAAGCAGGCCTTCGACATTTGGTCTCTGGAAACAGACTGAAGATTGTGGGACTTATTGCTGAGGATGCTGGGATGTATCAGTGCTTGGTGGAAAATAGGATTGGTTCTATGCAATCATCAGCTAGGCTCATGGTCCAATCAGGTACAAAGCAGCTTAACAGAATGTTCCATCCACCCTCTCCCACCCCAGATGTTAAGCTCATTATCAGTCTGAATTGCATAATAAGTTTAGTTTAAAATACATTTGACTGTCCTGCGTATTAGTGCAGCAACACGTAAAGGGGATGCACTGTACACACTTCGTATCTGGCCAAAATTTGAATTGATTTTGTCCTACAACTTTACCTCTGTTGCCCCAAGCTAGTTTGCATCATCAACTTGTCAGTTTTAACACAGATGGTAGCAGTTTTGGCCAAAATGTTGTGAGCGAAATCTTACTCTGAACTTGAGAAAGGTATATGAGGCCTTGGTTTGATGTCTCTCTCAAAATATATGGTAACTTCAACAATGCAGCATTCCCTCATTTTTTATACTTGAGGTATCCACCTAGAAGAGGAGAAGGAAGTTCTCCCAATGTCCTGGTCAGCGTTCTTCCCTCAACCATCAAAGAAAACAAATTGTCTGGTTATTCATTCATTTGATGATTGTGGGTCGTTGCTGTGTACAACTTGACTGATATGTTTGTTTACAATACAACAATGAATACAAGCTTGCTCTTTCCTCTAGCACTGTTCCTATCTCTTATAAGATTATCATTATGAGCCCCTTTTCAAAAAACTAATCTTCAAAGCTTTCTTCTCTCCAGGTGCCACATAATTTCTAAACATCATTCATCTAAAAACTCTGGGAAGGTATTATTGCCCCACAATCACTCCCATCTCTCACTAAACTTTGATTTCCATTTTTCCCTCTTGCTTAACATTTTTTTGTTCCTGATTTGTAAAATCTTGATGCACCCTTGTATACCTTGTTAGTGAGAAAATATAGTTCATCCAATGGCTCTGCAATTGCATATGCTGCCTTGTGTGATACTGAGTGGGTTCTTGGGTCAATTCCCAGTCTCTGCTGAGTCAGTTGATCGCAACTAAACTGGCAATAAGGATTGCCACAGTTGGGCTTAGTGTCCATGAGTTGGGTAGGGGGAATATTCACAGGGCTCCTGCTACTGATTGTTACCCAGTGACCACAACTGGAAAGTGAGCCTCTGTGACTTTTAGACAGTGTTAGAACCAGATTTGGCACTGGCTTCCCTTCACCTCCCACCACAATCAGATTGCCCCTGTTACTGCCCAGGCACACCTGCAAAGAATAATCACTTTAGTGAGATACCATATCCATCAGTACCACACCAAGAGGGAAAAAGTTGTGAAAAGAAACTTTGCAAAGAGAAACCAATGAGTCAAATTACTTGTGACCAACTTCTAACTCAGCATTATTGAAGAGCAATACAGTTTATACATCATCAATGACACTGAAAGACATGCCAGTGCTTTTTTCGAGATGTGATAGATGCTTAAAATGAGCGAGGACTTTTTACAATTTATTTGACCTTGGGATGTGAGCGTTGCTGGCAAGGTCAGCATTTATTGCCCTTGAGAAGGTGTTGGTGAGCCACCGCCTTGAACCACTGCAGTTTGTGTGGTATAGGTACACCCACGGTGCTGTTAGAGAAGGAGTTCAAGGATTTTGACCCAGTGCCCATAATCTTCTTGTAACGAGGAAAGGGAGGCATTGACAGTTTGTGGCCTGTAGGTAGCACAAGAACCAAAGGTAAGTGACCCCTGGCAAAATGAGACTATTCTGAGTGCCACTGGGGAGAGGGGAATTTAGGGAGTACTAGGTATAAAGAAGCAGTAACTTGTTTCCGTAGTGGTGGGGGTGGGGGGGGGGCCTTAGTGTCTCCTATGTCTTACAGCATCAGTAACCATGCATTAATTGCACTGTTAATAATATCAAGTTAGAAATTGACCATAGATAACTAAGCCATTGCTTTCTCTTTGTAGATTTTCTCCTCAGAACTTTCTTTCTCTTTTTGAGGTACTGATGGATGTGGGATCTCGCCAAAATGATTATTCTTTATGGGTGTACCTGAATTTGACTATGGTGGGAGGGGAAGGGAGACTGATGTCTGAAGGCCATAGAGGCTCAATTTCCATTAGTAGTCACTGGGTAACAATCAGTTGCCCGGAACCCTGTAAATCTTCGGACATCAAGGCAGATCTCTGGGGCTGAGCAGTCATTTCCCAAAGGCATTGTACTAATGTATGAAATTTTTGTTAATTCATAAGTAACTTATTTCAGTGAGTGACTACAGATTTATTCCTTTCTACAGACAGAGGCACAAAACCTGTGATTACCTCCCCACCCAACAATTTGAGAGTGACTGAAGGAGAGTTTGTTACACTGACCTGCAATGCCACTGGTCAGCCAACACCTATCATCCGCTGGTTTGACCGCCATGGACTAATCAGCAGCCACCCTTCCCACATTCTCCGGTCGAAATCTCGGAACTCTCAACTATCTGGCGTGGGCAGTACAAGCTCCAATGCACCTCACCTCACAATGTCCAGGGCTGGATCGAGTTCTCTTTATATACGCACTGCATCGCTGGAAAGCTCTGGGCAATACATTTGTGAAGCCTCCAACAAAATTGGTTCAGTACAAGCAGAGGCCTTTCTGTCAGTTGGTAAGCTTCGTTTTCTCTTCCTGTGCCCATAGACCGTGTGATGAGATTGTGATCATTTGGTGATATCAACACCTATCTTGCCAAAGTCTCTCATTTTTATTTTACCCATGTGTTACCAGAAAAGTAGCTGACAAGTTGTGTAAGGAAGTGGCTGCAACAATCTTTAGAAAGAAAAACAGAAAATACTGGAAAAACGCAGCAGGTCTGACAGCATCTGTGGAGAGAGAAAAACAGTTAACATTTCGAGTCCATGTGATTCTCCTTCAGAGCCTTCAGCCCTTCCTTCAGACCTGCTGAGTTCTTCCAACATTTTCTATTTTTATTTCAGATTTCCAGCATCCGCAGTATTTTTGCCATAACCTTCAGAAAGATATGGGGTTGGATTTTGCTGTTGGCGAGCAGGGGGCAGGGCCCGCTCGCCAACGGCAAAATGACGTGGGATGACGTCAGGGGGAACCCCGACATCATCCCGCCCCAATTAAACCTTCAGGAAGGCAGGGGCACAGTGAGATCAGCTGCCCGCCCGCCGACCTGTCAATGACCAATTGAGGCCATTGACAGGATAATTAAAACAATTAAAGCCCCTGCCCATCCAACCTTAAGGTTGGTGGGCAGGCCAGGAGCCCTGGCGGGCTTCTGAAAAAACATGAAACCTCATCCACTGGCGGGATGAGGTTTCATGTAGGGTTTTAAAAAATTTATTAAAGTTTCAGTGAAATTTATTAACATGTCCCCCTCATGTGAAAATGTCACACGAGATGGGACATGTTAAGGATTTTATTATTTTTCTATTTTTAAAGTTTATATAGCTGTCAGCGATCTCCCTGAGGCAGCACTTAGCCTCAGGGAGATATGCGCTCTTTCGTGCGCATGCGCACGAAAGAGCGCAGTCTCGCATTTGGGGAATCACCCCCCGCCCGCACAGGAAGCCCATAGCACTTCCCGGTGGATGTCATGCTGGGCGAGCCTTAATTGGCTCACCCACTTAAAATGGCGGCGGGGCCCACTTCTCCGGCAGGGATTGGCTCCCCGCCCACTGGAGATTGGGTCGGGCCTGCCTGCCCGACAGGCAGAAAATTCTGCCCAAGAATTCTGATTGAGGAAGAGATCAGTCGTAGACTGGGAAGAATGCTTTTGGTCATTGGAGATATAGGTGAATTGTTGAATGTTAAGAACTGTCACTGAACTGAATTTTCTGTGTAGGTTGCATTATTTTGCTTTGGCAATTTTGATTTCCATGGTGACAATTTTAGGCCTAATTGTGCTGGACTATTACCATTGAAACTCCCGCTTCAAATTGGAATTTTGGAATGCTGCCCTTGTCCTACTTTGCACTGACATTACACCTCCTCCTGAATGTTAATAACCTTCCTGCCTCAGCCTGTTATTTCCAGTCTCAGAGATATAACCCGCAGTTGGCTCTGTTTTTCATTATTTCACAGGATGTGGGTGTTGCTGGCAAGGTCAGCATTTATTGCCCATCCCTAATTGCTCTTAAGAAGGTGATGGTGAGGTACCTGGATTTTGAGCCAGGAACAATGAACAGCGGTGTTCCCATGCATCTACTGCCCTTATCCTTCTAGATGGTAGAGGTGGGTTTGGAAGGTGCTGTCAAAGGAGCCTTGGTGAGTTGCTGCAGTGCCTCCTGTAGATGGTGCACGCTGCTGCCACGGAGTCAGTGGTGGAGGGAGTGAATGTTTATGGTGGTAGATGGGGTGCCAATCAAGCGGGCTGCTTTGTCCTACTTGTGTTGTTGGAGCTGTACTCATCCAGGCAAGTGGAGAGTATTGCATCACAATCCTGAATTCTGCCTTGTAGATGGTGAACAGGATTTGGAGAATCTGGGGGTGAGTTACTCACCCTAGAATTCCCAACTTCTGACTTGCTCCTGTGACCACAGTATTTATATGTATGGTCCAGTTCACCTGGTCAATGGTAACCCCCACAATGTTGTTAGTGGGAGATTCAGCGTTAGTAATGCCATTGAATGTCAAGGGGACATGATTAGATTCTCTCTTGTTGGAGATGGTCATTGCTGGCATTTACATGGCACTTATCTACCCAAGCCTGAATGTTGTCTAGGCTCTGCTGCTTATGAACGCAAATGATGCTGTACATTGTACAATCATCAGTGAACATCCCCACTTCTGACATTATGATGGAGAGAAGGTCATTGATGAAGCAGCTGAAGATGATTCAGCCTAGGACGCTACCCTGAGTGATGTCTTGGAACTGAGATGATTGACCTCCAACAACCAAGACTATCTTCCTTTGTGCTAGGTATGAATCCAACCTGTGGGGAGCTTTCTCCCAATTCCTATTGACTTCAGTTTTGCTAGGGTTTCTTGATGCCGCATTCAGTCAAATGCTGCCTTGATGTCAAGGGCAGTTACTTTTTATCGCACCTCCTGAGTTCAGCTCTTTTGTCCATGTTTGAACCAAGGCTGGTCAGGAGTTGAGTGGCTATGGCAGAAACCAAACTGAGTGTCATTGAGCAGGTTATTGCTCAGTAACTGCTGCTTGATAACACTGTTGACAACTCCTTCCATCTCTTTGCTTATGATCGAGAGTAGACTGATGCAGTGGTAATTGGTGGGTTGCATTTATCCTGCTTTTTGCGGACAGGACATACCTGGGCAGTTTTCTATGTTGCTGGGTAGATGCCAGTGTTGTATCTGTACTTGAACAGCTTGGCCAGGGGCGCAGCTAGTTCTGGGGCACAAGTCTTCAAAACTATTTCTGGAATGTTGTCAGGGCTCATAGCTTTTGCAGTGTCTGGTGCTGTTTCTTGATATCACGTAGAGTGAATCAAATTCGCGGAAGACTGACATCTGTGATACTGGGCACCTCCGGAGGAAGCTGAGATGGATCATCAACTCAGCACTTCTGGCTGAAGATGGTTGCAAATGCTTCAGCTTTATATTTTATCCTGATGTGCTGGGGTCCCCCATCATTGAGGACGGGGGACATTTGTGGAGTCACCTCTTCCAGTTAGTTATTTGAATGTCCACCATCATTCGCAAGTGGATGTGGCAGGATCGCAGAGTTTAGTGCTGACCTGTTGGTTATGGGATTACCTAGCTCTGCTTCTGCTGTTTGGCATATATATAGTCCTGTGTTGTAGTTTAACTGGGTTGATGCCTCATTTTTAGGTATACCTGGTTCTGCTCCTGACATGCCCTCCTGCACTGTTCATTGAACCAGGGTTCATCCTCTGGCTTGATTGTAATAGAGTCAGGGTATGCTGGACCATGGGGTTACAGATTGTGGTTGAATACAATTCTGCTGCTGATGGCCCACAATGCCTCATGAAAGCCCAGTTTTGAGTTGCTAGGTCTGTTCAAATTTATCCCATTTAGTACAGTGGTGGTGCTAACACAATGGAGGCTATCCTCGATGTGAAAATGGGACTTCATCTCTCTAGGACTGTGTGGCGGTCACTCTTACCAATAGAGTTGTGGACAGATGCACCTGTGACGGGTAGATTTGTGAGGACAAGGTCAAGTAGGTTTTTACCTCTTGTTGGTTCCCTCGCCACCTGCCTTAGACACACTCTAGGACTCTGCCAGCTCGGTCAGTGGCTTTTGAGCCACTCTTGGAGATGGGCATTGAAGTCTCCCACCCAGATTACACTCTGTGCCTTTGCCTACAGAAGCACCCTCAGTGCTTCTTTCAAATGGTATTCAACATGGAGGGGTACTGATTCATCAGCTGGGAGGGAACTCCCTCCCAACTGTATATCACTGTAGAGCTCCTTCTGGTAGATCTGTCCTGCCATTGGGACAGGACGCACTCGGTGATGGTGGTGTATGGGACATTGTCTGTAAGGCATGATTCGGTGAGTATGACTGTCAGTCTGTTTCTTGACTAGTCTATGGGACAGTTCTCCCAAAGCCCCCAGATGTTAGTAAGGAGGGCTTTGCAGAGTCGATAGGTATGCTGTTGTCGTTTCTGGTGCCGAGGGCAATGTTGGGTGGTCAGCCTGGTTTCATTCCTTTTAAACTTTTTGGTCAGTTGATACAACTGAGTAGCTTGCTATGCTATTTTAGAGAGCATTTAAGAGTCACATGTAGGCCAGACCAGGTAAGAACAGCAGATTTCCTTCCCCAAAGGATATTAGTGAAACAGATGGATTTTAATGATTGACAATGGTTCCATGCTCATCATTATTGAGATTATCTTTTAATTCCAGATTTATTAATTGATTTTAAATTCTACCGACTGAACCCATGTCCCCAGAGTATTAACCTGGATTACTAGTGACATTATCACTACCCCACCGCCTCCCTCTACTTCTTAATGAAGTTGGGAATGACTGCTGAAATGTTTAGGGCTCTAAACCAGTAACCACCAGTGCCCTTGAGGCTTCTAGAATCCTTATATTTTAACACTCTGCCTTCCCCATTTCCTTTTCCAACTTACTGCAGTTATTGATAGGAGGGACCTTGATCTCTTCCCTTGACTGGATTGGAACCCAGCCCTGGAGTTGAACATGTAATGATTCAGTCATATAACCATGTGGCATTGGCAGTGCACCACCCAGTTCCCCATGGCATTGGTGAGCTCACTGCTATAGCCTTGACTTAGCATAAAAGGATGGAGAGACTATTTACTGACAAACCTTGCTGTTATTTGTGACCTGGTGGAAAATTGAGAGAGACCTGGCTTGCTGTTCATGTTGACCTATGCAAAATAACATTGAAAAATACTGCATTTATTCCAATTACATTCCTCTTTCACTGAAACAACATCATGATTCCATGGATGCCAATGGTCTGGCGTATTCCACATTCACATCAAGCCCTCCCAAAGCAAATATGTAAAAAGTGGTTTATTTGCCCTATATTGTCATCTCATAACTGTAGTCGATAGTTTTAAAAATAACTTTATTCCATAAATGAGAGGTGGCATTATGGAATTCCGCCCCAGCAGCGGATGTGCCACAAACTACTCAGTACCTTTGTCTTGTCTGTGATGAACACCTGTTGTCATCAGTTGTGTGTATGTGTAAAATGTTAGACCATGTCAGTTTGAGCTCGTACACCTGTGCATTAGCTTGGCTCAGTTGGTACCTTAGACTTTCTTCTGGATGTATCATACCAAGTCCCAACACTTGAGCTCATAATCTAGTCAGATCAGCATTCCAGTTCATTACTGAAGGAGTGCCATATTGTATCAGCTGCTGTCTTTAGGATGAGACATTAAACCAAGACCATGTCTGTCTGTTCAAAGATCTCATGGTACTATTCAAAGAAGAGCAGCGAGCTCTCCAGGCGTCCTTGCTAATGTTTTCTCCACCAAAAATATCAGATTGTGGTTGTTCGTAGTGCAGAAGAGCTAGATAACAATGGTCACTTCACTCCTACGGTATTTAATTCCAAAATACTGTTTTAACAGCACACGGTGATATTTTAGGTGAGCTTTTTCCTTCAGAGTATTTAACATTCCCAATGCAGTCACTACGTCAACTAGATGATCAATTGATCATCATTACCTAAGACCACCTATTTCCACCTCCATAACTTCACCCCGTCTCAGCTCATCTTTGACTGAAACTCTCATTCATGCCTTTGTTGCCTCTAGACTCGACTATTCCAACCTGGCTGCAATACTGCTGGTCTCCTACATTCTACCCTCTGTAAACTTGAGGTCATCTAAAACTCTGTTGACAGTGTCATAACTCACAACAAGTCCTGTTCACCTATCACTCCTGTGCTCACTCGCCTACATTGGCTCCTGGTTAAAGTCTTGATTTTAAAATTCTCATCCTTGTTTCAAATTCCTCCATGTCCTCCAGTCCCACAACCCTCCAAGATATCTACGCTCCTCTAATTCTGGCCTCTTCTGCATCCCCAGTTATAATTGCCCCATCATTGGTGGCCATGCCTTCATTTGCCTAGGTGTCAGGCTCTGGAATGCCCTCTCTACACCTCTGTGTGCCTCTACCTCGCTTTCCTCCTTTAAGATGCTCTTTAAAACCTACCTCTTGCAAGCTTTTGATCATCTGACTTAACATCTGATGTGGCTCAGTGTCATACTTTGCTCCTGTGAAGTGCTTTGTGATGTTTCATTCATTATGCTAAAGGTGTTATATAAATATGTTTTTGTTGATCCATCCTGCAAATACAAAGAAGGGTGGATAAGTGTCAAGTGATTCCCCCCCTCTATCATTTTTCCCCAACCAAACCCACCCTCCACCCCCATGCCCCCACCCCTCCAGCTCACCATCTTTCTTCGATCTGCTCATTGTCCACTCACAGCTGGCTCAAAACATGAGATGAGATTGTATTTGGTCTTTTCAGTTACGTCTGATTGGTTTTGTTCCATGTCTGAGGAGGCACAAGTCTTTAAATCTGCGCTGTGTGGTTGTGGGATCCAGAGATTAAGCACCATGATAAGATGCTTAGGTGGGAACATGCTGCGTTTCTTGGGGGAATAATATTGTGTTCCTCTAAGCATGGTTTTCCCTGTCCTGCAAATCGACTCATTCTTTCTAATTTTGCAAAATAACATGTTATTTGAAAATAATGGATGTTGATGTTTGAATGAATGCCCCTTGTGTCCAAAAGAAAGTTCTTGGCATTAAGTCTACAAATTTCAAATAGATTCCCAGAACAAAGCAGCATGACCTGAGGGGAGCATGCATGTAAATATATGTTTGCATCTGACTGCAAATGTGTGCACATGAACGTATGCATGTGGTTGCAGTATGTGTGTGAAGGTAGTAGCTACTTATGTTCTTGGAACAGCAATGGAAATTTTTTTTGCAAGAAAAGTATTTTCTCTTTTACTTGCATTTTCTCAAGTTTCTTGCACGCTTAGTTCTATCCTCTGACATGGTTACAAAGGACTTACCTATATGTGGGTAGGGAATTCGACAATCCAGAAATAGAATGTAACTAGCCATTCAACAAACTTGAACAGCTGTTGCAGTTAATGCACAATTATCCACTTATGATCATCTTGACTATATTCTTGAGTGACTAAATAACAAGTGCTTATAGCTAACAGGTTATATCACCTGGACAAAGTCTTACCTTTGTCCTCTGCCGGGTGTTCCCATTATGTTCCCTTGATTGTTAAATGGGGCAATATAGAGGGAGCTTTATCTACATCTAATCCACGCCTTACCATAATGCTGACACTAAATGAAAAATGCTGGGATGTATTCCATTGCCCTGTGTAGACATGTCCCATCTCACCAATCATAGAAGCTCAAAGCTTGCCCTAGTAGTTATTTGTGATAATGGAGGGTGCAAAGAACGGTATCTGGTCTGAAATAAGAATCAGTAAAGGATGTGGCATAAGTTTGTGTGCCACCTGCTGCAGAATGAATTCTCCCTACTGCCAACATGGCAACTTCAAAACTGGGGCTCACCGAACAGGAGCTGCAGACTCCAAACTTCTCCACTCCTGCCTTTTGAAATGAAACTTCTGATGGAGGATTATTAATTGGCAAGTGCCACATAAAGAGCAGATTCTTTCAAGTTGGGACTGATGCCAGCTGTGCACAGATTTAGCACAGCTTGCATCAACTGTTACCACGTTTACACTGCAGTACCGCATTCATGGCAACGCCAAAATAACTGCATGCCTCCAAGATGGCCATGTACAGTCTCTCGAGTCATAATTGCAATGTCATGCCAGAGAATTATTGCAAAGGTTGGCAGTTTGAAAATCAACATTGAAAGCTTATATGAATTTGAAACAAAATGGCACTACTGGAGACCGATATTGCTTTGCCTTTGGAAGTTCTTTAGACAGAGGGTCCTGATATCTGTGGGGGCATTAGCAGTATCTCACTGTATGACAGCTTTGTCTCAAGGCTGTAACATAGTACAAGAACAACCTTCATTTATATAGTGTGTTTAGCATAGTAAGAATGGTCCAAGTGTAACACAAAGCCAGCACCTCCAGGGTTAAGCATGATTGCAACTGGATGCTCAAGTATAAACACTGAGATCAGCTGAGAGGTGCTGGCAGTCTCTCAGAATTGATAGTTTCTTTGTTATTGAGAGACGTGCCAGTTTCAACAAGTGCAGCCCATCCTCCCCTATCCTGCTGCTGCCTGTGGTATCCTAAATAAATAAACGAGAGCAAACATAGTCTGGCTTCAATTAAATGAGAAACGCTGATAGTTTTTTTTTGGTTTTCTTGCAAGAGGCAGTGAGTTGAACATCTGGGGACCATGGAACATGTTTCCTCTGGCTCTGAATAACAATCTTACTAGTTTGAACTAATGGCATTTTAATGTGGGGGGAGGGGAGAGAAAGAATGTTAAGCAGCCAGCATTCTGCATGCTTGTGGTATCTTGTAATTGGCAACAGTGGCTATACTTTTGAGAATAATTACAAGATATTTTTGTCCTGTTTCCACCAGTTCCCTTTGAAACAAAGACCAGAGTTGATGAACAAGAGCCTGCACCACCAGCAAGAGGTTCAGATATTGTTCAGGGCGACGAAGGTGATGAAAGTATTGGCCATGATTATGCCTATGACACCATGCTGCCGGAGCACCAGCCAACGAAAGAATCCATCAGCCCCGTGCCAACACAAAAGACTCCACCTGATGCTCCCATCATTCTCAGTGCTCCATATACAACTAACCCAGACAGCTATGATTTAACTTGGAGAGCAGGAAAAGATGGTGGCTCACCCATCAATGCCTACTTCGTCAAGTATCGCAAGGTATGATATTGCTGGTGCATCCACACCTGGATAAACCTAGATAGGCACTTTTAAGTACCTCATCTTCAATCATCTGTCCAACTCCCTTATAAAATTATTCAAGGAATCAGTTTACGCAGCCTTTTCAGTTAGAGTGCTGCGGAGCCTGACAGCACTCAGCGAAACATTCTCATTCACCTCTGATCCCTTTTGTCCAATGGCCTTAAAAGTGCTAATGTGAAGTAAGGTAATCGGTGTCAATCCAGTTCATAGTGGGTACACGGCTAAAGCATAAAGCACATTTGCACTCATAAGCAATGTCACTCGGGCAGGCCTAAGAAAGATGAATGTGGTAAATGAAAAAATCCTGTCTGCGCACTGGAGTCTGCTGACTGAAGAGCATTATTGGGTAACACTGGAAGAAGCCTTACTCTGCATCTTATTACACTTTACCTGATGAATCACAAATGACATGCTCTGTGACTATGACCACGACATAGCTTGTGATGTTTCTCAGTCCCCAATAGTTGATCCAGTACACCCTCCATCACTTCTCTGTTATCATGCTCTGTGGGTGTGCCATACTTACTTCCGCTTCGCATATCTACTGAAACGCATTCAGCACATGTTCAGCTGCAGCTTCATTTTCCACACATAACTGTCACCTCACAGATCAACCCTTCCCCTCATCTGCATGCTGCCTGTCAGTGGCAACACTAGTAAACATTACCAGCTTTACCTGCCCACCGCATCCTCGATCCCACATTGACCAGATAGTCCAACACCAAGTCCTGAATGAGTCATAACTTCCTCCAACTGAATATTAAGACGACCAAAGACGTGGACTGGGATTTTCAGGCCCTGTCGTGGCAGGATCCACCATGGGAGATTTGGTGGCCCAGCCAAAGGTCCATTAACTTTCGACGAGACCAGATGATACCGGTGACGGTGGGGCCAGAAAATTACGCCCATAGTTTCTGCTTCCTCCACTCCTTTGCGTCCCATTCAACTGTGAATGGAGTTTCAAATCCTACATCCTATCTATCACCAAGACTACTTATATTCATCTCTACAACATGATCTCCCAACTTCACTGTATCAACCCTCTCTAGTGAAGCTATTACATTCTCCAACTCTCGTGCAAATCCTTGCAGCTATTTTTGAAAAATTTCGGCTAAATTAGAAGATGTGTTGTTTCTAACCCTAGGAACATTATAACTTGTAATATGCAATCTATTCTGTTGCTCAGATGCAGAGATAGTTTACCTCCTCATCCAGTTATGATCGCAGAATCCAGCTGGTTTACCTCAAACGGATTAGAGATTAATTGCTATTATTGGTTAGGGGAGTTTACAGATCAGCAAGTGTTTATAAATTCCCTGCACCGGGAGCAGAAGAAACAAGCACAAATTATTGCTTTCTTTCTCTTAAATATTACAAACTCCAAATATATGTATAAAGATATAAATTTAAGAGAGAAAGTATATTTTTGAGACCCAAAAAGTGGGATAAAGTTGTATTGGGGAACCTGCTGAAATGGATTTGTTTTGCAAGAAATTATAGACTTGACCTATAATTATTACTCCCAACTCTAATTAGTGTTACGGGCTCATTGTTATCCATACAGAATAAATAACATTGGTTTAGCATTCCTCCCCCTGCCCCCTGCAGTAGTTGTTAGCTGCAAACCACAGATGTAGAGATGACTATCTCAACTGTCCCAAACTGAGCCAACAAATCCCTCTATGAACTAGGGGTTCCCTTATTTAGTTGCATCTCTCACAATAGCTTTACTTGCTCGGAATTTTGAGTATACTGCATCATTGATTGTTTCTTGTCCAAAGCTTTCTGTCAGGTGTTCAAGGAGTAGTGTTGGAATGTCAGCCTACTTGGGCCTAGATCAGCCATATTATTTGGAGGATAAACATGAGTACGACACCCGTTGAGAACACGGGAGTAGGGCAAAAAAGAACGGAGCTGAGGATTGCAGAACACGATGCGGGAAATTTTGACACTAGCTTTTCGCTTTCCTTTTAGCTTGACAACCGTGGGAATATGTTGGGAAACTGGCACACGATCAGGGTTCCTGGCAGTGAGAATGAACTGCAACTTGCCGAGCTCGAACCCTCTAGCCTGTATGAAGTATTGATGGTTGCACGAAGTGCTTCTGGCGAAGGACAGCCAGCCATGCTAACGTTCCGAACTGGCAAAGGTACAAAATGACAAGAAAATGCAACATTTTACACTGGCAAGTTGTATTTTACATGGGCTACATTTGTAACTCCAGATTTCTGAGATGGGTATCCCTGCTGGCTTATTGGGTAAATACCACATGTGATATTGATCCACACAGACCAGGAAAGTCCCAGGATCAATCTTTTGATTTGTGCTGTTAACTGATAGATTAATGGCAATGAACAGACTGCTATCATTAGCTTACACTTCTGAATTGGGAATCAATGATTATTATCTGATTACATTTTCCAATAAGAGTCACTGGACAGTATGTTTAAGTGCTAACTGAGGATAGAATTGGGTGTCTTTTGGATGTTAATAGTCAAATTCCCTGCCAGCACTCACTGCCTAGTCACAGACTTGAAGAGGACCACTTGGGTAAGTTACCGGGGGTAGTCCAGAAGAGGAAAACAGTAGAAGTGCATTTTTTTAAGAAATAGAATCAGGATGCAACCAACTGCTGCCACAATCCCAAACTGAGATACAGTCAAATAGACAGAGGTTCATGGAACTACAGATGCAGGGACAGACAGACCTGGCCCAATAGGAACAAATGAATATGGATGGAAGGAGACGCAGTGGCATCCATTTCAGGCTAAATGTTCCCCACACAAGTTTGGTGCAAGCACATTATTCAGTGCCCCGAAAATCCCAACCCAAACTTTACAACCCCAAAGTTAGGTAATTTACTGTAGTAAATTAGTTTGGCTTTATCAGCAAGATGGAATTAGTCATGGAGGTCTACAGCACAGAAAAAGGCCCTTCAGCCCATTGAGTCTGAGCCGGTCAAACAAGCACCTAATTATTCTAATACCATTTTCCAGCACTGGGCCCATAGCCTTGTATACCACGGTATCACAAGTGCACATCCAAATGTTATGAGGATTTCTGCCTCTACCACCCTTTCAGGCAGTGAGTTCCAGATTCCCACCATCCTCTGGGTGAAAAAAGTCTTCCTTACATCCCCTCTAAACCTCCTGCCCCTTACCTTAAATCTATGCCCCCTGGTTATTGATCCCTCCACCAAGGGGAAAAGTTGCTTCCTGTCTACCCTATCTATGCCCCTCATAATTTTATACACCTCAATCATGTCCCCCTTCAATCTCCTCTGCTCCAGGGAAAATTGATGCAAATAAGCAGTTAACTTGAAAATTCATGTAGCACATCAACACCCATAATAGCAACATCCATACATGAGATCATTGGGTAGTCTGTAAAATGGGATACCCAATCACGTGAAGCAGTGCAATCCTATTTGTGCTTATATTTTTTATTTATTGCTTTGTCCTGTTGGAATTCCCCAGCCTGGAGGTTTGAAAAGGCCTCATTGACAAATAAAGAACTTGCATTTATATGCAACATTTCATGATCTCAGGACATCTCAAAGCACTTCATAGCTAATGGAGTATTTATGAAGTGTGGTCACTGTGTAACATAGGACACCAAGATATAATGGTATTGACAGTATGTATATTTATTGGACCTTGGATTTAAATTTTATATTAGGCCCTTAGGTCCCATGGTATGTACTTCCACAGCTCACAATGATGGTTTTTTTTTAAACACCCTTATTGTAGAACATGTAATGAACTGAACAGTCTGAAGATTTGTTGGGTATAGAGTGTAATTGTAGAATGTTGCTTTGCAATTTTGACGTTGATTTTCCAATTGACAATACACTATTGCTCGCAAGATGTGTTACTGGTGATGAAAAAGAAATATTGATATGAAATCTAGACTTTTGATGCTATGATATTAACTCTATACTCCTTGCTGCACCGCTGCTGAATTCTTTCATACTGATGGGTTATCTTTTTCACTAAACAAATGTCAGTTTTTCTCTGTTGGCAGGTGGTGTATTGAAATAAAGAAATGATTCAAAATGTTCAACAAAAATGTATTGCGTGGAAAAACAAAAACTCAGTGAGAAAGATCCATCTATGGCTTACTGATGAGGTTAAGGATAGTACTAGCTTAAAAGAAGATGCATATAGTGTTGCAAAGAGTAGCAGTAAGTCTGAGGATTGGGAATGTTTTAGAAATCAGTAGTGGGTCACCAAAAAATTGATAAAAAGGGAAAAAATAGAACATGAGAGTAAACTAGCCAGGAAAATAAAAATAGATTGTAAGAGCTTTTACAAGTATATAAACAGGAACGAGTAACTAAAGCAAGCATTATTCTCTGAGAAGCAGGCACAAGGGAAATTACCATGGGGAATGAGGAAATGGCAATGACATTGAACAGATATTTTGTGTGTCTTCACAGTAGAAGACACAAGTCACCAGAAATAGAGGGTAACCTAGGGGTTAACAAAAGTGAGGAAGTTAAGGTAATTAACATCAGCAGAAATCCAACAAATCCCTAGGACCTGATTGCCTTGGGTTCTAAAAGAGATAACCGCAGAGATAGTGGATGACACTGCTTATGATTTTTCTAAATTCCCTAGATTCTGCAAAGGTCCCAGCAGATTGGGAGTTAGCAAATATGACACTGCTATGCCCCACCAGGGGCTGTCATCCTCAACCATTAGTTTTATTGACCATTTGCTTTATTTAAGAGACTATAACACTACTATTCAAGAACAAGAGGGCATAGTTTCAGGATAATGGCCCGATCATTTAGCACTGAGATGAGAAACATCTTCACTCAAAGGGCTGTGAATCTTTGGAATTCTCCACCCCAGAGAGTTGTGGATGCGCCATCGCTGAATATATTTAAGGCTGAGAGACAAATTTTTGGCCTCTTGGGGCATTGAGGGATATGGGATTAGGCAGGAAAGTGGAGTTTGAAGCCCAAGATCAGCTATGTTAATATTTGAATGGTGGAACATGGTCAATAGGCTGTATGGCATTCTCTTGCTCTTATTTCTTATGTTCTTGTGTTCATTGAGGCAGGACAAGCTTAATGTAAAGACTGAGCAGTGCTATGAATATTTTGCTGTAAAAAAAAAAGCTTTGTCCTGACATGATACTGATTTTATTCCCCTCCCCGCATCAGGGCGATCCTCCACCCCGAATAAAAGCTCTCGGCCATCATCACAACCAGCTGGAGTTCCCAAACAAACAGCAGTCGAGGATAAGAGTGGCACTAATTTTGGCGTGGTAATCTATGATCCAGCACGACACAGCGGAGGTAAGATTCTTCTATAGCTCCTAACCCTGACCTTAACTCAACTCTAAACCCCCTCCTTTATGAGCTATTTATCCTTACCTTTAACCTAACTCTGATCTAATCTTGACACCCTCCATTCCCCCTTTTATAAAACCTTATCTAACCATAACCTGAGCAAACTCTGATTGCAAGCTTAATCCACCCAAACTCTAAGAAACCATAACCGTCCCCATCACAATTACTACCAATCTAACCTAAACCCTAGTTTTCATGACCCCGATATAAACTCTAATCCAGTGTAAACATGAATCCAACCCTACCCTCCCCCTACCAATCGGGAGAGGTGGTGGCATAGTGGTATTGTCACTGGACTAGTATTCCAGAGATCCAGGCTAATGCCGGGTTCAAATCACACCATGGCAGATAGTGAAATCTGGAATTAAGAAGTCTGATGATGACCACAAAATCATTGCTGATTTTAGTAAAAATCCATCTGGTTCACTCATGTCCTGTAGGGAAGGAAATCTGTTGTCCTTACCAGGTCTGGCCTACATGGGACTTCAGTGGTTGACTCTTAAATGCCCTCTGAACAAGGGCAACTAATGATGGGCAATAAATGCTTTCCGAGCCGGTGATGTCCCCATCCCATGAACAAATAAAGAAAAAAGCCATTCCTAATCCAACCAGTAACCCCATGACCTTTCTTTATAAATTACCTAATCTTAACCTTAATCTAATTGTCCCAATTTAATAAATTACCAGCCTTCTAACCCTTCCTTGAACCTCTCCATTACAGACTACCCAATCCAAGCCACAGGTTCTGATATAACCACAACAATTTTTAGTTAATAGTCTCTTTAGTGTGATAAAACTTTCCAAGTCACTTAGCAGGAGAGGCATAAAGCAAAATTTGACATTAAACTACATAAGTAGATACTTGGGCAGATGATCAAAAACTTTTAGAACTTTTGAAAAGTTGCGCTGCAGAAAAAGGCCATTCAGCCCATCATGCCTGAGCATCTTAAAGTAGAAAGAAGAGGCTGAGAGAGGTTTAGGGTGGACATTCCAGAGCTTTGGGCCTTGGCAGCTGAAGGTGTGGCCACCAAAGATTTAAATTAAAATCAGGGGTGCTGATGAGGCCAGAATGAGCAGAGCACAGATATCTTTGGAGGTTGTGGGGTTGGAGGGGATTACAGTGATAACGAGGGGCAAGTCCATGGAATGAGGATGATATAAAATTAATGATTTCTGAGAAGCTTATTTTACAAACTTACGGAACCTTATCAATCTAAAATAATGAGCAGGTACATAACATGAGGTGAAGAATATGTGCATGGGATGCATTGGGGATGGTGGGAATGAGTTTTGATAGAAACAATACTGGGTATTGTGATCATGGGGTGGGGATAGAGGGACTCTGAAGCTCGTAGTTGTAGGTAAGCAGACTGAGTACACAGTTCCTTTTGAGTCATACAGACTATACATATTAAATCTATAGGCTGAGTAATATATTGGATTAGACACTGTCCTTGTATTTGTGTTTTAAAATTTCAAATTTAGTTATTTGACATCTTTATATCTCTGACTTCAGTTGACAATTTTTGAAATGACCACAGGTGTTGAAGGTAACAATGAAGGGTGGGGCTATATGCCGTGACACCATATTCAGACCATTTGTGTTCTCATACATTTGTAGTCTTTGATATAGCATCAGAGTAGAGGTACTGAATGGAGGCCAGCCATTTCCTGCAGTTCAGGATTGGTGCCTACACTGCTACCTGATAGAAGTTAGCTGGGCAAGGTTACAAATGTGCAGTCAAGGGCTGTGTGGAAATCCAGACTGAAGCAGCTCTTGGGCTCCTACTGCCTATTGCAGCACTGAGTGGTCTTTCACAACAATGTTCTCTAATTTTTTTTTTAAATCCATAACACAAACCCAGCAAAAGTTTCTGTTGCCTGTAGGATGGAGAACAGACCTTTTCTATGCATGGACAGGAAATGCTCTGAAACTCTGTTGGGGGAAGTGGTATTAGAGTTCAGGACACTGCAGTTAAATCTGAGATCCCAGCGCCAGGAATCACTTCCATGCCAAATTTTCAAGAATCTAGTGTTAGATTCAAGGGGTCACTTTGGCCTAGTTATGTTCTTCTGCTTTGAGTGTCTTTAGTAACCTCTGTAAATACAATGTAATGTATAATATTACGTAACTGTGCTAACAGTGCTATTGATATCTACTGGTATATCTTGGTACTGCACCAATATTTATTGTTATGTTGGCAAGCTGTCCAGTTTGGAGTCCTTAAAGTATTTAACTGGAATGTGAATGGACACTAGCCAACTAACTGGGTCTAACACTGCTAAGAACGATACTTCTTTGAAAATATGCTTTTACTAACATTGTTCTTCTGTCTTCTTTGCTCTCTAAAGTTGCTCTGAGTTCAGTAAGTATTATTTTGATAAAAACCTAAACTGTAACTTGTATGATTGTACTGCTTTTGAGTACAATGGCAGTACTTTTTTGTATGAGAACATAAAAATGTGACATTTTTTTGCTGGTCAGCATGCTGTTTTATTACCTCTGGAACTTGGGTTCAAATTCAGGCAAGATTTATGGTTGATTAAAGGTGCCCTCTGTCCACTGTCTGTAAAAATATAAAATGAAATTAATTGAAGCAGTCACTTCCTAGTGCATGTGAATAGCACAAAATTGGGATTCTTGCTAAGAGGCTACAGAGATGGAAGTAGGATTGCTTCTGAGATTGGGTCTGGGGTTCAATGTTGGGGCACTGTAAAGAGTTTTTATGTTGTACCTAACTGAGGTATACTGGATCTCAGTATCTTGCATCTCAACATTCTTGAAATATTCCAGAATTATTAATGGATGATTATTTTGCCAATTGTTTTTAGCTCTTATCAGTGGACAAGTTTATTCCTTTGGGCATGCTATTTGTCTTAAGGGAAGACATTCCTGCTCTACAGGGAAAACACATCAAAAATTTACCCCGTCATGTCTGTGACATATCAATCATGTGGTCTTTGTCATTTCATTGGTTGGAAGAAACAGTCTTTTGAAATTGGTTGTTAGAAAATCAATTGAGGGCTTTTTTCCCCCTAAGTTGTTCCCGTATCCAAACTGGGTGGTGGAAACAAGGAGGTGGAAGAGAGACAGTAAAAGATTTTAAATTTGGAATAAGACTAAAGGTTAAAGGAGATGGAGCGCTGTAATTACAAGTTAATATAAAAAAGATTGAATACCGAAGTGTACGGGCATTTAAGGCTATGTATTTGCTTAAGTTTCATATTCCAATAATAAATATTTCTGATGTTTGAGTAACTTCACAGCAATAGTATTTATTGTATATTTCAGTTTAAGTACGAGCTTAAAAACTTACAGAATTGGTCAGCCCAGGGAGATGAGTGTTTCCTGGAACTAACTGGCAGTCTAACAGTTAATATGACATAACTTCAATTAGAGACATTAGATAATGAAAGCTCTCTGTTAACTGAATGCCAAGACTAAAGCACAATCGCTGTTTATAACTAAATTAATTTAATTTTATAAAGGATGTTTTTTTATGAATATGACTTTTTAAAAGAGACACTAATATTTTCCGCTGTCTGGCATGTGGTTCTCCCCGTGTCCTGTACTGTTCTTTCCTGTCAAGACTGGTTGGATCCCACCATTATAGTCATTGTTAATGCCTCTCTCAAACAGTTTGGTAGGCACTTGGCTGGGTAGATAACATTCATTCTGATCCCTGCTTTCCTTGTGAAAGCACTTGTCAGTACAGTGAGATTAAGGAATCGCCAACAAGAGGCTGAGTCCTACCATTTTGTGGTACATTGCAGTGATGCACCAGAGCATTCTCCTCCTCAAATAAAGCCTCAAAATCTTATCAAGAGTTTGTTTTGTGATTGGCCTGTTTGAATCAGGAAATAATGCTGTCCTACTAGTCATTTGATCAATACTGGCTTTTGCTTATACAATTAATGATTAGTAAATGTCATCATCGACCTGAGTTTTAAGGAACCATTAAAAGTTGCAATTAAATGTCTTTTTATTTCCATGTGGTGTTAATGCAGTGTGCAACCGCACAGTTTGCGAAACAGTATCTGTCAGATGCTAAACTTGTAATAAATTTTATTGGATTGTTTATGAAATGCTGAGGATTTTCATATAATGACTCCCAGACACTCATTTTTCTGCAGCAAAGCTCTTTGTGAGATTTTGCCCTTCATTTTTAGTAATGTGAGAATCCTCTGGAGGCACTCTGAATAATGGCAAATACCTTTGGCAGTCTATATAATGGATTAATAAAATTGAAAAAACCTGAATGAGAGTCACCCTGGGCATGGGACACTGTCTGAGAGAGCATAATTCCAGGAGAGAACTGTAAATTGCAGACATCATCTGATGGCTGAAACAGACCCAGGATTTGCTGTCTTAAAACTGAGGTGGACACTTGTTACTCTATTAGCATGGGGCCTGCAGTTATCTTAATTCAAGCTCTCCAACCCTATTCTGATGACTCTTTTTCTCCTGTCTAGTCCCTGAGGCACCAGACCGTCCTACAATATCAACTGCCTCAGAAACCTCTGTGTATGTGACTTGGATCCCAAGAGCGAATGGGGGCTCCCCAATCACCTCCTTTAAAGTGGAGTACAAACGGATGGGAAGGAACAGTGACTGGCTAGTGGCAGCAGACAGCATCTCTCCATCTAAACTCTCAGTGGAAGTGCGCAGCCTTGAACCAGGTAACAGCCCAAATAAGTGAAATAAGAACTCAGAATAATCAGATTAAATTCTGAGAGGCTTGTGAAGATGGAAAGCATCTAAATGGCAAATTTCTTTTGAACCACTAAAGTCCATACTTGTAGCTGTTTGTTACAGCTGAGCTGCTAGGTCACATCAGAGGGTAACTAATGCCTCACACAAACCAACCTGGGTAAAGAAGGCATGGTTTCTTTCCTAAAGGATTTAGTTAGGTTTTTATGAAAATCTGACAGCCTCATAGTCACTTCTACTGATTCCAACTTTTTATTTATAGATTTTATTTCAACCTAATTCAAATTCTGAAATTATCTTGGTAGAACTTGTACTCATTCTCTGGAATAATAGTCCAGGCCTCTAGATTATTAGTCCAGTAACGTGACCACTGTACTGAGACGATATGCCAAAATTTAGCTCCCTTGTGTCTCACATTTACATCATGCCCAACAGAGAATGGCCAAGCAAACTGTCTGTGAGCCATTGCAAGGCAGTCTCCATCTGAGTAGCCTTGGTTTTCCTGTCATCTGCTGATCTCTGGCTTTCTATGGGGAATCACCACAGCCACTTAGAGACTCAGCCTGTTAGCAATCAGCTCTACTCATCAATATGGCATTAGAATGCTCTTTGATGTAAATTATTCTGTGCTGTGTAAATTACTAGCTCCCATTTTACTGGGTGTTTTTGTGCCACAGGTGCTGCATACAAGTTTCGTGTGATTGCCATCAATGCCTATGGGGAAAGCCCAAGAAGCGCAGCCTCACGACCATATCAAGTGGCAGGATTCAGCAACCCATTTTCGGCACGTCCAGTCGCAGGTCCTCACATTGCTTATACAGAGGCTATCACTGACACTCAGATCATGCTGAAATGGACGGTAAGCATTGTGCTCTCATTGTAGGTCTTCAGTCTCCTAGCCATATTGTTAACTTTAATTTTGCCTCCCCCACTTCATAATAAGTTGACATATGTCACAAACGAAGGATCTCGGTTGAGGCCTCTGTTCCGTCTCATTTCAATAACAGGAGAGGGCTTTCTAGTGTGAGAAGTTATTAACTTGTAGCTCCCTTATACAGAAAGCTCATTTGTAAGAAAACTAAAGCAATATAGGGAACAGACAGGGAAATGGGCTTAGACTAGATAGCGCCAATTAGAGTAAATGGTGTCATACAAATGAAGCATTTTGGCCTGTTTGTTCTATGTTGGCGGTAGCATTACTTACCTGCTTCTGAAGGTGAGGAAGATTCTGTGGAGGAACACGTAAGAATCAATAGCTAAAATCCTTTAATAAAAAATAATCTCCATGTATTAGAACATTTTTTGCCTAGATATCAGTGAAACACTTTCTCCCGGCCACAGAACAGTGATTCGCTGATGAGACCATTCTGGAACATAGAAACTAAACTCATTTAGCATAATGTTTTCTCATAAAAGGATTTTCAAAGAGTAACTACTGGCTTAAGTTAGGGTAGACAGCTCGTTAAAGTAAATGCCACAGTTGAATTGCATACTTTGCTCCATGTTTTTAGCTAAATTGTAAATACATTCAAAAATAGCATACCGACAGGTTTTTTAGGAATACTGAATGTGGAGAACATATTTACAGTGTAACTATACTAGTAACGGAGCACTTCCTACCCAATGTCTTCCAAGCTCTTGGAGGTCAGTGAGAGGTTGAGACAACAGCTAATTCAGTAAATGCACCTAACTGAAAATTTCCTGCTCAGCTGGCAATACAGGGATTTGAGACTTTTTACTGAGTGTAATAGAGCAGGAAAAGTGTATACAAGTGCAAAGATTTGATGTGTCATTTATCTTAAGGAGGTGTTTGCCATATATGGGATCTTTAAGCAAAGGAATCACTAGAATGTTTATCCTAAGAATTTTCTAGCAACAGAGCCTGCCTTTTCCTCTTGAATTTCTCCTTATGAAGATGAGACCTCATGTCGACCCATTTTTTAAAGTCACTATCAACCATATTTTTTTAAACAAAGGGAAAAAGAGTTTTTGTGCTAAGTGCATGATGGGATTGTCCGGTTGCTTAAAGTCTCAATTTTGAAATGGTGATGTGAGAGAAAATCAGATCAAAAAAATCTAAAACTTCAGTCAGTAAAAGTTGTACAGAGGCAATCAGAACATCAACTTCTCAACGTTTTAGTGGTTTTAATTGTGGCAGAGTTTGCTGATTGAGCACCACTAAAAGCGGATGAGGGTGAAGGATGGAGGTTCTTATCAGTCATAGAAACTTGGTTGCACTTCATTCATCCAGCTAACTCATTAAATCCAAGAATGTGTTCAATTACAATCAGTCCTTTCCTGGCAGCAAGCAGGAGCTAGAACCAGGGAAGTCTGAGCCCTCTGTCTGATAGAACCTTCATTTGCTGATTTTTTTTTAAAGCCTGTCTTATTCTGAGCAGATTGATAAGATCACTCAAGACTGGTGGGAGGCACGCAAGGCTTTGGAAAAATATTTTCCCTCTTGTGTCATGTTTCCCTCCTGGATTAAGTTGATGAAGCGACAGCGAGGCTCTGAGATCAGTTATTACTTTAATTATGCGCTGATTATCACAAAGGTTCTACAGTACATTAACCCTGGGAGGACTGGAAACAGTTTATATGTTAAGACCAAGTTAGATCTCTGATACTCAACTAATAGACACACAGTAAGTAACCCTTAACTTGCTGATAAGTATCCTCCCTGTCCAGTTGCACACTCTAAAGGGCCTTTCAGTAAGGTAAGTGTTGCTTACTAACTGTAGGTGCTGTTAATTTAGCAGCGTTTGGCTACTCATTTTTTATGAATGGTAAGGACTGATAAGTAGAGATGCTTGTGGAAGGCACTAGTAATCCTCAGCCCATGGCCTCGATTTTCCACTATGGGGAATCTGTCATACAGAGTTCCTGTGTTGAATGGGGTAAAAATTGCTGCTACTTATTCAGCATGCTAAGGGTTACTCACTGTAACTCCAAAGTTCCTGTTTATTCAGCACAGTAAGGGTCACCTTTTTAGAGTTTCATTGTTTAATATTAATTCCAGGTTTACATGTTCTGGATATTTCTGTGATTGCTGTGGACAGATTAACCGACTTTGGCAAGAACAGGCCATCAGTATAAATCTTGCCTCTATTTAAAGCACAGATTTAAAAATATTTCTTCTGACAACACTATGCTGTAACATGTCAGAATACTGGTGAGTGATACCACAGCAGTAGTCTGATGCCATGCTCTGCTGAGCTGCCTGTCTCAGATGCATCATGGTGCAAGGGCACTAGGTAATGGCTAATCTTCCAAAAGGAGCTCATGGTCAACAAAGAGCATCAGTCCCAGTTCACTCTTGTGCTCTTCCTAGAGTCAACAGCATACACTTTGATAGTTTAATGAGAGTAGATTGGCATGAAGTTTAAGAATAAATCCTAAAGAGAAAGTTAGCTCTTGTTTTCATTTGTTTTCTCTTCTTTCTATTCCTTCTATGTCATGTATCGTTCCTTAATCAAGAGGGCAGAGAACTGGGCCAATGCATAAAATGCAAGAGCAGGGAAATTCTGTTGGAGCTGTATAAAACACTAGTTTGGCCACAGCTAGAGTGCTGCATACAGTTCTGGCCACTGCATTACAGGAAGATGTAATTGAAATACAAAGGGTACAGAGTAAATTTACAGGGATATTGCTGGGACTAGAGAATTTTAATTATAAGCAAAGATTGGAAAGCCTGCAGTTGTTTTCTGTGGAACAGATGAGACTGAGAGGAAATTTAATTGAGGCGTGGAAAAAAATTACAAGGTGCTCAGATAGGCCTGTTACCCTTAGAGAGGTCAGTAGCCAGATTAAAGTAATTGTTAAAGGGGAGTTTAGAAATCTTTTCATCCAGAGGGTAGTAGGGGTCTGGAACTCACTGCTTGACAGGGTGGCAGAGGCAAAACTCTCATCACATTTGAAATGTATTTGGGTGTGCACTTGAAGTGTCATAATCTATAAGGCTACGGACCAAGAGCTGGATTGTGACCTTATTTTGGATAGCCCTTTTTTGGCCAGTACTGATACGATGAGCCATATAGACTCCATTTGTGCCGTAAATTTCTATGTTTCTACGATTTCATCAGTGCTATGGTTTTACTGTTACAGTTTTCGGTAAGCGTTGATGTTTATTAAAGTGAGGATGTTAAACATTTCTTCTTGAGTTCTCTGAAGGCAGAGCCCCACGACCTCCACTGGTAGTGCATTGAGGCAGGGTCCCAAACCCACTCCAGCCAGAACGGGGAAGGATCCCTGTGCTGTTGGCACCAATCTGATCTACACTGGTCATCCAGCCAACTGCCCACCCCACCCCACCAAGGAGTCCGAGTTGCTGTGGCAACATGCTCTTTTACATGTTGTAGCCTGAAGCGATGGATAGTGATGGTAGAGGCTCTGATTTTCTTTCCATCAAATGGCTGACCAGGAGTCTCTCTTGCTTTTACTGCTTGCCATTGGAATACTTTGGAAGGATTTACAAGTTGCTACTCAACCTGTTTGGCCGTGTTATGAACACAGCTTCTTTGACCATTAAGTCCTGGAGTGGGACTTGAACCCAGAGCTTCTGGCTCAGAGGCAAGGACGCTACCCACTGTGCCATAAAACCTCATGTTAAACGCTGAAGCACCTATTTCAGGCATTGAGCGTCACAATCAAACACTTCCAGGTCAGTTGCAAACGTTGAAAGCAATGTAAAACCCGCCTAACTTAGAACAATATGCCTTGGCCTCAGAAGCACCATACTGCTGTGATTCTCTAATGACTCCAATGGTTCTGTCTGCTGTAACTGCTCTAATTACTCCCAAATGTGCGATTGTCACATGCCAGCTCTTGCTTTTGATACTTTTTTTTAGTTCAGTAGTTACATTTATGTTGCTTATTTGCTGGTTTTCTGCTAATCATATTGCCATTGCATGCTCTTTTTATGAATGTGGGAATTGCTTTTTGGAGATTCCAAAGAATGGGGAGTTGGTGATAAAAAGGGCTGTAATGCGGAGACTGTAGAAGCAGAGGGTGCAGATTGAATGTCCAGCTGGGGATTACTCAGACCAGGTGGACATGAGTAAACTGAAAAATGGGCCCCTTGTGTGCTGTCTTGCAAGACAATTTATATAATGAATGACCACTCACCTTTGCAGATATGTCCCCCTCCTTCTACTCAGTGCAACAATACTCATTAAACACGCAAATCTCAATATGAACAAATCATTAGTCTTCCTCCTTCAACCCACACCCAAAGTTTGATGGAATTCTTCAATGGCTGTTGTAGGCAGACAACAATCTTGATTACAGAGCCATTTAACTTCCAGACATGCAACACAATCCTTATCATCATGACTTAGAATGCTGGAGGACATAGTTCGTTCAAAAAGAAATTATGTAGAAGAAAATTGGTTTTCCCTTTTCAAAAAAAATCCAACAAATGACAAAGTGAAAGCGTTGTGTTGATGCACCATTAGGCATGCTCCACAGCAGGTCCTATTTGACTATAGTTCCTTTACCATTGATTTTGTGCTGAGCTAGTACCGCCAGCTCGTTACAGGTGGATTTTGTGTGTCTTACTGGCTGTTGCCCATGGCAAATTCAGCATGTTTATTTTGGGGTTGCTATCAGCTCTGCAAGCCAGTGCCACTAGCAGTTTGACCTACGTAACAGCAGTGTGATTGCTTTTCAAAATAAGCTGTTAACTGTGAAGCATCATGAGGACAAGGTAGATTTTATAAGTACAAGTTTGTTCATATTTTGATTGCCTGGTGTCTGAGTTGGTCCCAGGCGTACTCTGGACAAATCTGCTTGCTGTTAAAACCAGGATCTTAAATGCTAAGAGCTGATTTTATGAAATTGAGCTCCACATGTGGAGATTTGCCCACCAGGAGCATCAGTAATAAGGCATAGACTCGTGGGTGGAAAATCATTTGAAACCTGCACCTGAATTCCCATTATGCAATTCCAAAGGGTAAAACTCCATGCTAGACATCTGGTTTTGTTAAATTGGCCCTTGGGAGTTCCTTCAAGCTTCCAATTCAAACTTTTCAGTCATGCACTGTTAAATGTAAGGAGCCTCAATAAAAAAAATAATGCAATACTGGTGGTGTGCGCCTAAATGTCTCTGACTTGAATTTAGATAAAATTTTGCTAAATAATTTTATCAAGACAGAATGTGTTAGAACATCAGTAAATGTGCCATCATTTATTTTATTCCATTGACAGGCTGACCAATTTGGAATGCGTTACTTCCCTAGTACTTTATTGAACTGTCCATGGTTCCTGACCTAAAGCTAGGGCTCAGGCTGCCTAGTTAAGTATTGTGGAACTAACCTAGAGTGCTTGACTCTTGGTATGTCCGAATCCCAGGTTCTGAGTTTCATTTGGTGGAATAGTTTATTATCCTTCTGCTACATAGAAGGAATACCAGGCAAGAAATGATCTTCATTCGGATGACCTTCCTGAGAAAAGATTGCTTGGGGATTGACATTATTAGCAAATGCAGGCATGTCAGGAGTTTTACTGATTTACCCTTTGTAACATAAGGGCATCATTGATGCAACTAAGCTTGGTTGGAAAAGAGAGGGGACCCTTTGTGAAAATAAAGAAATAATCATCTTTGAAGTAAAATTAACAATTATTGGAACATGATGGTTTTGTTGGATTGAATGCCCTTATTTCTGGAACCTGGGTTTGAAATCAGCGTGAACTAATCTGCTGAAAATCTTCTCTCTGAAAGTCTCTCTACTAGCTCATGAATGAATGTGAGGCAACCTTGACCGAGTACTACATAGGTATGAATCTATAGCAAAAGTTTACCTAACTTGGAACTATGCTTGTGGTCACATTAGAGGCCCTGGGCTGGTTGGAAATGAAGCCCATTGTGGAGGCAGATTTAATGCATGCTGTTTGCAACCTTGGAAGGTTGATAAGGCTGTGTGTGAAAAGCTTCTGTTTATGATGAATTGCAACTAGGCCAATTTCCTAGTATTTCCACTAACATGATTGTCTTTGCAGTATGTTCCATCCAGTAACAACAACACTCCCATCCAGGGATTTTATATCTATTACCGACCAACTGACAGTGATAATGACAGCGACTACAAGCGAGATGTAGTGGAAGGTACGTAAAGAAATAATACTGATGTCTGGTAATTAACCATGGTTTAAAATAGATATGGACTCCTATCCCAGCTGGAGAGATAAACAACCTGTTTACTTGAGTAGAGACAGGTGAGTAATGCAGTCCCCAGAATCCTGTTATAGGGAAATCACTTATAATTAGAAATAGATGTCACAATTTTTTTAAAATAAGGAAGCTAAGAGTGAAGAAGAAAGCCAAATGATTCATTCTACCACAAAAGGACATATTCTAATCTAGGTGTAACTACAATAGATGGTGGTCGGCGGCTGAGGGGGAAAGTCATATGAGAACAGGGTAGCCTCCAGGTGACTGTCACTCAAAGCAGCTTTAGTGATCTTATATTGAGTGACGTTAGATATACAATACAATCGCCCAAATATTGGTATATGGTAACCAGATGCAAACAGTGGAACAAGGCTATGTGTATTTCCTATCGTTTATGGCATGACCATGTTGGTCATTTGAAACATTGGCGCATGTCAGGTGTTATTAAGGTGATGAGGACTTTAAAGCATTTACGTTAGTTTGTTCTTCTGACGGGCCTGTTGGTTGCACTATACTGTGACAAGTACCGCAGCCATTTCCCTTTCCTCGCTACCCTGCTGGATAATTTCAAAGTGAATGTCACAGGAAGGTGGAATGTGACTCGACTACGATCCCCTCTTGTAGTCGAGTCGCCTTCCGCTGCCACTCTTTGCCAAGCTAACCCATGGAAAATGGCCACTTGAGAAAACTGCAAAAGATGGGCTGCCTGCAGGTGTCGATGCCTTCAGGGGAGGCAGGAATAAAATCAAGAGGCAAAAGAAAAGTGTATCTAGGGCTATTGGGCAACTTTTAATCACCCGTGTTTAGAAGTAACAGTTATAGGGCGAAGTAAAGATTTAATTCCTGATTTTCTTTGTTCCATAGAACTGATTTCTGTGATAACAAAATGAGGCAACTGCATTAATGAACAAGGTTGCAAAAATAAAAATAAATTAGATTATGCAGAGCAAAGTTAGTAGCGTAAGCACAGGCAAGACTGTCAGAGCAGTGGGAGGTAGATCTTCAAACCCTGTTGCCATAGCAGCAACTCAGGTGGAATTTCCTGTCAATGACATTATTAAGCACTTAATTAAATTCTTACCAGCACGCCCTCCACCACCACCATTGCTCAATTTTTTAAAATTAAAGTACACCACAAATCAAAACTATGTCCAAAGAAAAAGATTGCTAAGTGATTTCCAGAAGGAGGGGAAGTGTTTTTGGAGGATTTTAACAGCCTGGGTACAGGCCAGGAAAAACAAAATAATTTGATCAGACTGCAGTGCCTGGACTGTGCACTGACCCGGGGCTGAGTGTGACTGTGGCCAGGAGACAGCAGGAACTCAGTCAGTTATTTTCACTTTTCCTTTGGGAATCTGTCTCTGAGGAAGGCAATAATAAGAGGCAAGAAGCTTTGTTTATTAAGTTATTGTGCTGAATTATTTTTTCTCATTTCAAGGGAAGGGAAGGATTGACTCAGTCTAGGCTGAAATGGTGCTGCTTGTTATATCTCTGTCCAGACACGAGGCAGTGAACAGATTTCTGAGCCTGCTTTTAGATAACGATCTTGACAGAATTATGATTTACAATGTCCCAGGAGATTTTTTCCCTCTTGCCGTTGGGGGATGGGGATGTAGTAAAGGGGCCAGGATCTGGAAAAGTGAAGCCAGAACATTGCAGCAAGAACCTAAGCTTTTAAAAAGTAAAATACTATGAGGTTTTTTTTTGAGCGATTTCAACTTCAGAACCGCATGTAGCTGTCTCTCGAACCCATTTTACATTTTCCACTTAACATCCTCACTGGTTGCTGATATCAAGAGTTATTTACCCTTTGTTTAAATGAAAATACCTCCATGCCTTCTCATTTTGACTTGTCCTGTTGTTCACCACAGTGAATCCTTTTCTTGGATCAATTTCAGAAATCAACTTAATACAACACTAAAAATTTCACTGAGGTCATTTCAAAGCCACCTCTTTTCCAAAGAAAATAGCAAACTCAATTTTGTCAGCTTTTCCTCCTAACTTGCATTGATCTGACCATTCATGTCAAAGCGTGAAATGGAATATTTTGAAGCTCTTGTTATGCATTTATCTGACTCAGCAGTACATAGCGTAAGCCATTCAGACTAAATATTGACTTGAAATTGTCTTCATATCTCAATGTCGTGCAAATCATCTGATTGTGCAGTTCTATCATTACTTGCCAATTAATTCAGAAAAACTAAGTCCAACTTCAGTTCTTGGCTGCAAACAATTAAACATAATTTGTTACTTTTGTGTTGCTTTCTCCTAAAGACACTCCAAATTGATCATAAATTCTGGGTTCGCCAATAATCCAATCTCCATGATAATCCAGTCCATATTTGACTGAATACCCATGGTATTTGACATAATGTAGGATCTGGATTAGTGAAGTGAAGGTTAATTGTAAAAACTAGGAATACTTTGAAAGTAAGTATCTCTCAAACAAGATTACATGCCGGCCCCCCCCTCCCCCCAGCCTCTGTAGTTGGTAGAGATTTAAGTGAAAATGCTGAATATTATCACCAGTCCTGGGCATGTACAGCAGCCTCTATTTAGATAGTAATACTCGTACTTAGGATGCCTCAGTTCCATCTTGTTCCTATGCTTTAAACTGTCAGCTATTTATGATAGTTTGGAGGTACATCACGCTGTTGTACAGACACAAGGTATCATGGGGTTCAGTTTTCTGTTTGCAGTTCCAGTTACCAATCTGAAGTGCACCACGATGAAGAACGGGTAGATAAAAGCTTAAGAAAGTGTTGGTTGGAACAACCCTAAATTGGATAGTTTGTGTAGATGTTGGTTTGAACACAATTTTTTTTCTACTTGACCCAACAAACATCTTCATTTTTTTTTTCAAATGAACCACATCTACCCTATCTACATTGTAGTAAGAAGATTTGTCTCTAGTTATCTTCTTGCATGCAGACATCTTCTAATGTGCTTATTTATGATGCAGGAAACAAGCAATGGCATCTCATCAGTCATCTGCAGCCTGAGACCTCATATGATATCAAAATGCAGTGCTTCAATGAAGGTGGAGAGAGCGAATTTAGCAATGTCATGATCTGTGAGACCAAAGGTAGGAACTGCTGCTACCTGTACAGGCCCTTCAGTCAGCATGTTAACTGCAAAGCTTCGGTCTGAGTATTAATGTGAAGGTGGTGGGTAGGACTATGATCAGTATCCAATGACATTTACTTGGAAGTGCAGATAACAGGTGAGAAGAGGATCAGGTTCAACTGTGATGGTGATGGTGTTGACTGGCTTGCTTTTACTCACTGTCTGAAGAATGGCAGCTTGGTGAGATATTGCAAGGTGGCCATTGTCCAGAGCTGTATCCAAGCAAGAGTAAGTGCCTTCAGAAGAGGAGGAGAGTCATAATCTTGATTTATGGACATGCATTTTTAAAAATTCATTCAGAGGATGTGGAGGTCACTGGCAAGGTTAACATTTTTTGCCCATCCCTAATTGCCTTTGAGAAGGTTCTGGTCAGTCGTCTCCTTGAAATACTGTAGTCTGCATGGTGAAGGTACTCCCATGGCATTGTTAAGTAGGGAGTTGCAGAATTTTGGCCCAGCGACAATGAAGGAACATGCAATATATTTTCAAGTCAGGATGATTGGTGACTAGGAGGGGAACTTGCAGGTGATGGTGCTCCTGTGCACTTACTGCTCTTTTGCCTTTCTGGATGGTAGAGGCCTCAGGTTTGGAACGTGTTGCCAAAGGAGATTCAGTGAGCTGCTGCAGTGCATCTTGTAGAAGTTGCAGGCTGCTGCCACTGTGTGCTGATGGTGAAGAGAGTGAATGCTTCAGGTGGTGGATGAGTGCCAGTCAGGATGTATTGCGTTGAACTTCGAGTGTTGAAGAGTGTTTGCCTCATCAGGCAAATGGAGATTATTCCATTGCCCTCCTGACTTGTGTCTTGTAGTTGGTAGAAAGGTTTTTATGGAGGCGGTGGCGGGGGAGTTAATTGCTATCTTTTATTACGAGAGGAACTGGACAAAGAATTCAAGTCCATATGACTGTTCTTCAGAGCTCTGAAGAAGAATCATACGAACTCAAAACGATAACTGTTTTTCTCACCACAGATGCTGTTAGACCTGCTAAGTTTTTCCAGTATTTTCTGCTTTTGTTTCAGATTTCCAGCATCCGCAGTATTTTGCTTTTATAAAAGTAAAGATGTTATGCTTCAGTTATACAGGGTATTGGTGAGACCGCATCTCAAATAGTGTGTGCAGTTTTGGTCTCCTTATTTCAAGAAGGATGTAAATGCATTGGAGGCAGTACAGAGAGAGGTTTACTAGATTGATAGCTGGAATGAGGGCGTTGTCTTATGAGGAGAGGTTGGACAGACTGGGCTTGTTTCCACTGGAGTTTAGAAGAGTGAGGGGTGATTTGATTGAAGTATACAAGATCCTGAACGGTCTTGACAAGGTGGATGAGGAAAGGATGTTTCCTCTTGTGGGTGAGTCCAGAACTAGGGGACACTATTTTAAAATTAGGGGTTAAAATTAGGACAGAGATGAGAAATGTTTTTCTCTCGGAGGGTTGTGCGACTTTGGAACTCTGCCTGAGAAGGTGGTGGAAGCGGTTTCATTGAATATTTTTAAGGCAGAGGTAGATAGATTCTTGTTAGGCAAGGGAATCAAAGGTTATTGGGGGCAGATGGGAATGTGGACTTCGAAACACAAGCAGATCGGCCATGATCTTATTGAATGGTGGAGCAGGCTTGAGGGGCCAAATGGTCTACTACTGTTCCTATTTCTTATGTTTTTTATGTTTCTTTCTGATCTGCTCTTGTAGATAGAGTATTTTTGGTTGGTCTAGTTAGGTTTCTGGTCAATGGTGACATCCCAGGATGTTGGTGGTGGGCGATTCTGCAATGGTAATCCTATTGAATGTCAAGGACGGATGGTTAGATTCTTTCTATTGTTGATGGTCATTTCCTGGCACTTATGTGGTGTGAATTATATTTGCTAGTTATCAGCCCAACCCTGAATTTTGTCCAGGTCTTGCTGCAAGTGGGTATAGATCGCTTCATTATCTGAAGAGTTGTGAATGGAACTAAACAGTGATCATCAGCAAATATCCCCAATTCTGACCTTGTTGGAGGAAAGGTCATTGGTGAAGCAACTAAAGATAATGTGGCCCAGGATACTATTCTGAGGAACTCCTGCAACGGTGTCCTGGGGTTGAGATAATTGGCTTCCAATAACCAAAACCATCTTCCTTTGTGCTAGGTATGATTCCAACCACTAGATACTCCCCCACCCCCAATTCCAATTTCCAAAATTGACTTTAATTTTGTCAGGACTCCTTGATGCCACACTCAGTCAATACTACTTTGAAGTTGAGGGCAGTGATTTTTACCTTATCTTTGGTATTCAGCTGTTTTGCCCATGTTTGGACATAGGCTGAAATGAGGTCTGATAACAAGTACTCAAGGCAGAATCCAAACTGACATCGGTGAGCAGGTTATTGGTGGACACCTGCCACCACTGTTAATGATACCTTCCATCATTTTGCTGACGATTGAGAGTAGACTGAGGCATTAATTGGTTGGATTGGATATGTCCTGCTTTATGTGGACAGGATCTATTTGTGCAATTTTCCACCTTGTTGGGCAGGTGCCAATTTTGCAGTTGTAATTGGCGAGAGTATGGCTAATTCTTGAGCACAAGTCTTCTCTGCAGCCAGGATGTTGTCCGGGTCCGTAACCCTTGCTGCAGCCAATGCATTCAGCAGTTTCTTGATATCTCACGGAGTGAATCAGATTGGCTGAAGAATGGCTTCTGGAGGGTGGAGACATCAGGGCGAGACCAAGATTGATCAATCACTCAGTACTTCTGGCTGAAGATTATTGCAAACACTTGAGCCTTGTCTTTCGCACTCAACCATTTGGGCTGTGGCATCATTGAGAATGGGAATGTTCACAGAGCCTCCTCTTCCCATTGGTTAATTATCCACTACAATTCACTGGATGTGGCAAGACTGCAGAGTTATATGACTAGTATTCACTAGAAAAATAATGAAGGCCAATTGGGATATTGAGAAATTGTAATCAGGCCACAAGTAGAATTTTTAAAAATACTTTGCAATATATTTCTTCAAAAACGCATTTTGGTATGTAATACAAAAAATGATTATAAAAGATAAACATACTAATAACTGTACACAGTATGCCAAGTGAACAGCTACTGAATTGTTCAATAACTTACTAACTCTTTCTACTTACTTCCCACTCCCTGCCTCTCCCACTCCTCCCCTCCTGCTCACTGCTTCCCTACTACCCTCTCGCTCACCACTCCCCTCTCCCAAGTCCTCGCTGTGAGAGGGGCTGCGAGTGGGAGATTCAGGGAGGGAGGCGGCAAGCAAGGCCTTGGGCTGCGTAGTGAATAGCGCTGACCTAATCTGTCATTTGTGGGATTTCTTAGTTTTGTTTCTAGTATGCACTTCTACTGTTTAGCATGCATGCAGCCCTGTATGTACCAGGTTAGCACTTTATTTTTAGGTAAGCCTGATGCTGTTTCTATACTCCTCATTGAACCAGGGTTGGCCCCTTGACTTGATGATAGTAATAGAGTGAGGCATGTGCTGGGCCATGAGTTTGCAGATTGTGTTTGAATACAATTCTGCTGCTGGTTGCCCGCAGTACCTCATAAATCCCCAGTTTTGAGCTGCTAGATGTGTTCTGAATCTATCCCAAATAGCACAATTGTAGTGCCAAACAACAAGATGAAGGGTGTCTTCGGTGTAAAGACAGATCTTTGCCTCCCCAAAGAGTGCAGTGGTCACTCCTATAATAGCGTCAGGGACAGATGCATCTGCGGCAGATATATTGGTAAGGACGAGTTTGTCTCCTAATTGATGTAAAATGATGTGAATGTATTGACAATGTTCTCATTTTTTGATTGTTGCATCTTACCATTAATTGCTCTTCATACTTCGTTTAGCACGGAGACCACCTGGATCCTCCGAATACTCTGTGGTGATGGGCGATGACCTGAGTACAGAACCTAATCTCGCTGACCACCTGGGTGGTGGCCATGGGGCATCCCCCTCTGGTACACGGAGCAGTGACATGTTATATCTGATTGTGGGCTCAGTGCTAGGAATCATGGTCTTAATCCTCATTATCTTCATCGCCATGTGCCTGTGGAAAAACCGCCAACAGACAACACTACAGAGTAAGTAGTCATGTGGATCACCCCTCTTTTTCTTTGAGGACTGTGATTCTTTGTGAGACTTGTTGTTGGAGTACTTTTTGTATGTTTTGCTCAAGCACTGACAGCTTAGTATTAGCCAGTTGCAGAGACCTTGCCCTATTGGGAACATTGATGCCAGCCCACAGCAACCTATCTGAAGCCCAGATTTCTTCAAAAATGCTGATGCTGCCAATTATGGAATACAGTAGTCAGTTTCTTCAGCCTTAATGGTCTCGGGACCGAATTATAAGAATTTGAGTGGGGATCCATTATATTTGGAACAGTGATCCTGAAATTAGGAAGAGAAATTAGCCAGGGTTCTGTAGTCTGAAAAGAGTAAGTGCTTTCAAAGAGATGATGAAAGGGCAGAAAGTGGATGAGAGAAAAGTACAATGCAATCATCGTTTCTTCAAAGAATGAATTGTATGTCTTGCTCAAGTCGTTCATATGGAACAGATGTATTCAGGTAAATCCTTGTGGTTTTAAAACATTGCCGTCCATACTACAGCCCATGGATCATGTGCAGGCCCTGAGCCCTGTCAATCTGACCCAGAAAGACCAGGCAATTCAGTGCTATTTATATTTCTTACTCATTAGTTTATTATTTTAAAAGTTTGCAGACTTAAATGTTTTGGTAGGGCTTTATGCAGCACTTCTCCCTAATTGTTGGCGAAATCTTGTCAGAACAGCATCCAAAACCCTCCTGCCTGTGTCGTTACTTGCACCATACACCTATTGCCCCAATGCTTGCTGACCTACATTGACTCCCAATCAGATGTCTTGATTTTAAAATTCTCAGCCTTGCATTCAAATCTGTTCATGGCCTTACCCCTCAGAAACTCTATAAACTTATCCAGCCTGCAACCCTTCAAGATATCTACATCCATCTAATTCTGGCCTCTTGGGCATTCCTGATTTTAACTGATCTACCATTTCCGTCTGTGCCTTTAGCTGCCTAAGCCTTAAGCTCCAGTGCACCCTCCATAAACCTGCCTGCCCATTTACCTGTCTTTCTTCCTCTAAGACTCTCCTTGAAACATACCTCTTTAACTAAGCTTTTGGTGGCTATTTGCCCTTATGTATCTTGGTGTCTAGTTTTGCTTTATGACATTCCTGTGAGCACCTCGAGATGAGTTTTTAAGTTAAAAGCACTATGTAAGTATCAGTTGTTAGTGTAGCAGCTTGAGATATATGCAAGTGGGAACATGATTTACATTGTTTAAATAGCCCACAGCATCTATTGCATTCATTTAAACAGCCAGGAAGACTAAAAGCTTAGAAACCCCTGTCCCAGAGCAAGGAAAGGAATCTAGCTGAGGTGCTGTAAGTGCAAGTAGAACAGACATTGAGCCAATTTGACAAAAGAAGGGTAAATTTATGAACTCTCACTCCCAGCATGGAGCCTGAACCACCACGAAGATCCCACCGTTCTCTGTTAGTAATGATTGGTAAATCATGGGAGGAAGGTCTAGCTTGTGAATTTTTGATTCCAGTTCCTAAGGCTGCATGCTGAGAGTAAAATTATGCAATATTACTTTTAATATATCCACCCCATCTTCACATTCTCAATGTCAGAGTGTGGACAGAGCTAGTACATTTGAGAAATGTGTGTCTATCAGTGTTGCACAGCTGGGCAGCCACTTGCAAGCCAGTTAGCCCAGCATTGAACTACAATCTTACTGTTTTTGTTAGGTCAACTTTTGAATGTGGTAACTGCTGATTCTTGAGCTTTTCCCTGCAAGGTGTTGTAGGTACGGTTTTCAGCTCCCCCATCTACATTTTGCTCTTATTCCCACTGGACAGCTGCATTAAACGACATATTATAATCAGTGGGGTTAATGTACGAATCCTGTCCTCCCAGTTATGTTCAAACAGAGCAGAGTGCAAGTTGGATAATCTGCCTTGCAACTTTTTCTGTTTCCAGTGTACAATTTTTAAACTTACATTTTCTGGTGAAAATAGGAACTGTGAAATCTAGTGAGCATTATCTTTGCGCCCCTTGCATATGAACCTCCCTTGTAACAGTGTAATTTGGTATTAAATAAGAATTTTTCTTCAGCAAAGTTTACCCAGAAGAGTCCATACCCTGTTGTACTGAGAAAGAGAGTAGAATTGGAGCTGAAGTAATTCCTTGGTTGTATTTAGGTCAAAATGCTACTTGCCCACATTTCTGTATTGCTAGCTTTTAATTCCTCATCTGTTTATGCTGACAAAGAGATATAGTCTGTCTGAAATTCCAGCATTTGGAGGCATATTCAGTGTCATAGTGGTAGCAAGGAGACAGGCAACAGCTGAGGTATGTCTATGAGAAAGAGGCCCCCTTCACAATTCCACTTTGTAAACCCAATGGGACAGGCACTTTTTCAGCACCACTACTGCTAGAAGGCTTCATAGGTGGTCAATGAGACTAGGCCTCAGCTATGACATTAACTCTTTAAATGCAAATTTCCTGAAGGAGGTTGTTATATCATGGTTTCCACAATCTCTGTAATATTCATTGACAGGGGTAAGGGGTTGGGAACATAATTCAGATTGCATACTTAACTAATTTTAGTATTTTTTTCACCCAGAGTACGATCCCCCTAACTACCTCTACCAAGGCCAGGAGGTAAACGGTCAGCTGATGGAGTATACCACCCTGCCTGGCACCAGTCGAATTAATGGAAGCATTCATGGCAGCTTCATTGGTAATGGGAGCCTCAGCAATGGCTGTCCACATCTGCACCACAAGATTTCAAATGGGGTAAATGGACTGATGAATGGTGGAATAAATGGAGGGACAGCATTATACCCTAACCACACAAACTCACTACAGAGGGCCCATGTGGACTACGATCAGGCTCACCATATTATGAATGTAAGAGCTTGTTGTTTTTATGATGAAAAAGTCAGGCCTAGAGCTATGTTTAATGTCATTGTTTTCATTTTGACAGTCGCTTAACAGTTCATGTGTTGAATCTCTGATGAAATTTTCAAAATTCATGTGTATTCTCCATAAACAGCCTGTACAAAGGTAGATTTCCTTTGTCCAACCATCATGCAGTGTTGGGTCCGCACCTCCAACATTGCTCCCCCCCACCCTTTCCTCCCATCAGGCAGACTTCAAAACATTTCAACTCCACAGTTCTTTTGGCCTTTGTTGCTACATTGCCTTTCCCAGTTTACTTTTTCAGTAAAACTCGTATCCAACAGCCATAATGGTCTTCATAGTTACATGAGTGTTTGAGAGGTTAGTAATATGGGCCAAGTATTTGTCACCCAGGGATTTAGCCTGATGTTTTTAACAGTCTGAAGTGAATGATGCCTGTTGGCAATGAAACTTCAATTTCCATTCATCCTTACCTGTTGCACATTCTCAGAAGTACACGAGACCTAAATGTGTTTTTCTGTTTGTGTTAGAGGAGGGGATGAGTAATCTGATGTTTTTAGCTTGCTCGGCAGACTCCACATTTGGAGATCAGTATTTTTTAAAAATTAATCTCTTCTCTGGATGTGGGTGATGTTGGCAAGGCTGCGTTGATTGCACATTCCCAGCTGCCAACTTGAATTGCAGCCGTCCTTGCAGTAATGGTGTAACAGTAGAAACATGGACAGGATGGAGGAAGTGATAAAGAAAGTCAGGAAGGAATGGGAAATGTCAGGAAGGCAGGAATGGAGCAAGAAAGATATAAATGAAAGGGAGGTTAGGATAACAATGCGATAGTGAGGTGAAGAGAAAGAAACATGAAAGGATTTAATTTCTGAATGGATCAGTTACATGATTGTGACATTTCGCCTGATTTAATAAATAATCCTAAGTAGTTTTTCCTGAAGTAAATCGGTTTACTTTCAGGGAGACAAAATAAATCTGCTTATGATTCTGGCTGTGGCCTTCTAATGACGTTTGAATAGAGTTGTTGTGTAAACAAACGAACAGGAGTTTATTGAGTCAAAATTAAACAAATTTGAAATGTTTTGAGAGGAGCAACCATGGAGGGACTGAGGCAAAGTGAGGGTGGGGTTGGAAACCGATGGAGGTTGACAGAGAGTGAACATGGGGGAAGAGTTACAGTGACGCTTCTGTCAGTGCCTGGAGTTGTCCTGGATTCTATCTTCTCTCTAATAATTTTTAGTTGGCTCAATGCCATCCTTTTTAAGTGCATTTTTGTCTGCATGCATTCTACATTAAAAGAGATGCGAGGCTCTTTGTAAGCAGAATTAAGCAGATTTTTCATGTGTTTTCAGCTTACATTATCTTTGAAGGAGAGGGGGAGGTTTCAGGCATTATAGAATAGTCCTGTCCCAGCTAATCCCAGCTCATTTAACCCGAGTCCAAGTCAGCCAAACTGGCTGATACAAGAGCAAATGTACAGTGTCTGTCACTATCCCACATGTTGCCTGGGGATCAGGGCCAGGCTGCAGGCAGGTTTGATTCCTCAACTCACTTTGATGCAGCTATGCTTGTTTTTTTTTTCCCTTTATTGAACAGTAAAATGTAATATTAGCAAATTCTATTGGCAAAGCCAAAGTAAGTTGTCTTCATGAAAATATACATAGCAAGGTTTTTTTAAAGAATAGTTTACTCGGAATGCCATCAAATATAGGTGATCAAACTACTCTATTTGGGAGAGATCTGCATCACTGTTTAATAACTTAACCCCAAATGGATTTGCCAAACATGGATATGCATGGAACAACTTGTATTCCTGTGGGTTCCCTTACCATAATTATATTTCCCAAGGTCCTTTGCAAAGGAAGAAACTGAGCAGTTGCAGGAGAAGGATTAGAAGAGATGATCAAAAGTGGGGTTAAAGAGAATAGAACTGGTCATTATAGGCTAATAAATGTTAAAGGAAAATCCTATTTGAATAACATCGAGTGTTTTGATCAAGTAATGGAAAGAGTTGATGAAGTTAGTGGGGTTGATATTGTGCATGTGAACTTTCAAAAGTCATCACAAAATAGATTTATTAGCAAAATTAAAGGGAATACAAAATTAGCCAAGGGACAGAAAGCAGATTGTTTTTCAGACTGGAGGGAGTGGTGCTCCCAGGCATCAATATTGTGATTGCTGCTCTTTTGATATAAATGACCATGACTTGGATATAAGTTTGCAGATGATAAGAAACACAGAAATGTTGTAAACAACGAGGATATTGTCAGAGTTAAGTAGGACAAAGACAGACTGGTGAAATGGTTCAATGCATGGCAGATGAAACTTTAACACAGAGAAGTGTGAAGTGATACATTTTGGAAAGGAGATTGAGATGGGACAATAAGAACAATTTAAAAGGGAAGCAGGAGTAGAGACGCTTGGTGGTGAATGCACACAAATCTTTGAAAGTGGCATGACAAGTTGAGAAGGCTGTTTAAAAACAAAACATTTTAGACCTCTCGGCTTTACGAATTGTGGAAAAGAATACAAAAGCAAGAAGGTTGTGGAAAACCTTTGTAAAACACTGGTTAGACCTCAAGCTGGAGTGTTGTGTTCGATTCTGGGCACCACCCTTTATGGAAAGTGTCAAGGCCTTGGATTGGGTGCAGAATATAGCTACTAGAATGGGACCAGGGATGAGAGACTTCAGTTATGCGGAGACACTGGAAAAGCTGGGATTGTTCCCCTTGGAGCAGAGAAGATTGAAGAGATTTAGTAGGTGTTCAAAATCAAGAATGGTTTTGATAGAGTAAATAGGAAGAAACTTTGTTTCCAGTGACAGAGCAGTTGGTAACCACAGGACACAGGTTGAAGGTGATTGGTGATTTGATGAGGAAACATGTTTTACAATGAGTTGTGTGATCTAGAATGCATGAACTGAAAAGGGATTGGAAGAAGATTCAGTAGGAACACTCAAACCAGAATTGGATAAATACTTGAAGGAAAAACATTACAGTACTATGAGGGAAAAGCAGGGGTGTGGGATTAATTGGCTAACTCCAAAAACTAGCATAGGCATAGCCTCCCGTGCTTTATGATTTTGTGCTGCTGAGGCCTGAGGTTTAAATTTTGTGTTGACAGGGAGGTGGGATATACACTGCACTCCCACAGACAGAACCATCAGAGTGCATCAACTGTCGCAACTGCAGGAATAACAACAGGTCAGTGTGAGCAATGGTTCTTTGCAGTCTTTAATGTTCATTCAGGGTTACTGTGTGGAGTGACTCCATTTTGTTTGACAGGTGTTAAAACCTCAATGTTTCTTGCAATCATGCTCTTTCTTTACCTGGGATCTCTGCCTGTTTTATTTTCCACTGCCTAGTCCCTGGGCCTTGAGGACATTTTGTGCCCCTGCCACAGCCCTGGCTCTGATCATCTATCCAAAGCCAGCATTAAGCTTGAGTAATTCACTCCTTCAGTTTTTGATCCTTTGTAGCTCTGATTTAAGATGACTCAACAAGCCAAATTTTGTTCCAAGTACATGGATTTTTACCAGTGTTTTGAGAATTCTGTTCATTTTTCTGTAAAAACCACAAACCAGTGGCCTTCAGCATCACACTTTGTTCAGTGAGTGATTGTGGAAACTGGAAGGGTTGGAAATATTTAGTGCAGTGATGTCCTACAAATAGTGTTTACATGTTTACAAACACTGACCAGTGACAAATCCTGCTGGTGTCCATTGTTGTAACATGTGTTGTCATGCTGAATGTCTCAGTAATCTCTTTCTCCCTAAACACATACATTATTTAGAATTTTACAGCACAGGAAAAAACATTATTTAGAATTTTACATCACAGGAAAAAACCATTCAGTACAGTCCATGGTAACAACCTCTCATTCTAATACACCTACTCCCTAAGGTTCTTTCTTGCTCATGCACTTTCCCAGCTTCACTTTAAATATTTCATTCTACTTGCCATGTGGAAGTGAGCTCCACATTCTCGCCACTCTTGAGTAATATAGTTCCTTATTGGATTTATTAGCAACTATCTTGGTTTATAGCCCCTAGTTTTGGACTCTCCCGCAAGTGGAAAATGACCTTCTCCATTCCACCCTATCAAGACCTTTCATAATTCTAAAGACCCTCTGTTAGGTCACCTCTCAGCCGCCTTTCTAGAGAAAAGAGCCTTGCCTTCTCAGTCTTTATTTGTTGAGCACTTTGTTCCCTTTTGGGTTGAGTGAATATTTTAAAATAACAAGTCCTGTGTTTCTTTTACTTGCAAAAAATAAGCCTCAGGATTTCATTGCGGTGGTAGCGAGGGGAAGCGAGGCTGGTGGTCAGTGCTACCCATCACCAAGGAGCGGTTAAACGTCTTCTACAATGCACAGAGACCAAGTTGTACTGAGCCACTCTTATAAATGCATTCGTTCTCCCGTTCTTCACCTCAGTTATTCATGCTAATTACAGATCATTGCCTGAAACACACACACATACAACCCTCTTTTCCACTGTACCTTGTGTATAGACTGGAGAAAGTGCTTATCTTCAAGATGCTAATGTTGCAATAGCTGCCCGCTTCCCCTCTCCCCCCCTAGTCCCCTTTTCCTCTCTGCCCCCTAACCCTTCCCCCACCCCCAAGCTGCGGCCTCTCAGCTGGCCATGCTTCGAGACTAATTGCCTGCTGAAGATCCTGGCAATTCCACTGCTTACTGTTGCTGCTGTGCACAGTAGCACCATTGAAAGATTACTTTGTATATTTGTCTATGATACTAGTGGAAATGAGCTGTAAGCATTTGTGGCTTTGCCTTGCCACTGAGCTTGACTGTTCATTCGAGTTCTGGTGCCTTGTGCCCTGGATACACTGAGAAGCCATCTTTTCATTGCTTTTTGTTCTATACTTTGAGATAAAGCACTGTCTCTTTCTGCGGCTGTGTCAAGCTGTAATCATGAGGTTACAGTCAGTACTCAGATTGGTGTTAAAGTGGCCATAAATTTGTTTTGACAATGTTGACCCAACTGCAAATGTCACCATGAGGCTGAAAGTGACATCAGGATATATAACAGTACAGCCAGCTGGTCAACATCCTTTTTAGGAAATGATGTGGAAAAATCCAAATTTCTTTGCTGAGCTATAGTTTTTCTTTAACATAACATACCTTCTTGTCTGCATCCTCACTCCAGGGTTCATCTTTCCCTCTCTTTCTCGTTCTCTGTGTCTCTCGTTTTCTTTTCGCTTGCTATTTTCTCCTTTGCCTGGTCTATTTTTTTATATTTCTTCTTCCTTTGTTTCTGGGATTTTCTTTTCTACAGGAATTTCAAATAGCACTTCACAGGAGTGAGCCATCATGTAGTCAGCCATACACACGTATAGTGTCAAAGGGTACTTGAAACACTGAGAGGTGTTGCTTCAAGAACCAAGTTCGTTCTTATTGGGTGTACCTTCAGGAGCAGTGATTTTTCTCATTGTCATGTTCTCTATCTCTTGCTTTTTGCTGGTTCCCCTTCTCTTCATTTTTTCTACCTTCTCCTCTTCCCCTTTTTCCATTCCCCTTTTATATAGCCTTGCTGCTTGTTTCTTTGTCTTCCCCTCTCATGAAACCCTCTTCTTTCACCTCCTCTTTGTTGATCGGTGTATAATAGGCCTGGTCATTGTGATTGGTGCTGCGATTGTTCTGTAATTGGTACTGTGCACATACTTGCACAGGTGTTTAACAGAGCATGTTACGTTCTGGGTTAAATTCTCCCTTTCCCTTTTCAGCAGATGTTTCACGAAAACCAACGGCACTTTCCCAAGCAACAATTTACCCATCATTCAGCGAACTCCAACCTGCCACCAAGATGGCATGGAAATGGTGCCTCTCAATCACATCATTGCTCCATTGTGCCCTGGATCCATTGCCACTGAAAATAACCAAGAGGCAGAGTGTGAGAGTACAAAGGAAAGTGCTCAACAATTCCCTTCCCAAGATTCCTGCTGCAATGATCATCTGGACCAATCATACAAGGACAATATGGAAGGTACGATTTGTGTCTGATTTTTCTCTGCTTTGCTTCCTGGGAAGACTTGGTTCCCGGTTCTTCTGGTATCTTTCCTTTTCACAATCATTTCCCTATACAGAATGGGAAAGTCCGTTCCCATTCCTAGAAGAGCTGGCAACTTTTAACTGATCTGCTACAGGAATACGAGTGACATCAAAGCACCTCCCATTTCAGCTCCTGGGTTTCCACCAGGTGGAAACCAGCTCACCCAATTCAAGTAAGCTGTCAAGATTGTGCCCAGTCTCTGTGGATTGGATGTTGTAAGGTGCTCTCAGTAACCACCTCATGCCTTCAAACTGCTTTTTTTTTAAAAAACCCACACCTTCCCCAGGGCCAGCAAGGAAGGCTGTCGGGACTGCCGGGCATAGGGAATGTGAGGGGAGGAGACAAATGGTTAGGGAAGTGCCTTTATCCACAGATGCACTATGAGCCAATTCAGTTGGGGAAGTGTCTTCATCCATTGATGCACTATGAACCAGTTCTTTCCAAACTATGCTAAGCTGAGATGATACTTTCATTAAAGGCTGTTGTTTTGAAGATAGGATTCTTGCTCTGTAGTTCTAGTTCTACTGGTACTTCACTTTGCTCCCCTCATTTCAGGCCCAAGCCTTCACTAGAGGAAATCCCTGTGCCATTGGGACATTGTAATGAGCTGAATCTGGAAAAACAGAGAAAGGCATTTCCAAAAGATATTCAGTAAAGGTGTCACACAATAGCTTAATAGGCAAGATAAGGGCTCATGGAGTTGGGGGTAATATATTAGCATGGATAGAAGATTGGTTAACGGACAGGAAGCAAAAAGTAGATATAAATGAGGCATTTTCAAGTTGACAGGCTGTGACCAGTGGTGTGGGGCAAAGATCAGTGCTGGGGCCTTAGCCATCCATAATCTCTATTAATGACTTAAGTGAAGAGACAGAGAGTAATGTTGATGATAACCAAGCTAGGTGGGAAAGTAACCTGTGGGGAGGACACAGACGCTACAAAGAAATATAGAAAATTAAGAGAGTGGGCAACAAAATGGCAGATGGAGTATAATATAGGGAAGTGTGAAGTTCACTTTGGTCGTAAGAATAGAAAAGCAGAATATGTTTTAAAAGGTGTGAAACTTGTAAGTGTTGATGTTCAAAGAGACTTGGGTGTGCTCATACAGGGAACGCAGAAGGTTAGCATGCAGGTACAGCAAGCAATTAGGAAGGCAAATTGCAATTTGGCCTTTATTACAAGGGGACTGGAGTACATGAAAAAAGAAGCCTTGCTACAATTGTACAGGGTTTTTGTTAGACCACATCTGGAATAGTGTGTGAAGTTTGGTATCCAACTTAAGGAAGGATATACTTGCATTGGAGGTGGTACAGTGAAGGCTCACTAGATTGGTCCCTGGGATGAGGGGGTTGTCCTATGATGAGAGGCCAAGTAAATTGGGCCGATATTCTCTGGTGTTTAGAAAAATGAGAGGCGATCTCATTGAAACATACAAAATTTTGAAGGGGCTTGATAGGGTAGACGCTGAAAGATTGTTTCTGCTAGTCGGGGAATCTAAAACACGGGCACAGCCTTGAGATAAGGGGCCGATAATTTAAGACTCAGGTGAGAAATTACTACACTCAAAGGTTGTGAATCTTTGGAATCCTCTACCCCAGAGGGTTTTGGATGCTCCGTCGTTGAATATATTTAAGGCTGGGATAGACAGATTTTGGTGTCTCAGAATCGAAGGATTTGGGGAGCAGGTGGGAAAATGGAGTTGAAGTCCAAGATCAGCCATGATCATATTGAATGGAAGAGGAAGTCTACTCCTGCTCCTATTTCTTGTGCCCTTGAGACAAAATAGGTGTGTTTAGGAATAGACACTTCCACAGCACAGAACCTGGACTACCCTCTGGTAGACTGGAGTGTAGAATTAGTCCCATTTAGTTACAGCCCTCAACTTTCTTGATATGTTTTTGTGAACCAAAGTATTACATTAGATATACAGCACAGAAAAAGGCTATTCGGCCTAACTAGTCCATGCCGATATTTATGCTCCACTCGAGCCTCCCCACATCTTTTTTCATCTAGACCTACCATCGTAACCCTCTATTCCCTTCTCCCTCAAATGCATGTCTAGCTTCCCCTTAAATGCATCTATACTATTTGTTTCAACCACCCCCTGTGGTAGTGAGTTTCACATTCTTGCCACTCGATAGGTAAAGAACTTGCTTCTGAATTCCCCATTAGATTTCTTGGTGACTAATTGTATTTTATAAGTATATTAAAAAAAAGTAGATTGTAAATAATTAATTGCAAGCATGTTATGCACATTTCCTACGTTTTCACCATATGTGAAGGAAGATACAGATATTAAAAATTTGAAGGAAATGCTTGACGGGCTGATTCACATTGCTGCAAATCTTGTGGCAGGGTTTCACTTTTCTTCTGGTACTACACAAATATGTTATTATCATGCTTTGCAAAGTGCGGCATGCAGAGCACTAGTTGCATCTCATTAGTTGTGAGGTGGTAGTGTGCTACTCAAGTTTCAACTGTAATTTTGGTGTATTTGGGAAAGACTTGCAAGAGGAAACAGTCCACAACCCCAACACCATGTGAAGAAACTAGTATATTTTAGCAAACTGGCTTTGGTTTCCACCATATAGCACAGAATTGTCTGCACAGCACATAATACTATCCTATCACAAAGGTACCTTGGTTGAGACCTAGAATTGGACGCCAACATTAACTGCACTGAGTGCACAGAGCAGCTGTGTTTATGGAACCATGCCCCAGCATTCAGTGAGTGCCTTTGAAAGTGGGGGAGAAACTGGGCAGGAAATTAGCAACGGAAATCAATTAAATTGTTAATAAAATAAATGCTGCACAGGTATTGTGATGGCATAGCAGCTCCATGTAGACTCTGTAACCATCAGCTAATCCTTTCTATTTCCCCTTCTAGATGACGAATATCCTGAATTTGAAACTGAGAACCAAACCCTGAGTGACGTTCCTCCTTCTCTTGACTCTGCTTCAATGGACTGTGATTATCCAACAGCCTGGAGTAAAACAGGACCTGCTGAAGACAGCTCTTGCAAGGACCCAACAGAAGAACAACTACAGGAAACCTAAGAAGCCCATTCTCTGTTTGTCTGAAGCCAGTAACTGCACCGAGTCACTGAAAGGACCAAGGAGGGATCAGAAAATAGTGCTATTTATTTTTTGTAGTAGTAAAATATTACTCCATATGAATGTATCTGGTTTAAAGATGTCTTCACCCTTTTTTAATTATTTATGCTTTCTGCAGAGAAGTTCCTTCTCTGCAGAATGTGGAGTTTTAGCCTTGTTTTGTATAAAGTTTTGTAATAATATAAAAAAAGAAGCTATAGAAATTGTTAATTAATGTCAGATCACACCTTATCTGGTGGATTGAGAAGCACTTGTAAGGAGGACGTTTTAAGATTCAATACCCAGATTAAGATAGAGGGAGCTGATCCCTGAAAGAACCTGTACAACGGGTAATGCAAATGGAGGATTTTGTTGTAACAGGAACCTGATGTGCGATGCATGGGACACAGAATTACTGAGATGTTGGTAATAGGTGATAGAATTTCTTGATCAGACATGATCTTTAAACTGACTCCATTTACATGGACCAGCTTGATTTAGGTCGGGTTGAAAGCTCCTTGTTTGCATTGTGACCATGGACCCAACGTTTAATATTGCTATTGACAAAAGATGGAGCTCAGCCACAGCCTCACTGCAATGGTTTGGCCTGTTTGGTGTTGGTTTTCATCTATCACTTACCACCGTCCCGTCCCAAGTTGGGGTAAGATGTGAGTTCAGTATGCCCTACTTCTTTTCCACCCTCGGTGCCTGATTGAAGCCGCCCGAGTTGGGTGCGGATTTTATTTTGCCAGTGTGAAAGGCAACATTTACAGATAGTATTTTCTTGGGGCTTCAATCAGCAACCGTAGAATCCCACACAACTGAGACAAGCAATAGGCCTAACCTCTCAACAATCTTGGTCTTGCTTTCCTAGGGCAATGTACATTTTGCTGCTCGAGTTTCAGTGCTGAATATCCAGAATTTGTTTCCTAATTGAACAGACAACACTATACAAAGCAAAACATTTGATGTCCATGTAATTGGAGGTACGGAGCTTTACCAGTCTTCGTTCATGCAAAGAAAACAGATGGCCAGCAGGCCCAACTGCACCGACTAACCAAGTCAACTGCTATCATGGTATTGCTTTGGTTATTGGGGAATGTAACAGAGGTTTAAGTATTCATTTGTATGGTGAATGCACTTTTTGGATGCATTTATCCACCTGTTACAATATTAACTTCTCAAACCCTTTTAATCGAGGGAAAATGAAGTTTCATTGAAACTATTTGTACTTGGTTGACATTGCAGCCATTTTAATGTATTACAGGTTGACTCTGCCAGTACTGTGGTGTGTTAACTGTTTTATGGTTTCCTTGAAGATTGTTACCATGCATTGTACTTAGTGTGGCGTGAAGTTGTTCATTAATAATGTGTCCAGTTTTCAGGCACCTTCTGTCATGTTTTGTTTGTAGCAGCTTTGAGCCTTGGTGTTGCTGAACAAGGGAGAACCATAGGACACCAGCATATGTCCTTCATTTCTGCAATATCTGTTGGTAATAGGGGAGACAGCAAAGCAAGAGAACTTGTGCCTCTGTCAACTTCTGCTCAGTGTCCCAATGTTGCAATTCAACTATCATCAACATTTCTCCCCTAGGATTATTTTGGTGCTGTCAGTGGGTGCAAAGTGAACTAAATTTCCTGTCCCTTCTATCATGCCTATTCCCTTTACTCTCACTACACAAAGTGGTGAACACACTGGCCTTGTTTCCTTACCAGTGAATATGGACACCTTCATGTTCACTGTTGTCTTTACACTGATGTGACTGGGGCATTTTCTCAGTTGTGATGAACAAGCTGCAAAAACACAACCTGGTGACTGATGGTGTGAAAGATGGTTATTTGTTCTCGGAGAAACAGAATCCCAGGGTCGGAATGCTGGGTAATGATGTGAGGGAGCGGTCAGGAGAACTGGAGTTGAGGGGTTTGTTTATAGTACATGTGGTCTGATGGTTATGGATAACAAAAACACATTGATCATTGATGCATGATTCTTACACGATAAAGACAAAATATACACATGGATAAGAAAAAATTACTTGGTGTAAATAAGATGTTCCAAGCTGCTAGCAATTAACAATTCATCAGCAGCAGAAACTGATTTTCAACGGCCGCCTTTGAGTAAAAACTTGGGGTTGAATTATTGCTGGTTTAAGGAGATCCAGTTTAGGAGCTAGCCAGTGTCAGATTAAAACCAGAATATACTCACCATCTCTGTCAGCACCTGGAAGAAAAAACAGGTGGATAATGCTTTGTGGAATTCTCTATTAGAAAGGAGCCAGCTCCCTAAGCTGCATTTTCTCTCGGATGCTGCCATAGCTGCTGTGTATTCCTGGATTTTAATCTTTCATCTTTTTTTTTATATCTGTGACCACAATGCTTGTGTATATACAAGAGTGATACAGGACTGTGGGGCACTAAAATGGGAGGTAACACATCAGAGGGGCTTGGAATATCTCAAAACGCTTCTTCAGACCTCAGCACCTGCAAGTTGTGCATTTAGCTTAGTTTCTTTTATCACTTCTCTAATTTCACCGCCCCCCCCCCCAACCCAAAATTGCCAACTGTTGCATTTTAAGTGGCATTGCCATCTGACTGTCCTGTGAACAAGAGGTGTCCCGATTACCCAGTGACTAAATTGCAGACCACAAAAGTGTCCTTGAAAATGTCATGTCAAGATAAAAATTACTCTTTCCAAAACTGAATCCTTTTAATCAAGCTTCCTGAGTTAAATGTCTGTTGAAGGAACTTGCACTAATATTCCTCCCCCAAGCAAAGAAGTAACAGGTTATATAGAGGCAACATCATTTTTAATAGGTCAACTCACCTCACACGGATGTAAGTGAACACATTTGCTCACGTGACACCTTTGGGCATGGATGCATTATTAATTATATGGCTTGCAGAAAGATTTGATTATAAAGTTATTCACTTTTTGCTTGAATCACAAAAGAGCATCTGACTCTGAGAAGGGCTTTTAAAGCTACCTTAATCCTGCGGGCTAGGAGGGTCAGAGATCACATGATTATTATAACATTCCATCTGCAAAAAATATTCTAGCTCGCTGGTTAATACATTTGTGTTAAATTCTTGTTTGTTTTTCCTATCTAGAATATTTTAAATAGGATAACAATCTTTACTATACCAGACAGGTGTATAAGGCAGACTCACAAAGCAGTGCACTGAGGACAGAGCAAATAAAAGGATAATGTTTTTCCTATTGTTTAGTCCTAGTGCAGAGCCTCTCCTGCTAGGGCGTAAGTTAGGAAATCTCAGTCCACAATTGTCTGTCCACAGCAGCAATAGAGAAGCCACAGTTAGCCTCTCTGCTAGGGATGGAAAAGTTTTTACTCCTGATCACTATCCAGTGAGCTCTGCTGGAGAGTCTGGGTTTCTGGGTATTGGTTGATGGTCAAACTGAGTTCATCTGCAATAATTTTCTCGCTATCCCATTGAGAGAAAACCGTGGGCTCTGCACAGTTTCCTGAATTGCGCACAGTGGATGTGAGGTTCCATGCCGAGAGCATTTAATTGTAAAATATTACCCTCTGATTCCTTCAGCACATCACTTATTGTCCCAAAATCTATTTCCAGAACTGATTGTTTCATAAGGAATCAAACTGATTGAAAGTTTTTATATTTTGTACTCTTTACCTGTCACCCTCTATCGAAAAGAAATAGTGCTGTCTTTTTTAAATGCATGTTTTTGTATTATATAGAAAATATGCTATATTTTCATAAATGGTTGTAATATTCTTGTTGAAATTGTACATATTTTTTAAATATGATAGCTCAGCGAGATGTGTTTGTAAGATACTGTTAATATTAAAGATGATGCTGTTGCCTCCACTTGCTAAGGGTCCTAGTGCTGCAGCAGCACCAAATAGCACCCAGAGCTGTGTGTGTATGTCTGTGATTGTACCTCTTCATTTCTTGTTTTGTTAAGGAAAATGAAGGGGGTCAGCATTCCAAAGTGAAGTAGACACTCTGTCTTCGTACACGCCCCCATAGGTGTATTTGAAGGCGCTGGGCTCATGAAATAATGTGGGTGGCTTTCCCACTCACTTCCTGCCCACTCCTGACCTGTCTCCCATATTACGGTTGGCAGGGAAGACATCAGGAAACCCATCTGCCCTTAAGCCTACTGAGGTCCTTAAGTGGCCAATTAATGACTACTTAAGAGCCTCATTCCACCTCTGGTGCTATTTTAACGTGCAGCAGGGAACAGCAGTTTTCACTGTGCATGCTGCTGTTGGGCTGGAAGGAAAGGGTACCTACTTTGGGGTCCCCTGTGCCATTGAAGGCACCCTCCTCCTCCCCCTGGCCCCCAAAGATCATAGCCCTCCTTTAACTCTCCCTCCCAGATTGTACTCCTTTAACACCTGCCCCCAGCCTCTCAAACCTGGCCTTCCTCACTGGACTCTGTCAGCCAGGCCCATCCAAAAGCCCAGACTCCGGCCTCTACCAGTCGTCTTTCTCGGGAACTGCCTGTTGTCCCAGCAGTATCCAATCAGATTGGCTGGCAACTCTTGGGAAGGACTTCCTTCCAGATAGGTACAGAGCCCCACTCTGAAACAGTTAAGGCTGCTCCCAGCATAATATCGCTGTGGGGCAACTGGGTTTCAGATGGCAGGCTGACAAATTTTTGGTCGATAGGGTGGAAAATATAGCGCCCTGTAAAATCCAGTCCCTTAAGTGTGTGTCAGAAAGGGCTGGAAATTTGTTCCAATCAGCATGGTGCCTGCAGCAAATTAACTTCCAACAATCAATTTTCCTTCTCCGTTTTCTCACTTACATTCTAGAAAATGCCAGATTACTACTCCACATCATCCGTAGTTCATAAGTACCTTTGAGGAAAGGAGCCCTTATTTGTCAGCAACTTCAGATAATTTTTGTTTCGAGGCTATCCAACCATGGGGGTTACCACAGCTGAATTTGATTCTGTCTTGAACTAAGAGTGCACTTTGCAGCAGCTGTCACTGTACAGTCTGAATTATGGTTGGATATTTCCCCCTCACACCTAATGAGTTCCATTCTTGTGTCCCTGCTGCTGGTTTTCCTGAAATCAGTAACACAAACCTCTGGAACAAGCCTGGTCTGTTATTTTTTTTAAGACCCATTATCATCTTGGACACTGCATTTACACGCAACTAAATGAGAGAATGAACACTTACATCTAACCCAAAAAAGTGTGTTACCATTCCAATTTGTCAAACCAAATCTGACAACAGTTGGAACTTACAGTGATCTAAGTGTTTAATTTTGAGGAACATCAGAATTGATTGGAAGAAATAACTTGTCCAACAGTGAAAGGGAGCACTATTAGTATTAATTATTGTAGTTGAGCCATAGCATTATAGCCATGTTAGTTCAATGTGCTGCATTAGCCCCTCCAATGTAGTTCTCGTGATATACATGCTGCAGTTCAATAACTGGTACAAGGAGAAGCTGAATATGGTCCCAAGCTGATTTGGATTACTGATTTCCCTCTTTCCAGTTAGAGTTATTTTGGTGAAAGAGTGAAAACAGATGCTACATGGGTGCTGTACTAATAAGACCTGCCAATTTGAAAATCTGGTTTTAGCACAGAATTCGGTCCTAGTTGCTGACTAATTTGAACTTGCCTGGATGCGCAAAACAGACGCCAGCTTCAAAACCCAACACTGATTAGACAATTTTCTTGGAGCAGTGCAAACGGACTTGCACCTCCTTCCACAAAAGGTGTGGAGTGCTACATGTGGCTGACATGTAGTGGCAGGATGGCTCAGATCAAGTGAGACAGGTTCTCAGACATGGACTGGAGGTCTAGAGGAGAAGGAATGTCCTGTATCTTGTAGGGTGAGGGCAAGACTGGCCACCTCATCCTCATGTACCTCTCTCCTGCAGGATGTGGTGCTGCTTTGCCTGGCCTCATGTCCTCCTCCCATTCCACCTGCAGACCCAGGGGAACCCAGAGCATAGTGGCCATGACCAGGCAATCCGTTCTGGCGATTCCTACAAGGTGGCCAATAAGGTAGAGCAGTGTGGCACATTTCAGTTAAAGTTCTTAAGAGAATTTACAGAATAAATAGTGTTGGTGATGGCTTGGCTTTCCCTCTATGTTTCAAAGATCCTCTTCAAATCTCCAGTGAAAGGTGGTATACCTTTTTAAGTAGCACTTGAAATCCTCAACAATAACCGATTTGCTCCCAATCAGCGTGTAGCCGTTAGATGAAGTGCTAGCCACCAAAACTCCATGCAGCTTTTTTATGTGCGCTAGCAGGCAATTTAAGTGGCAATCAGCCCCTTAACAACCCTCTAGGCATCCATTCCTAGTGCAAGCTTCAACTTCCTAACCAAGATGACAGCTTGCGCAAAACTCTTTAATTCAGTGTCTCAGCTCAAGACCCCATCTTGGCTACCTCAGGGGCCCATTAGTGCTCTGAAGGAACCATTGAAAATCCGCCCTATTATCTCTTAGTGGACAAGCTTTGCTTGGGAAACCCAGGCAACGTGTCAGCCAGCTTTTGAACTGTAAGATAATCAGAGCCAAGCCTGAGCCATACAAGAAAGGATAGGTTTGGGATCGGATCTCTGATCACTGCTGAATTATTAACTGCCAGGTAGATTGGCAAGCCTCCAAAACGGCCTGAGTATTACCGAATGAGAAAGAGGAAGAAATCGGTTCCTGCTCAGTAAGCTGACTCCTGCTCTAACAGACGTTTGCGAGAAGGGCGAGGACAGGATGCCTCCCAAAATTGAATACTTTTCCAGTATCCCTTGGGTAAAGTACCACAGAAATGTCAGCTCCTACGGAGCTATACCCACCAAATTCTACAAACTCACTGCTGTGAAACTTGTGCAACTCATAATCAACTTTAGACATTTATAAAACCCAGTCTGTGAAGCTGCTGCCAGGATCCAATAAACCAGCAGGTTCACACACCCCTTCACTGAATCCTCTTCATTGGCTCTGGTTACCTCAAAAGTATTTTGCAACACAGTAGCACAAAGCACAGCAAAATAGATCATTCTGTCGACACTAGGCCTTAAATTATGAAGAAAGGTTGCATAAAGGTGGCTTGTAATGCCTCTTGAGTATAGGAGATTGAAGGGTGATCTGACTCGAGGTATTTTAAAATGTTAAAAGGATTCTGTAAAGTCGATAGAAATTATTTCTTCAGTTGGGAAAGTCAAGAATAAGGGGGGTGGTAAGTAAATTTGAGCTAGGCCATTTAGTGAAAATAATACCTTCACACAAAGGATAATAGAAATTTGGAACACCCCAAAATTATGCAAATATTGGGACATTTCGACCTTTCAAGACTGAGAACACAGATTTTTGCTAGGAAAGGATATTATGAGATTTTAAAAATGTCTGTTGCCAATGCTGTGCATGCGCAGTTCTAGTGTTTTCAAACAAAAAAGCTTCCTGGCAGGCAGGCCGGGTGCAGCAGAGCGATATTATTGAATCACTGCGCATGCGTAGACCCCGGTGCGCAGTCACGCGCAGAGCCCGGTGTGCGGACACGCGCAGAGCCCGGTGCGCAGACATGCACAGATCCCGGTGCGCAGACACGCGCAGATCACAGTGCACAGACACGCGCAGATCCCAGTGCACAGACACGCACAGATCCCAGTGCAATGACACGCACAGATCCCAGTGCAATGACATACGCAGACCCCAGTGCACAGACATACGCAGACCCCAGTGCACAGACATGCGCAGACCACAGTGCACAGATCCCAGTGCATAGACATACGCAGACCCCGGTGCACAGACATGCGCAGACCACAGTGCACAGACCCCAGTGCACAGACATGCGCAGAGCCCAGTGCACAGACATGCACAGAGCCCAGTGCACGGACATGTGCAGACCCTGGTGCACGGACATGCACAGACCCCGGTGCACGGACATGCGCAGACCCCAGTGCACAGACACGCGCAGATCCCAGTGCACAGACACGCGCAGATCCCAGTGCACAGACACGCGCAGATCCCAGTGCACAGACACGCAAAGATCCCAGTGCACAGACACGCGCAGATCACAGTGCACAGACACGCGCAGAGCCCAGTGCACAGACATGCGCAGAGCCCAGTGCACAGACATGCGCAGAGCCCAGTGCACAGACATGCGCAGACCCCAGTGCACAGACATGCGCAGACCCCAGTGCACAGACATGCACAGACCCCAGTGCACAGACATACGCAGAACCCAGTGCACAGACATGCGCAGACCCCAGTCCACAGATCCCAGTACACAGACATGCGCAGATCCCATTGCACAGACATGCACAGATCCCAGTGGATAGACATGCGCAGATCCCAGTGCACAGACATGCGCAGATCCCAGTGCACAGACATGCGCAGATCCCAGTGCACAGACATGCGCAGATCCCAGTGCACAGATATGCACAGACCCCAGTGCACAGACATGCGCAGACCACAGTGCACAGACCCCAGTGCACAGACATACGCAGACCCCAGCGCACAGACATGCGCAGACCCCAGTGCACAGATCCCAGTCCACAGACATGCGCAGACCCGAGTGCACAGACATGCGTAGACCCCAGTGCACGGACATGCGCAGACCCCAGTGCACGGACATGCGCAGACCCCAGTGCACGGACATGCGCAGATCCCAGTGCACGGACATGCGTGGACCCTGGTGCTCAGACATGCGCAGACCCCGGTGCACGGACATGCGCAGACCCCAGTGCACAGACATGCGAGGATCCCACTGCACAGACATGCGCAGATCCCAGTGCACAGACATCCGCAGATCCCAGTGCACAGACATCCGCAGATCCCAGTGCACAGACACGCGCAGATCCCAGTACACAGACATGCGCAGATCCCAGTTCACAGACATGCGCAGATCCCAGTTCACAGATATGCGCAGATCCCAGTTCACAGATATGCGCAGACCCTAGTGCACAGACCCCAGAGCACAGACATGCGCAGATCCCAGTGCACAGACACACGCAGATCCCAGTGAACAGACATGCGCAGATCGCAGTGCACAGACATGCACAGATCCCAGTGCACAGACATGCGCAGATCCCAGTTCACAGATATGCGCAGACCCCAGTGCACAGACCCCAGTGCACAGACATGCGCAGATCCCAGTGCACAGACACGCGCAGATCCCAGTGCACAGACACACGCAGACCCCAGTGCACAGACATACGCAGACCCCAGTGCACAGACATGTGCAGACCCCAGTGCACAGACATGCGCAGATCCCAGTGCACAGACATGCGCAGATCCCAGTGCACAGACATGTGCAGAGCCCGGTGCACAGACATGCGCAGAGCCCGGTGCACAGACATGCGCAGAGCCCGGTGCACAGACATGCGCAGAGCCCAGTGCACAGACGTGCGCAGACCCCAGTGCACAAACGTGCGCTGACCCCAGTGTACAGACATGCGCAAAGCCCAATGCACAGACATGCGCAGACCCCAGTGCACAGACATGCGCAGACCCCAGTGCACAAACATGCGCTGACCCCAGTGTACAGACATGCGCAGATCCCAGTTCACAGACATGCGCAGATCCCAGTTCACAGATATGCGCAGATCCCAGTTCACAGATATGCGCAGACCCTAGTGCACAGACCCCAGAGCACAGACATGCGCAGATCCCAGTGCACAGACACACGCAGATCCCAGTGAACAGACATGCGCAGATCGCAGTGCACAGACATGCACAGATCCCAGTGCACAGACATGCGCAGATCCCAGTTCACAGATATGCGCAGACCCCAGTGCACAGACCCCAGTGCACAGACATGCGCAGATCCCAGTGCACAGACACGCGCAGATCCCAGTGCACAGACACACGCAGACCCCAGTGCACAGACATACGCAGACCCCAGTGCACAGACATGTGCAGACCCCAGTGCACAGACATGCGCAGATCCCAGTGCACAGACATGCGCAGATCCCAGTGCACAGACATGTGCAGAGCCCGGTGCACAGACATGCGCAGAGCCCGGTGCACAGACATGCGCAGAGCCCGGTGCACAGACATGCGCAGAGCCCAGTGCACAGACGTGCGCAGACCCCAGTGCACAAACGTGCGCTGACCCCAGTGTACAGACATGCGCAAAGCCCAATGCACAGACATGCGCAGACCCCAGTGCACAGACATGCGCAGACCCCAGTGCACAAACATGCGCTGACCCCAGTGTACAGACATGCGCAAAGCCCAATGCACAGACACGCGCATATCCCAGTGCACAGACACGCGCAGATCCCAGTGCACAGACATGCGCAGATCCCATTGCACAGACATGCACAGATCCCAGTGCACAGACATGCGCAGACCCCAGTGAACAGACCCCAGTGAACAGACATGCGCAGACCCCAGTGCACAGACATACGCAGACCACAGTGCACAGATCCCAGTACACAGACATGCGCAGATCCCAGTGCACAGACATGCGCAGTGCCCAGTGCACAGACATGCACAGAGCCCAATGCAAGGACATGCGCAGAGCCCAGTGCACACACATGCGCAGAGCCCAGTGCACAGACATGCGCAGAGGCCAGTGCACAGACATGCGCAGAGCAAGTGCGCAGATATGCGCAGACCTCAGTGCACAGACATGCGCAGACCTCAGTGCACAGACATGCGCAGACCCCAGTGCACAGACATGCGCAGACCCCAGTGCACAGACATGCGCAGACCCCAGTGCACAGACATGCACAGATCCCAGTGCACAGACACGTGCAGACCCCAGTGCACAGACATGCGCAGACCCCAGTGCACAGACACGCGCAGATCCCAGTGCACAGACACATGCAGATCCCAGTGCACAAACATGCGCAGATCCCAGTGCACAGACATGCACAGATCCCAGTGCACAGACATGCGCAGACCCCAGTGCACAGACCACAGTGCACAGACATGCGCAGACCCCAGTGCACAGACCACAGTGCACAGACATACGCAGACCCCAGTGCACAGATCCCAGTACACAGACATGCGCAGATCCCAGTGCACAGACATGCGCAGAGCCCAGTGCACAGACATGCGCAGAGCCCAGTGCACAGACATGCGCAGAGTCCAATGCACAGACATGCGCAGAGCCCAGCGCACAGACATGCGCAGAGCTCAGTGCACAGACATGTGCAGACCCCGCTGCACAGACATGCGCAGATCCCAGTGAACAGACATGCGCAGATCCCAGTGCACAGACATGCGCAGATCCCAGTGCACAGACATGCGCAGATCACAGTGCACAGACATGCGCAGATCCCAGTGCACAGACATGCGCAGATCCCAGTGCACAGACATGCGCAGAGCCCAGTGCACAGACATGTGCAGATCCCAGTGCACAGACATGCGCAGACCCCAGTGCACAGACACGTGCAGATCACACCGCACAGACATGCGCAGATCCTGGTGCACAGACCCCAGTACACAGACATGCGCAGACCTCAGTGAACAGACCCCAGTGCACAGCCATACGCAGACCCCAGTGCACAGACTTGCGCAGAGCCCAGTTCACAGACATGCGCAGAGCCCAGTGCACAGACATGCGCAGAGCCCAGTGCACAGACATGCGCAGAGCCCAGTGCACAGACATGTGCAGAGCCCAGTGCACAGACATGCGCAGAGCCCAGTGCACAGACATGCGCAGACCCCAGTGCACAGACATGCGCAGACCCCAGTGCACAGACATGCGCAGACCCCAGTGCACAGACACGCACAGATCCCAGTGCACAGACACATGCAGATCCCAGTGCACAGACATGCGCAGATCCCAGTGCACAGACATGCACAGATCCCAGTGCACAGACATGCGCAAATCCCAGTGCACAGACATGCGCAGACCCCAGTGCACTGACATGCGCAGACCCCAGTGCACAGACATACGCAGACCCCAGTGCACAGACATACGCAGACCCCAGTGCACAGATCCCAGTACACAGACATGTGCAGATCCCAGTGCACAGACATGTGCAGAGCCCAATGCACAGACATGCACAGAGCCCAGCGCACAGACATGCGCAGAGCTCAGTGCACAGACATGCGCAGACCCCAGTGCACAGACATGCGCAGACCCCACTGCACAGACATGCGAAGATTCCAGTGCACAGACATGCGCAGACTCCAGAGCACAGACATGCGCAGGCCCCAGTGCACAGACCCCAGTGCACAGACATGCGCAGACCCCTGTGCACAGACATGCGCAGACCCTAGTGTACAGACATGCGCAGAGCCCTGTGCACAGACATGCGCAGACCCCAGTGCACAGACATGCGCAGAGCCCTGTGCACAGACATGCGCAGACCCCAGTGCACAGACATGCGCAGATCCCAGTGCACAGACATGCGCAGACCCGTGCACAGACATGGGCAGATGGATATGGGTAGCCATCTTGCGTTGGCAGGAGACACTGTAAAAAAAAAAGAACTTATTTTAAAAACATGCCTCGCGTGATCTCAAAGCCAATTAAGTGTTTTTGAACTGTACTCACTGTTGCAGCAAGTCCTACAGACTGAAATGATATGGAACACAGATAAAATGGAGTTGAGCAGATTAGTCATGATTGAACTGAATTGCGGAGCAGGCCCAAGGGGCTGAATGGCCTCTTTGCATTCCAATGTTCTGTTAATAACAATAAACTATTTGTATCAATGTTGCAGACAGTAATCCATAAAATTTACATAAAACCAGCACCTGCAACTAGGGCTGAGTTAGAGACTGCAATTGAATCCGTTAGTTCCGGTGGTTTATATTTAGAAAAGCAGATGCTGGAAGCCCAAAATAAAAAATGTTGGAAATACTCAGTAGGTCAAACAGCATCTGCAAAGGGCAAAACAGAGTTAATGTTTCAGGTCGACAACCTTCCACCAGAATGTGTACCTTAACCAGGAAGCAGCAGATACTATTGATCTTCACATCTTCATTCATCATCACACACACCAAGGTTCCCGAAAGGCCATCTTGACATCATTGATTTTCATGTCAGACAAGTCAAATAAACTTTTAATTTTCTCCTGAGGCTTCAAATGACACAAATGATATTTATAATCCCTGTGCAAACTGCTACACATAATGCAGCTTTAAAACAATTACATTTTACATTTATTTATCAGTAACTTACCAAAATGTGGAGCTATGCTCCACTCAAACCGAGAGGGGCTTTATGAGGGAAGTGAAGTGCTTTTGATCAGTTATATGTTATATGTTGTTCTATAACTGCTACTGCTACTTACCTGGCAGGGGAGACACCATGATCCTGCCAAGGCAAGGTCGGGAAGCAAAGGCTATAACCAATCGAAATCCATACCATGGGTTACCTATCACCGTCCGAGTCACGGTGAAGGACAGCGAAGGAGGATCACCTATGGATCGGGTCTTCTTCACCAGGAGGATACTGTTGAAGGCGTGCGGCTTTGAAGCTCCGGAGATCTTATCCCTGCAGGACTTCCCCAAAGCTGGATTTTTCGACGTGACGTTCAAGCGGGTGGCAGACTGCGTCCAGCTCCTGAGGGTGTTCGAGGAGAAGAGAGACCTGCCGGAGATGAAGATCCTGACGGCGGAGCCGCTCTTTTCTCTGCCGTTGCAACGGGAACGTGTGGTGATGGTGCATCTGTACAACCCCTTCGTCCCTGTCGCCGACGTGGTCACCTTCCTCACCAGGTACTTCGATAAGGTGGGGAGCGGCACCGAGATTCGAGACGAGTTGGGGATCTGGACAGGCAAACGCCAGTTTAAGGTCACGCTAAAGACCGACGGTAAGGGAGCCATTTTCCACCCTCCTTCCAGATTCGCTATCGGGGGAAACCGTGGCTACCTGGTCTACGCTGGGCAACCCAAGCATTGTCGCTCATGCGGCAAGGCTGGTCATGTGGCGGCCAACTGCAGCGCCTCCCTCTGCAAGATCTGCAAACAGGAAGGGCACCAGACAAAAGACTGCAAACAGGCCAAGTGCTGCAACCTGTGTGGCGAGGCAGGTCACCTCTACAGGACCTGCCCCAAACGCTGCCGTACTTACGCACAGGCAGCCAAAGCCAACGAGGGTGAAGCAGAAGAAATGCTTCGTGTCACTCCAACCACCAAGGCCCCCAGGGAGCTCAACGGGACAAAGGAGGACACAGAGAGAGACAAGGTGGAGGAAGAGATTGAGGCAACAGATAGCCAATCAGCAGCACTACCCCCTGAACCTCCCAGTCCTCAGGACAGCGAATCAATGGAGGAGGAGGCAGCAGTGGAAAAGCAGCAGGGGGAGTGGCAGGCGGTGAAGAGAGCCAAAAGGAAGAAGGAGCGAAGAAGAAGCAAAGCCATTTCCCAGAAAAGCGGCAAGAGGCGTCTCCCATCCGACATGGATGACAAGGGCAGCAGCTCTTCGGATGAAGAAGTGCCAGGGCGGCACCGACAGAAGAGGCGGCAAAGCTCCAGGGCGTTGGAGGACGAGACATCCGAGCTCCAGAACATTGGAGACAACAAGAAGACCAGCGCACCCCAACTTTGCCTGCAACCTGAGGAGGCCAGTGCACCACAGCCCCTGGAATCTGGGAGCAGTGAGGCAATCATCGCACCCCAGCTCCAGGAAGCCGGGAACAGCAACACCCCAGAGGGGGTGAGTTTTGGAGAAGCTTCTCCAGCAAAGGGCATCTCAAAACCCGCTCTCTACGCGAACCTCCAGATGCCACCTGAGCAGAACACTGCCAAGGAGATCTACCTCAGCCCATCCAAAGTGAAGGAATTTGAGCTCACTACGGGTATGAAGGAGCAGACTAAAGGTCTGGGACTCTCAGAGACAGTGGGTTTGGTAGGAGAATAAATGCTTTAAAATGGGTTTAAAGATTGTATCCATAAATGTGCGTAGCATTAAATCTACTACGCGATGTGTTGCGACCTTGGACTACCTTGCCAAGGTCAAAGCTGACCTGTTGTTTCTGCAGGAGTGTGCGATACCGCACCTCAGCTCCTACAGGCAATGGTCACAATGGTGGTCCCATGGGCCATCGATCTGGTCAGGCGGAAACGACTCTCGTTCCTCCGGCCTGGGTATTCTGCTGCGGGGAGGCAACTTCACCGTCTCCGAGGTTAAGGAGGTGGTGGGCGGGCGACTCCTCGTAGCAGACGTAATGTACAAGAACGCTCCACTCCGGTTAATTAACGTGTATGGCCCGTCACAAGGGGCTGAGCGGCTGGAGGTTTTTCAGCAGCTCCCACTGCTGCTGGCGACCTCCAGGCCGGTCATTCTGGGCGGTGACTTCAACTGCATCATCGATGCGGCTGGACGATCCAGCAGGGCCGACAGCAGATTGGACGCTACGTCCAGATCCCTGATGGAAACAGTTAAGGATGCCAAGCTGCACGACGTCTTCAGCAACCCTGCAGACGGAGCGCAGCGTAGATTCACCTGGTCGCGGCCAGACGGGTCCATTCGCTCCAGGATAGACTTCCTGTTTGTGTCCCGTGCATTCACAGTCAGATCCACCGATGTCAAGCCGGTGTTCTTCTCTGACCACTGCCTCCTACTGGCGGACTGCCACTTGGAGAAGGACCTGAGGGTGGGCAGGGGGGCATGGAAGCTAAATGTGCAACTGCTGACCCCAGAGAACATTGAGGAGCTCAAGAGGGATTACAAAGGTTGGAGAACCGTGAAACCCCTCTTTGAGTCCCTGACACACCGGTGGGAAGCGATCAAGGGAAACATCAAGAGATTTTTTAATCCTCAAAGGCACCCAGAAAGCTAGAAAGGAACAGAGGGAAATGTCCCGACTCCAGAAAAACATGCAGAATCTGCTCCGGCTGCAGTCGATGGGGGTCGCTGTCAAGGAGGAACTCCAAGAGGTGAAGAGCCAGCAAGTTTGCCTCGGAGGCCTCCAAGATCATCTTCCATTCCAGAGTCCGCTCCGTGGAGCAGGATGAGACGTGCTCACGTTTCTTCTTCCAAAAGGTACACAGAGAGAGCTCTGTGATCAGCAGCCTGAAGGAAGAAGACGGCTCAGTAAAGTCATCACGGTCCGACATTTTGAGGATCAGCAAATCCTTTTATGCCGGATTGTATGACGTGAAGCCCACGGACAGCACGGCCTCCCAGTCCTTCCTGTCCTCTATCACGGAGGTCTTAGACGACAGTACGCGGGAGAGCCTGGACAAACCGCTAACTCCTGAGGAACTGACTAAGGCCCTTGAGTCCTTCGAGAAGAGTAAAACTCCCGGAAGCGACGGCTTGCCGGCGGAGTTGTATTTGGCTCTGTGGGACTTAATCGGCCCAGACCTGCTAGGAGTGTACGAGAGTATGCTCCTGGATGGTAGTATGTCAGAATCCATGAGGAAAGGCATCATCACCCTCACCTACAAGCACAAGGGGGGAAGGGAGGAAATTAGAAATTGGCGACCCATTTCACTGTTGAATGTGGACTATAAGATTCTGTCCAAGGTCATCGCCAATCGGGTCAAATCCGTTCTGGAATTGGTGATCCACCCTGACCAGACCTGCACTGTGCCAGGCAGGAAGATCTCTGACAGCCTCGCGCTGCTCAGGGATACGATTGCCTATGTACAGGACAGGGGTGTGGATACCTGCCTCATCAGCTTGGATCAGGAGAAGGCCTTTGACAGAATATCGCACACCTACATGGTGGATGTGCTCTCCAAAATGGGGTTTGGGGAGGGAATTCGAAATTGGATCCAACTGCTCTACACTAACATCAGTAGTGCAGTCTCAATCAATGGGTGGGAAACAAGCTAGCTTTCCGATTAAATCTGGAGTCAGGCAGGGCTGTCCTCTCTCGCCTGTTCTTTTCATGTGTTGCATAGAACCCTTTGCCGAGTCCATCAGGAAGGATCCGGGCATAAGAGGAGTGACGATCCCAGGCAGTGGAGGCACTCAGGTAAAAGCCTCCCTGTACATGGACGATGTCGCCGTCTTCTGCTCGGATCCTCTGTCGGTGCGCAGACTGATCCACATCTGCGACCAGTTCGAACTGGCCTCGGGAGCCAAGGTAAATCGTGGGAAGAGCGAGGCCATGTTCTTTGGGAACTGGGTTGACCGATCCTTTGTCCCCTTCACTGTCAGGGCTGACGGCCTGAAGGTGCTGGGGATATGGTTCGGAGGGACCAGGGCATGCGTTAGAAACTGGAAGGAGTGAGTGTCTATGGTGAAAAGGAAACTGGGCATGTGGGAGCGACGCTCCCTCTCCATTGCGGGTAAGAACCTGGTCATCAGGTGTGAGGCACTCTCGCTGTTGCTGTACGTGGCACAGGTCTGGCCCATTCCACACTCCTGCGTGGTGGCCATCACTCGAGCCATCTTCCGCTTTATCTGGAGGTCAAAAATGGATCGTGTCCGCAGGGACGCGATGTACAAGCCTCTAGATAAAGGGGGAAAAAACGTGCCCAACATCGCCCTCATACTGATGGCCACCTTTGTGTGTGGCTGCATCAAGCGGTGCATAGACCCTCAGTACGCAAACACCAAGTGTCACTACATGCTGAGGTTCTACCTGTCCCCAGTGTTGCGAAGGATGGGTCTGGCCACGCTGCCGCGGAACGCTCCAAGTAGCTGGACCGTGCCGTACCACCTGTCCCTCGTTGAAAAATTTATGCAGAAAAACACCTTTGACCACAAGTCCATCAGGCAGTGGTCAGCACGTAACGTCTTAGAGGCCCTGAGGGAAAAGGAGAGGGTGGATCCTGTGGGATGGTTCCCCAAGCAGACTGTCAAAGTCATTTGGCAGAATGCCTCATCGCCAGAACTTTCCAACAAGCACCAAGACGTGGCTTGGCTGGTGGTGAGAAAGGCCCTCCCCGTCAGATCCTTCCTACATGCCAGGAGTCTCACCCCCTCTGCACGTTGCCCTCGAGGTGGCTGTGGTGGGGAAGAGACCGTTGTTCACCTCCTGGTGGATTGTGCCTTTGCAAAGAAGGTCTGGAGAGAGATGCAGTGGTTGCTGTCGAGGTTCATCCCGAGCAGTTCTGTGACACAGGACTCTGTGCTCTACGGGCTGTTCCCAGGGGGACACACCGAGACAAACATCAACTGCAGCTGGAGGATCATCAACTCGGTGAAAGACGCGCTTTGGTCTGCCCGAAACTTGTTGGTCTTCCAGCACAAAGAGTTGACCCCGACCGAGTGTTGCGGACTGGCACAATCCAAAGTCCAGGACTACGTGCTGAGGGATGCACTAAAGCTTGGGGCAGCTGCCGCAAAGGCGCAATGGGGAAGGGTCGCTGTCTAAGACCTTTCTGCCACAGCGCACCGAGGGACTGGGAACTGTTTAGAGCCCCTCGGGCTGTACAGCTCAAAATGAAAGGCTGTAAATGATTGTAATATTGTTTGTACTGATGCACCTGGTGATACATTTTGTAAAAGTTTAACCTGGATTGTACCCTTGTAATGGTGTTTTTGAAATGGTTTGGAATGTGATTGAAGATATTTTATGAATAAAGTATATTTTTGCAAAAAAAAAACTGCTACTGGTCACTGAGGTTACAGCAAAAATCTCCGTATTCCTCAGTGACTAAAGACTCATGAAGACCCTCTCTCTGTCACACCCCCCCCGCACTGTCATCAGCCCCTCTCCCCGCCCCCCAACACACACACTGTCATCAGCTCCTCCCCCCCCACACACACTGTCATCAGCCCCTCCCCCCCACACACACACACACTGTCATCAGCCCCTCCCCCCCCCCACACACACACTGTAATCAGCTCCTCCCCCCCACACAAACTGTCATCAGCCCCGCCCCCCCACACACACTGTCATCAGCTCCTCCCCCACACACACACTGTCATCAGCTCCTCTCTCCCCCCCCCCACACACACTGTCATCAGCCCCTCCCCCCCACACACACACACACTGTCATCAGCCCCTCCCCCCCCCACACACACACTGTAATCAGCTCCTCCCCCCCACACAAACTGTCATCAGCCCCGCCCCCCCACACACACTGTCATCAGCTCCTCCCCCACACACACACTGTCATCAGCTCCTCCCCCACACACACACTGTCATCAGCCCCTCTCCCCCCCCACACACACACTGTCATCAGCCCCTCTCCCCCCCCACACACACACTGTAATCAGCCCCTCTCCGCCCCCCCACACACACACTGTAATCAGCCCCTCCCCCACACACAGTCATCAGCCCCTCTCCCCCCCCCACACACACTGTCATCAGCCCCTCTCCCCCCCCCCCACACACACTGTCATCAGCCCCTCCCCCACACACAGTCATCAGCCCCTCTCCCCCCCCCCACACACACTGTCATCAGCCCCTCTCCCCCCCCCCACACACACTGTAATCAGCCCCTCTCACCCCCCACACACACACACACTGTCATCAGCCCCTCTCCCCCCCACACACACACTGTCATCAGCCCCTCTCCCCCCCCCACACACACTGTCATCAGCCCCTCTCCCCCCCACACACACACTGTCATCAGCCCCTCTCCCCCCCCCCACACACACTGTCATCAGCCCCTCTCCCCCCCCACACACACACTGTCATCAGCCCCTCTCCCCCCCCCCACACACACTGTCATCAGCCCCTCTCCCCCCCCACACACACACTGTCATCAGCCCCTCTCCCCCCCCCCACACACACTGTCATCAGCCCCTCCCCCCCCCTCACACACACTGTCATCAGCCCCTCTCCCCCCCCACACACACACTGTCATCAGCCCCTCCCCCACACACACTGTCATCAGCCCCTCTCCCCCCCCACACACACACTGTCATCAGCCCCTCCCCCACACACACTGTAATCAGCCCCTCTCCCCCCCACACACACACACTGTCATCAGCTCCTCTCCCCTCCCCCACACACTGTCATCAGCCCCTCTCCCCCCCCACACACACTGTCATCAGCCCCTCTCCCCCCCCACACACACTGTAATCAGCTCCTCCCCCCCACACACACACTGTCATCAGCCCCTCTCCCCCCCCACACACACACTGTCATCAGCCCCTCTCCCCCCCCACACACACACTGTCATCAGCTCCTCCCCCCCACACACACTGTCATCAGCCCCTCTCCCCCCCCACACACTGTAATCAGCTCCTCCCCCCCACACACACTGTCATCAGCCCCTCTCCCCCCCCCCCACACACACACTGTCATCAGCCCCTCTCCCCCCTCCACACACTGTCATCAGCTCCTCCCCCCCCCACACACACTGTCATCAGCCCCTCTCCCCCCTCCACACACTGTCATCAGCCCCTCTCCCCCTCCCCACACACACTGTCATCAGCCCCTCTCCCCCCCCCACACACTGTCATCAGCCCCTCCACCCCCCTCCCCACACACACACTGTCATCAGCCCCTCCCCCCCCAACACTGTCATCAGCCCCTCTCCCCCCCCCACACACACTGTAATCAGCCCCTCTCCCCCCCCCACACACTGTCATCAGCCCCTCTCCCCCCCCCACACACACTGTCATCAGCCCCTCTCCCCCCCCCCCACACACACTGTCATCAGCCCCTCTCCCCCCCACACACACACACTGTCATCAGCCCCTCTCCCCCCCCACACACACTGTCATCAGCCCCTCTCCCACCCCCCCACACACACACTGTCATCAGCCCCTCTCCCCCCCCCACACACACTGTCATCAGCCCCTCTCCCCCCACCCCACACACACTGTCATCAGCCCCTCTCCCCCCACCCCACACACACTGTCATCAGCCCCTCTCCCACCCCCCCACACACACACTGTCATCAGCCCCTCTCCCCCCACCCCACACACACTGTCATCAGCCCCTCTCCCCACCCCCACACACACTGTAATCAGCCCCTCCCCCACACACACTGTCATCAGCCCCTCTCCCACCCCCCCACACACACACTGTCATCAGCCCCTCTCCCCCCACCCCACACACACTGTCATCAGCCCCTCTCCCCCCACCCCACACACACTGTCATCAGCCCCTCTCCCCACCCCCACACACACTGTCATCAGCTCCTCCCCCACACACACTGTCATCAGCCCCTCTCCCCTCCCCCACACACACACTGTCATCAGCCCCTCTCCCCCCACCCCACACACACTGTCATCAGCCCCTCTCCCCCCACCCCACACACACTGTCATCAGCCCCTCCCCCACACACACACTGTCATCAGCCCCTCTCCACCCACCCCACACACACTGTCATCAGCCCCTCCCCCACACACACACTGTCATCAGCCCCTTTCCCCTCCCCCCCACACACACTGTCATCAGCCCCTCTCCCCACCCACACACACACTGTCATCAGCCCCTCTCCCCCCCCAACACACACACTGTCATCAGCTCCTCCCCCCCACACACACTGTCATCAGCTCCTCTCCCCCCCCACACACACACACTGTCATCAGCTCCTCTCCCCCCCCACACACACTGTCATCAGCTGCTCCCCCCCCACACACACACTGTCATCAGCCCCTCTCCCCCCCCACACACACACACTGTCATCAGCCCCTCTCCCCCCCTACACACACTGTCATCAGCCTCTCCCCACACACACACACTGTCATCAGCCCCTCTCCGCCCCCCCACACACACTGTCATCAGCTCCTCTCCCCCCACACACACTGTCATCAGCTCCTCTCCCCCCACACACACTGTCATCAGCCCCTCCCTCCCCCCCCCACACACACACTGTCATCAGCCCCTCCCTCCCCCCCCCCCCACACACACACTGTCATCAGCCCCTCTCCCCGCCAACACACACTGTCATCAGCCCCTCTCCCCCCCAACACACACTGTCATCAGCCCCTCCCTCCCCCCCCCCCCACACACACTCTGTCATCAGCCCCTCTCCCCCCCAACACACACTGTCATCAGCCCCTCCCTCCCCCCACCCCACACACACTCTGTCATCAGCCCCTCTCCCCCCCAACACACACTGTCATCAGCCCCTCTCCCACCCCCCACACACACATTGTCATCAGCCCCTCTCCCCCCCCCCCCCCCCCCCCACTGTAACCAGCCCCTCTCCCCCGCCCCAAACAGGGCTCCACGCTGACCCAGCCCCACAGCCTAAAGCCCTGCGGAGCTGATTAACGGGGGCTGAGTGGGATTTCTATCCCTCACAGGTAGGAGGACTCACCCTCTGGAGCTGCCGGCCAATTGGATTAGCCAGCAGCTCCATCAGCCCGGCAGCACCAGCAAGGCATTAGGGGCTACTGCCGGGACCCCCAGCGAAGGGACTCCAAACCTTGGAGCCCCAGAGCAGATAAGTACAAGGCCAGGGAGAGGGACAGTGGAGGGGGTGGGTTTAAAGAAGGGAGCGAGTAGGAAGGAAAGGCGGGGTGGGGTCAACCTAAGGGGGTCACCTTGTGATCAGCAAAGGGCAGCCCCCGGAAAACAACCCTCCTTCCTTCCTTTTCCCATTTAAGTTTAAACACGCACACACACACACATATAGTAATCAGCAAATCCCCAGGATTGGCCTGGAGTCTCCAGGAATTGCAGATCACTCTCCAGGACCCTGCTGTGTGCAATCCTGGAGAAAAATCATCCGGACATTAAAAAGGTTAGGGTTTTTTTTTGTCATTTTCTTTGAACATTGCTCTTTACCAGATATAAAAAGATTGAAAAAGCTGTTTGGCTGACAGTCAAGCATCAACCAATTGAGTAATGAGTCTTTTTGCTTTCCAATTGGTGTAGGAAGGCCGATGTGTCAGCCGACTAATGGCTGGAGCCTGGGGAAAGTCATGTGATCAAACCTCCAGAAACATATTTAGTCACAGTTGGCAACCCTACCCCCCACACACACATAGTAATCAGCGTCTGTTCTCCCACACACACACACACACACTCACACTCATCAGCCCTTCTCCCTCTCCCACCTTTGCCTACCTGCCAGTGCCTGCAAAGCAGAGTCACTATCCCCGGGGTAAGGATCCTCTACAACAGACGGACTGGGGCCTAAACACTGCAAGGTTTGAAGCTGCCACACTAACCTTTCTGTCAGCCACATGACCTCCCAGCTTTTCCCGCAGTCTGGACACATCAGTCAGTCAGTCAGTCACTGCATTACCTGTGTCAGCCTCTGCCTGCGCCAAGTTGATGCACAGATATCCCTGTCCCGCTCGGCACTTGCTGCTAATAGTGTTTCCTAAAGTTAAAGAGTGCTTTGGGATCGCCGTCCACCCCTTTTTGTTTGGTAACATCATTCTAGTCAGTCCAGGGCTGTTACTCCAACATCTCTGAATTCTATCGTCTCCTCTCCATAGCCCTAATTGCTGCTTCGGAGGAGGGGGAGCTCACAGCCCCATCCGCTGTTTCTGTGACCCCATCTGGGGTCATGACCCACCGTTTGGAAACTGCTGCCATAAACCTTTCATGGTACCTTGCATGATTTAGAGATCAGTCCTTCAGCTCACATTGAACATCAACCCCAATGATCACTGTTTGGAATCCAGTAGACCAATTGCTTCCCATTCACTTCCACATTTCAGACGTACAGAATTCCAAAGGAGCAAAACCTTCCCCATTTATTTTCAGTATTGATAATCCCAATGGACCAATCTGTTCCCTATTCCTTATTGTTGATCCACGATTAGTAAATATTCTCATTCTACCAAAAGCGATACAGCAACATTAGCTGCAGCCAACTCCCTGCAGGCTATCTATATTTTAGGCTGTGTTTGGGTTCAGTTACGAATGAAAGTTCAGAAAACCACAATGCAATGACTTGACCATTACCATTAGTGCCTTTTATCTCCAGTTTATGCTTCAGACCCTATGCAGAACGTTTCTTGGCAAAGCTGTTTTGTATTTGCTTCAATTCACCTAGTACTTGACACTCATTCATGGAACAGTGTTGAGAGGATCTCTCTTGAATGTTTATATTCAGTTTCTGCAAGATTAACTTGAGTTAGAAAGTTGAAATAGGCCAGAGAGTTCTTTGTCTGAGACACACATAAAGCCAGGTCAATGAATAATTCATGTCAACAAGGTTTCTCCTAAGTTTTAACAAACAAAAAACTGTTAGGGGACTGTGGGTGGCTTAGCTTGAATCAGGCTGTTGCCCTTTCACCTCTAGGACCTGACAGGGTTGCAATCTCTTCTCTCTCTCTCTCTCATAGGCTTAGAGTTCAAAACAGGAAATAAATTGAGGGCAAATCTCAACTCAGTCCTAGAGGTAAATTTGCTCAAGTTTTGCATGATGAGATAGCATATCAGAAATGTTAAGGAAAATAGTGTGGGCCTTGATTCAGGCTGCTGATCTCCTGTTACACCACTGGCAGCATTGCTGCAGTTACTCCTAGGCCTAATCCATTCTGTGTGTATTCTAGGAGTGGTCATTGCTGATAGTGAGTTTGATAAATATCACCCACCCCATTTAATGAGCACAAAACACACCAAGAACAGCAAAATGGTAGCTCTGTAAACTGAACTTTGTTCCTACAACACCCAAAACTGACAGACTCAATATCAGCCCTCCAGCCCTCACAGTTCTCAACGATAAAAAAATATTTACAATTATATAATGCCTTTCACAAGCCAGAGTGCTTCACAGAAAATGAAGTACTTTTGAAGTCCAATCATAGGGGGAAAGAGAGCAGTCACTTGGCACAGAGCAAAGCCCCCACAACAGCATTGAGACAAACCTGATCATCTTTGTGGTGTTATTGAGGGATAAGTATTGGCCAGGGCACCAGAGAGAACACCCCTGCTCTTCTTCAAAATAGTGACCGTTGTTTAGAGTAAAGGGTTAACATCAGAAGCACCTGATGCTGATGTAACTATGATGCAATGTCACATGACCAAATAACAGAGACCTGGAGGGAAGCAGAAGTACAACCTCGTGTAGAGTTACAGAGATGTACATTGACCTGTAAATAAATAATAATGATTTTTACGAACTACAGTCTTAAGTAGCTTTCTTAGGGAAACAGTCAAACACTAAACCCCACCTAGACCCCAAACACAAGACAAAACGTGGAGGCAGTGGAGAGTGAGTAAAAGACCCAGAAAACTCCAAGGATGGACGACAGACCTGACAGGCCTACAAATCCTTGGAAGAAAGAAAAAAAGAAAATTGGTTGAAGATTCACCTGAGAACTCAGAGCATCGCAGGTACAACAGATGCAAGCTGAGACACGGACCTGGAGTCTGGACAGCAGTGAGCACAGACCAGAAGCTACAAGTCAGGCTACTGAAGCAACAGCAGATCCAGAGCTTAGGACAAGCATGAAGCCTACATTGCCACTCCCAGAACCTTTCTGAAGTGCTTGAAGACTCGCAACAGGCTCAACTCTGGGACAATTGGAGAAAGAGATTTTCCAGATATCAAACAGCTTCAGATTTGCACAAAAAGGATCAGGTCAGTACTTTACTCTATGCAGTTGGAGCTATCAACAAGATTGTAATAGCCAGTCAGGGAGTCGATGAGGCTTCAAATTCATACGATGAGGTCCTCCAGACAGTAGATTCATATTTCAGCATTTGATAAAATGTAATCGTCAAAAGAGCAAAATTTAATAAGCAGAAACAAAAACCAGGTGAATGCATGGATTCATTCAGTAATGACCTGTAAAGGCTGGGAAAGAATTGCGACCACGGGATCTTGAAAGATTAATTAATATATGGCCACATAGTAGTTGGAGTCCTGGATGAAACCCTTTCAAATCTCTTGCAAATGAGAGAAGATCTAACTCTCACTAAGGCAGTACAAATCATGCAACAGACCAGCTCAGAAAGCAAAATAAAGTGGTTGGTCATGGGGAAAGTGATGTCCCTTGGAAACGAATGAGTGAAGTCATTCAATATGTCGGACAGAAAAGAGAAAGCACATTGAAGTAGAAGCCCGGGAAGTAGGGGAAAAGTGCACCAACCGCCATCTTGAAATACTCTCGGTATGGCGGGAAAACCCTACACAAGCGGGAGTAATGCCCAGCAGGAGGAGCAGAGTGCCACAAAAGTTAGAACATTCTAAAACTGCCTGCCAATCCACAACACAAGTATTTCAAAACAAAAAGAGAGAATAACAAAGCCAAACCAAATATAAGAAGTGGAAGAGCCACAGAAAAAACAAATAACCTTCCTCGGGAAAGTTAATGAAACAGAAAATAATTACTGGAGCATTAAACCAGAGGTGGTCGGACACCCCACAGAGTTTAAATTAGACACAGGCACAGATGTTTCAGTATTATCTGATGAAGTAAAGTGGATTAAATATATCACACTACAGCCATCATCCATCCAGTTACAAGGTCCAGGAGGGACTACACTGAAAGTAATAGGTCAACAATTGGCAAGGTTAAGATACAAGGATAAAGAAGTCATTGAACCCCTGTATGTCATACAGAACCAAGAGTCTACATTATTAACCAGGAAAGCATGCTTACAATTGATGCTGATCTCCAAGGATGATGAAATTGCTGATGAACAGTCCAATAACGTATTCAGGAATGAATTCCCAACATTATTTTCAGGCTTAGGAAAGCTAAAGACAGAATATCGTGTAACCCCCAAGGGCTGATGCTAAGCCAATTTTGCTCTTTACGCCAAGGAACGTCCCTCACCCACTCTTAGTCAAGAGCGAGATTGAGTACATGTTACAGCAGGGGGTTATCTCTCCAGTAACCATACCAACAAAGTAATGTTCTGGAATGATCACAGTACCAAAGTCTAAGAATCTATGCGGACTTGACTCAACTAAACAAATCAGGAGAACATGAGATTGACCCAATGGCCTCAGTGGATGAAAGTCTTGCCAAATTAGCAAAAAGTTACCCTGTTTACCAAATTATATGCAAGCAGTGACTTTTGACAGTTGCCTCTGGACAAATAATCTAGTCACTGACCATTTTTATAATGCCATTCAATGCTGGTTGTTTTAACAGGTTACCACTCAGAATTGCTTCTGCAGCAGAGATATTCCGAAGACAATGTCCCAGGCCCTGGAAGACATTGGAAGGAGTAATATACTATATAGATGACATACTCATACACGGTTCATCGAAAGAAGAACGTGACCATAGAGTGGTAGCAATCTTCAGAGTTCTACAGGAAGCAGGTTTGACATTGAACAAGACATGTGAATTTGCAAAGCCACTGATAAAACCCTTAGGGCACATTGTGCTATCTTCAGTAATAACAGCCGACCCACAGCAAACCAAGGGGTATTAGAGAGTTCCCACAGCCTAGGAGCATCACAGAGTTGCAAAGTTGCCTTGGGATGGTCAACCAGGTAGGTAAGTTCCTACCAAACTTGACAGAAATCAATGAGCCATTGAGGCAGCTGCTGAGACAAGGTGGAGCTGGAACATGGGCCAGCAAAATGCTTTTGACAAGATCAAAAATCTTCTAATTTCACCTGAAATTCTAGCACACAACAATCATAGCAGCGGAAGCATCACCTACAGGCTTGGATGCAATTTTCTTTCAAGTTCAGGAAGATGGAAAAAGAAGATTGGTTTATTATGTCTCAAGATCACTTACGAAGACTGAGAAAATGTATGCAACCACAAAGAATGAACCATTGGCAGCAACATGGGCGTGCAAGAAGTCCTCTGATTATGTGATGGGATTAAGGTTTAAAATTGAAACCGCCCACAAGCCTTTGGTTACTCTTCTTAACCTAAAGGAGATTGCAAAAATGCCGCCCAGAACTCAATGCTTCAGACTCAGAATATTGAGGAACGATACAGTGACTGAGTATGTTCAAGGGAAGTACCAGACAACAGCAGGTGCAATGAAATACTGTGGATGCTGATGATCTGAAATAAAAACAGAAAATGCTAGAAAAACTCAGCTGGTCTGGCAGCATTTGTAGAGACAGCGGAAGCACTGTCAAGAATATGAGTGGCAGGAGTCAAACTGGAAGATTAGAATTCTGTCGAGAAAGTGGAAGTGTATACTTCACTCATTACCAAACATTCACCAGCCACTGAGAAGAGGTTACAAGAAGTTAAGCAAGCACAACAGTAGGATGATGAATGCATCCAAATAAAAGAATATCGCCAGAGTGGATGGTCAGATTACACTCCTAACAACCCAATATTACGCCAGTACTCTGAACAGAGAAAGCATCTCACCATCATTGGTGATTTCTTAGTTCTAAATGACAAACTAGTCAGCCCGAAAACACTTCAATTTGACATTCTCCAAAAATTACATAAAGGTCACTTGGGGATGGCAAAATGCCAAGTTAGAGCCCAGAAGTCAGTCTGGTGGCCAGGCATTAATCGTTCAATAGAAGAACTAATCTTGAATTGCCTTACGTGTGCAGTGAATAGCCAATAGCAGAGTGAACTACTGCCGCCCTCCACTTTTCCATCGAGGCCACGGGGCCTGGGAATGGATTGATTTGTTTTTAAAGGCAAAGCATTTATCATCGTCATTGATTACTACTCCAGATGGATTGAAGTGAACAGATTGTATAGCATCACAGCAGAGGCAGTCATTCAATCACTGAAGAGAATCTTCTGGACACGTGGCATCCCGGATGTCGTAGTGTCAGAAAATAGTCCTCACAAATTATTCCATAACTTTGCACAGGAATACAGTTTCATGCATGTGACACTAGTTTGCCTAGTCTTCAGTCAAATGGAGTTCAGAAAGAGGAGTTCAAACAATCAAGGAATTGATGAAAAAGAACAAAGATATTAACTTAGTCCTTCATTGTTATAGAACCTCGCTGCTAAAAAATGGGTTCTCACCATCTGGTGGGAAGACGGCTGAAAACACAACTTCCAGCTCTACAACAAAGACCACAACCTAACATCACCTCAGATGATCATGAGAAAGTTAAAAAGCGTGAGGAGCAGCAAAGAAGCAATCACGCTCATAACTTTGACTTCAGGCACAGGGCCCAAGACTTGGAAGTGCTACAACCCAGAGAGAGATAGTGGATACAAGACCAACGGAGAGAAGGCATTATAATAGAAAGAGCTCTGCAACCGAGATCTTATGGAATTGAGATGGACCAGGGAAATATAAGGAGGAACTGAAAAACCTCAATATCCTTGGAAAGGAAGCCAATAGAAACTTGAGCTTACTATTCAGATCCTGATGGAGATAAGGAATCAGAAACAAGGGAAAGCTCTACAGCCATCCAGGAGAAGGACATTCATATCGAACAATGAGAGATTGCAGATAGTCCTCAACCTCAGCATCAGATGAGGAAAAGATCAGGGAGATTAGTCAAGGCACCTCAGAGACTAACCCTGTGAAATCTGAGGATTTGGTGGGGAGATGTAGACTGTACATAATTGGGGTAAAGACTTGGGGGGAGATGTAGAGTAAACGGTTAACATCAGAAGCACATGACCAAGTAACAATGTCACATGACCAAGTAACAATATCACATGACCAAGTAACAGAGACTTGGAGGGAAGCAGAAGTCCAACCTTGAGTAGAGTTACTCAGACATACATAAAGCTCTAAATAAATAACTAATAAACTACAGTCTTAAGTAGCTTTCTTAGGAATGTAGTCAAACTCTGAAGAACCCCATCTAGACCCCGAACACAAGACGAGATACAAGGGATATCTTAATTCACCTGACAGGTCAGACAGAGTCCCGGTTTAATATCTCATGCAAAAGACAGCAACTCTGACAGTGCAGCAGTCTCACAGTACTGCAGTAGAGTGTTTGCCAGAACTCGCAACCTTCTGACTCTGAGGTGAGAGTGCTACGCCTGAGCCATGCCTGAATAGTAAAACTCTGTTTCAGGGCAACATTCTGAAATCCCTCGCTTGTCTCTGTGAAGGTGCTGACTGGTGTTTGGGAAATGCATCCACAGGCATCATGTCCACCGGCACCTTGTCCCAATGGACACATTTCAGGCAGAAGTGCAGGCAGTGAATGGTAGCAGCCAATTTGACTGTAATGGGCATCACAGCTGAGCTCAGTGTCCACCCTCCTGCACTTTATCAGTGATGGTCAAACTCAGCGATGCCTCTTGGCTTGCCTGGCACAGTGAATGAGGAGGTCACTCACTGATGGAGTAGGAGTGCTTGTGGGACAATCAGAGGAAGGTACGCCAAATGTTTCCATTTCCATTTCCTAGCTGACGGTGCTGAAGTTAATGACGAGCCTTATTTCAATCAGTTAACGGTAAAGGTCAGTGATCGCTGCAGAGCCAGTACAACACTTGGTGAGATTAGTATCTTAAAATTTGACACTGCTTGAGGTTGATCCCCAGGTATTTACTATCTGCTTCCCCCATTTTTATTTTCTACCTTTTGTAGATTCTCCCACACCATGCAGTATTTGCAGGCCAATAGAGACAACAAATGAACCTATCAGTGTCATTGAGGCCTGAGGGAGTGAATGCAACCTCCTACCATATCTCCTCCTTTAAAAGGATGAAGCACAACCCCTCTCCACCTTCCACTATTCCATTGGCTTTAATCAAAGAATCAAGGGCACAAGCCATAAGTACCCCTCACTGGCACTGCCCATATGCCCCTACCAGCACATCTGTCTTGGCTGACATGCTGATTGAAATATGAGGTGATAATAGGAGGTGATATCTTTTAGATAAAATGTTAAACTGAGGCCTCGTCTGCCCTCTCAGATGGATGTAACTATTTCAAAGAGGAGCAGGGGAGTGATCCCTGATGTTCTAGCCAATCTCTCAATCAGCGTCATAAAAACAGACTACCTGTTAATATCATTTTGCTCTTTGTGGGAGCTTGCTGTGTGCAAATTAGCTATCACATTTCCTGCATTACAATATTGACTACACTTTAAAAATACTTAATTGGCTGCAAGGCACTTTGGGATGCCCTGAGGTAGTGAAAGGTGATATATGAATACAAATCTTTCTTTCTTACTATCCCCAGTCTTACTGTGCTGGGGAACAGCAAGCCATACTCCCTCTGTTCATGGCTTACCTTAGGTGAGAAATGTTGGACCCTTTACTGAGAGAAGCAAGCTAAGTTTAATTATTGAACTTCACTATTAATTGTCAAGCCAATTCAACTCTTCTTAATTGATACTTATTAAGAACAAGAATTGGGAACAACATTTTAACATGAGAGGCACGCATATAGCAAGAGAGTGAGGGTGATGAGGGATGAGGAAGGGAGTAACACTAAATGGCACATCAGTTTAGTTTAAAGCCCAGATGTCCTTCACTTTGACTGTCCGCCCGTGTCCCTCTCTGTACCTGTGTCTGTCTCTCTGAGTGCCTTTGCTCTCCTGTGTCAATCTGTGTCTCTCTGCTTCTCTGTGTATCTGCTTCTC